>NW_009258797.1:882682-887288 GCF_000687185.1 Egretta garzetta
AATAGCAGCAGCAAAATGAAGCCCAAAATCATTCCAGAAGGTACGTTATCTCCAGCATAGTATCTGTGCCATGTTAGCTCTGATTAAGAAGTCTCCAGAGAGGTGTTCAGAGATTCCCCAGGTCACGGACCAAGGGTGCAGCTCCATTGGAGCCAACCCAGCCTTGGCACCGAAACCTCCCCCTGGCTGCTGTGAGCTGCTGCCCCTGCATCTGGCACGTCCCCTGCCTTGTGCCTGGTCATTTTGGTGCCCGTGCTCGGCAGAAAGCTGCCCCAACACAGTCATAACAAGAAGCGATTCATTCTGTGCTGTTTTAATATTCTGAAATGGGACATCCCTGTGCAGCTGGAGGTGCAGATTCTGGGGATGTGCCAGAAAACTGAAAGACAAAGAGGGGAAAACAAAACAAACAAGAAGGAAAAAAAAAATCTGGTCCAGCATCTTCTTGCACGTAGAACACTGTATTTTCCCCTCTGTATTATTTTCCTGAAGTATAATCACATATTACACAAGGAAATTATTATTCACCTTGCAGATTTTCTACATATGTTATACTATGGTGAGCATAATACCATGCAATTTGGGGGAAGTAAAGCTCAATAAATATGTGTAAGTTTCCATTCAACACTTTTAAAATGTCCTTGGTTATTAGACCAATAGAACTGATGTTTTTATATGCTCCTCCTTCCTACATTTAATAGATTTTTTTCCTCTTGCTATTTAAAATGTTACTACATACAGACACTAAAAAGAATTCTACATTTCTAGAGTATTCTCTGAAACCAGCTCACCAAAATAGCTGCCCAAATCCTGCTAAAAGGAAGTTCTCTAGTCCTGGCATTAGCTGATAGTTTTTGCTAAGTAGCTTTTGATTGTAGTATGGTGTCCTCATAATATGTCAGGAGCAATGACATTAATGGGCCACGATGCCCTTCAAATTCATTTTATAAATATTTTTAATAGCACTGAGGCAATTCTGCTGAGCTTTGGCTAATAAAATATTTCATTATTTCAGGATGTTACTGGTATTTTATTAGCTGGCCGAGTAAGCAACTTCAATTTTTAAAAATGTTGATCGGGAGCACTTTCAGCTGGTAGTATCTTTTTCATGTCCATCTAACATAGTGACCGCGCTTTAAAGGGTAAAGGACCTGCCACAGCCTTTTTAAGCACTGTATCTTGAATTCCAGCAAGTGCTACACCCACATTTTAAGCACCCTTAGGGGGCTGAATCAGCAGCTCAGGCAGTCCAAAATCCATTTTCCTTGCTTTCATGAATGTATTTTCTTGGGCCTCTTTTCTCTCACCTTGCACATTGGGAGTGGTGCCAGATGCCCCTCTGAACAGCTGAATTAGGTGATCTGTGCTCCTCTACAAGTGGTGAACCCTTCCTAGGCAAAATAACAACACCAAGACAGTAGTCAGGTTTTATGAAAAAGTGATGAAATCCAGAGGAAGAATGAAATTTTAAGAACTTTTTTTTTCATTTTAAGCAAGGTGCATGTCGTGGGATTTAGCTTAATTTAAAAGACTTCACATACTCAAAATTAAGATGGCAATTTGATGCGGATGCAGTGTTACTTCTACCCTTTGAGTCAAATATCCGACATCCACCCAAGTTCAGAACCGTTTACACCATTTATGTACAAGCATGCAATCAGTGCAAAAACTAGAGAAGAAAACTCAAGGCATAGATTTATCTTCTCTATAAACTCTGTACAGGGAAGATCTATCACAGCCTTGCCCACAAGGCGATGTCGCTGCACTCAAAGACATCTAGCAATGCAAATACAAACATGAAGGTTATCAGTCTGGCATAACATCACCTGATTTCAGGGTTGTGTTTTAACTCATCACGGATGCTGACAGAGGCTCCTAATGAGCTGTTTATACTGAGCACAAACAAATTATTTGGGAGGAAAATTATAGTCTGTAAATTCCAGCTAGGGCTCAGACAAATAACTAACATTTCAGAAAATCAAGTTTTACTTTGAGTGATGATTAGTTATGTTTACTAATATCGTGGTTGCAAATCATCATAGCATTTCAATCATTTGTTCATATAATAGCTACTGGAGATTAAAAAGTTCATTTTTGAGTTCCAAGAATTGCAAGATGGTAAATATTATAAAAATGTATTTATAAATATTCATTTAAATAAAAGCAATGCATCCACTTCAGTGGAATTTCTAAACTGGTTTGTTCGTTTCCTATGAGTAATCAGGTTAGCAAAATCTGTTTTTTGAGAAACTTGACAGAAAGAAATCACATCATGTGAACACCCATATAAACAAATACTAACTAAAAAAGTAGTCAATCTTTAAGGTCCTTTATGGATTTCAGAATCATTCTACTTGGGAAAGGTAATAGCGCCATGGCTGTTGTCACGGAGTGAAAACGTAATGAATGGTTCCTGAGAAGCTAATAAATGAAACATATTCTTTAATTGAATGTTTTTTCTTTATTATAAAGTGGTATTCTTTTTTTTTTTCCTTTTAATTGTTTTTACACAGGAATGATTACCCAAACATCATCACACCTTTACCCAAAGGTTCTTCAAATTTGCTGCCTATTCAGGGAGTGATCTCATCAATGTATACAAGTACCTGAAGGGAGGAGGTACCAAAGACAGACCCAGGCTCTTTTCAGTGGTGCCCATTGAAAGGACAAGAGGCAACAGGCACAAACTAAACCACAGAAGGCTCCCTCTGAACACGAGGAAACACTTTTTTGCTGTAATGGGCGACCAAGCACTGGTGCAAGTTGCCCAGGGAGGTTGTGGAGTCTCCATCCTCAGGGATATTCAGTGTCTTGGGAAACCTGCCCTAGGTTACCCTACTTGAGCAGGGGGGTTGGATCAAATGACCTCCAGATGTCACTTCTAACCTCAACTTGTTTGATTCATTGTAAATTATTTTAAAGCAGCTGCATTGCTTAAGAATACAGAGAGGAAGAGGAAAAGTAAGTTACTTCTGCTCTGGATCTGAACATGCAGTATGAGGTCAGCTTTCAAAGGGTCACTCCTTCCACCTGAGAGTTAACACCACTACACATACCCATGTGCCAACTCATGCTAACATGCTTAGCAGGTATGGAGTGGTGAGCTAAATCTGAGCCAGGTGAGCCGTTGACACAGACCTGCTTTTCATTAAGTCCTTTCTGAATTAGGCACTGAAAGGGTCATTTCGCTGGTGTCAATCACAACTGTGCTCTAGTGTGCTCCTGAATCGACAGAGTGTTCCACATTTCTGTATCACTTTGCCAATATGAGAGTCATACTTAAATGGTGTAATAAATCTACATCTAAAAGCCTTGCAATTACAGAAGGGAGAAATGTTCCTCTAGCACTGAAATATTATTATCTTCATGGCTTTCTAGGCACATGTAAACTCTATTCACAAGTAAAATTCATGGTACCTTCTAGCACGAGGGAAACAGCTGCTCCATGCATACAATCCTTTTAGTATAAGGGTCTAAAGAATAACATATGCAATCATGACCACTAAAATAAGTGTAAATATAAAAGTACAAGCCTCTGCAGTTAACTGGACTTGTTCAGGACACAGAAAGATATACTTCCAAGGCTTCAATCCAGCAAATTCAGTGAATGAACAGATTCTTGCAGAAGACCAACATAATAATGGATGCTTAGTAGAAGAGATTTCAGCATCAAAGATTCAAGCAGCAGAACATGAACATATTGTTGCCCCAAAGGTTTTAATGAACAACACCTATAGAACAAAGCAGCAAATTAAATTTGAATTTGGAAGTATATTAGAAAGGGTGAATTCTCAGCCTTTAAAAATGGACAACATGTTTCTGCCAGCAAAACCTTAATAACACAGAAGAAAGATATCTCCTTTATAAGTTTCAGTAGTGAGCCGTGAAAATTACAGGTTCAGTGAAATATCCCTAGGTCAAGGCTATACATTACTTTCTGAGGACAAAGCATGATGCTGAAATCCTGTGTGTCAGTTGATCATTCAGGGTAAAGGATGAACTCTGAACCAGTGCCACACCTTTCAAAAGAAGACCATCAACCTTGTTTCACTGCAATTTCATTTCATCACCAGTGCTAGGCATGCCATTTAGTAAGCCTGATAACATAAGGACTTACAATGACACAACATTTTTATGCATATACTAATAACCAGAGACCCAACACAGTTCTTTTAATAAATGGATTAAAGCATTCAAATAAAATTATTTTAACTCATTTGTTGAAATATAACTTTTGGCCAAGACGCAGACAGGTGTCTAAAATGGGAGATGAGTTACCTAAATCCCTATGTAGAGTATCCTTAACTAGGAATCTTTAGTTTTACCCATGTTTAATTAAGCTCATTGAGCACTTAGGGTGCCCATCACCTCAGAAAATCTTATCAAGATTTTATCCTACATGTTAAATAAAAAACCACTATATCCACTAATTTACTCTTATCCTACAATTGTGGTGAAGAGCAGCTTACCCTGGCGGATTGAGGTAACCTCTTTCCTCTCCCAGGAAGCTCAGGAATGAGGATTATCTCTGCCTTCATCAGGAGCAAGCCTTGTGTACATCAAGAAACATGGAGTTTTCAAGTCATGGAGGTGGGTTGGGGTTCAG
>NW_009258797.1:887299-949291 GCF_000687185.1 Egretta garzetta
AGTTGCACAAAGACAGGGAGAGTCACCAGGGCCACCAGCAGGGTAGTAAGCAGGTCTGTGGGGCAGCTGAGGGGGCACTCCCTGGGATCCAAGCCAGAAGAGCAAGAGGAGCCCAGCTGTGAGTGAGGCAGCATTAAAAGAGTGGGGACAGCTGGTGCTTATTCTTGGTAATTAGCTCCAGCAAGCTGGTCTGAATCACTTCCATCCCAGCTTTGTTAAGAGGATATCAACAGGAATGACTGCAAGGAGACAACTTTTTGGATTTGATGTGAAGTCTTATTCTGGTTTTACTTTTTATTATTATTATTTTAAGACTATGGAAACACACATTTACATTAGTGCATCAAAATTTAGTTTTGAAAAGCACTTAACCCCCATTGAAATCAGTAGTAATAAGCACCTGACTGTTACTCCACCTTAGCATTTTGTTTGAACTCCAGGTGCCAAACTGCCTTCACAAATCTGGTCTTAAACTAGTATGTATAATATCCTGTTGTTTCAGCTGTATGCCATTCTATTTCCTTTAAAGCTAATCTTGCTCAGGACCCTTTGCATGGAGCAAACTTTCTCTCTCTTTTCCTTGAAGAGCTCAAACCTTCTGGATTCCCCAGACATGGAGAATGCAGCAGTTCTTCTGAGCCTCGTGCAGCTTAAATTTGCACTGAAACTTTCCATACAACCCTAGCCTGTGAACACAACCATCAAGAAAGAGGAAGGAAGAATGGTTCTGTGGTTGAGGTGTTTGGGAACAAAAACAAACGATAGGAACTCTCAAAGTATGAATTTGCGTCCTTACAGTGGAATACCTCCCCTCGGGAGAAGACAATTATTCTGGAGACAGAAACAATCCATTTTCATCTTGTTCTTGGACAAGTTACTTTATGGTCTGCCAGAACAGGCACACTGTGGAGATGGGATCAAGACCGGCCATAGAGCTGTCTGCTGCCTCCCTCTCCTCCTCACAGGAGTCTGCCGTCTACCTCTAGATACCTCTATCAGATTGCTCTGCATATTATATCTCTTTGCTCTCCTTGTCTCTAAGCTAGTTATACTCATATAATCGAGTATCATTTATTTTGTAAGCTTACTAGTTTTACTGAGCCAGCCATAACATTTCATATCACCTAGGAAAGCTGCTTGATTCAGACTCTCTTACCACATCATGCTTAAGGTTATTTGCAAAAAAAGGTCTTGTTTCACATTCACTTTACTGCCAATTAAGCAAAAGCACAGGCAGAGAGAAGTAAATGAACTTCAAATTCAGTCAACAATGAATTGCAAAAAATAAAATTCCCAAACTTATTAACAAAACCATGTAGCCCCTTAACTACTAGGATATAGCATTAGATAGAAGAATATGGTTTTGATTTTGATATACACTAAACCAGAATATGCCTAAATATGTGTTCTGGAGTCCTGGGTATTTGTTCTTAGATTACTTTGCGATCAGGTCGGTATTTTTGATGCAAATGAATTTGCACCAACATTTACCCTTCCCAGCCTTAAACAAAACAGCAGGACTCATGAGAACAGAAACAAAAACTTTGCAAATGTTAAAGGAATAAAGCATCTGGCAGCAACTTTTAACATCCTTGAGAAGAGCATATCTCACTGGGCATCACCATTTTGTTGTCGGAAAAAAAAAAGTTTTATTATTATTATTTCTTCTTCTAAGACATTTCATAGATTGTAGACACATTTATTGTTTCAGTAGAGAAGAACTAAGGCCTGTTTCAATATACAGTTATATATCATATAATTTGATAAGAGGTAAAGCCATGCCAACCCACATTATATTGTCTGTATCCATTTACAGACAACTTCCTCCACGAAGAGATTTTCCACCTTCACATGAGAACAGAAATCAAATTCCTTTCATCTGCTACTTCCTATTATTCTCCTCAAGACCCTAATTCACCGTCTTTGTGATCCATTCCAATGGGTAGTACAGATGCTAGAGAAGGTGGGAGGAATTCAATAGCGCACCCATTTCAAACACCACAGAACATTTCTTGAAAAGACAACACTGCAAAGATTCACCTGTTGGTGCAATTGGCCCTTCTCCTCTTGGAACAGATTTCTAGACAAGAGTGGTTTCAGCTCAAAAGGACATTTGTGGGGAAAAGAAAAAAAAACCATGAACTATTTTAAACCTGTTATTTAGAGGCAGATAAAAGATTTAGAAGATGTGAAATTGTATGCAAAATGTATTTCTAATTAAGTCACGGAAGGAAGAACTGCAGATCCTCAATAGCAGATGCTAGAGTAGCCAGGGTAAAATTGAAATATTCAGCTCCAAACTCTTTAAGCTATCATAGACTATAACTCCAGCCCTGAAGAAGTCCTGGCAAGCTACTACCTAGAATGAGGAATGACTGAGGGAATGGGAGCTGTTTATTAGTGCAGAAGGAAAAAGAAAGAGTAGGTACATGTGGTTGGAATGAAGACAAGAATCGAGTACCTACTTATGATGGAGAGAGTCAACATAACGACCACAAGAGCACAGCAAACTATAAAAATGAATTATGCTGACATCTACAAGAATTCTCCAATCCTTTATAGACATAAATTGAACTTTCCTGAAATACTAATAGGAAAGTACTAGAAATGAAAGGAGAGACAAGCTGGAGTTTTTAAAAATTTTATTTAGACTATCATAATTAATCATCTATGAAATGGTTTATGTTTTCTGTCTATTTCAGAAATACAGTAAACATTCGCAGACCAAAAAGTCCAGCCAAAACCAGAGGAGAAGAAAATTCTGGCTTACCTCTGTCAAGGGTGTACATTATACAGTAGGTTTGCTTTTGCCCAGGCTTAGCAAATCGTGAAGACTGACAGCAGGTTTCCTTTTCACTGTGATGGTCATTGCATTTGATTGCATCAGCGAGAAACCCAAAGTGACCCTTATATTTAGTACGAGTGAAATGGAAAATTAATTATAAATACCTTCGGTTGTTAACCCATTCACAAAGTGAGCCAAAGTTTTCCTTTCGAATCACTGGAAATAGTATCTACTGTCTTTCAGGAGGCTGGAACCTGAAATGTTTTGTCCTTTTGGGCCAGAGATTAATATTGCATAAGATTTGACATCTTAGACTGTTTTATAGAAGAGGCCAGCTCTATACACATCAACTTACTCACCAGAAACCAGCTGGACAGGAGAGGAAACGGGACAGTTGAGGTTTTGCCTGGAGCACGTACCCAAGATGACAGTCGTGTGCAGAGCATCCCCCAGAGGTGGCTGGGTTTGGGTCCATTTGCAGCACTGCATCCCTGATACCCAACCAGCGGACACAGCTGTGCAATCCTGAATCCAAGTGAGACCTCCGTGCTCCCTGGGTGAGAGATTTGAGAATTACGCATCTGAAGCCAGCAGCACTATACTTTCATTAACAGGCAAGCTTCCAACTTTTTTGCAATGCAGGGTACAGGGTAAATGTACTGGGGTTTAGAGAAAATCCAGTGTGAGATACAGCTGAATTGTTAGCCAGATACATGTCCTTTATATTCTACTTCTCTAAGGTAAATACTGTTAATCCAGCCACCACAAAAACTTGAAACTTGCCTTTCATTCTCAGATCTTGGAGAACTAACTTTGTTATTAGCATGATAATGCTGGTCAAAGACTTTAGTAACTGTGGCCTGATTTTGCCTGCGTGTTACAGACCACAAAAGAAAGGACCAGAGCCCTGCAAATGACTTCATATACATCAGTACAGGTGTAAATACTGCTCCTGGTGGCCCATGTACAGGAAGGCTGTAAGAGGCAAGATTAAGTGACAGTACAGCATGCATAGTGGAGAAAAAGGAGATAATTATGAGAAGGTCAGGACACACTTTCTTGGTAAGCTCTGATTTTAATTAATTCCCATGAACAAGAAATACTAATTATTAATTACTAACAGGCCAGTTGCCATATCATAGTCTTCATATATCTTCCACAGAAATTGTCCCCCAGATGATTCTTCAGACATGATTTAAAGACTAAGTAACACTTCTGGAAATCTATTTGGAGACATTTTCTTTTATGTTGCTTTAGAATTGCTAAATCTATCCATTTGCATATGCCAAAAGACGCCAAAGCTTCAATTCATAACACCAGGCAGAACAGGTATTTGAAGGCCATCCAGGAATGGGAGCCACGGAGTAAGGGCTCAGTAATCAGCACACAATCAGGAGGTTCAGACTTCATTACCTTTTAATTAGTGAGAGAACAGGTTTGTTGAATAGATATTCCTGGGAAGTAGGAGAAATGGCAGGAACCTGTCTATATTTTAAATAGTGTGAACAACTCATTTATTTCAGGGACTACGTCAAACTGTTACTATTCCATTTCTTTATACACTCAAACTATAGATACATATATTTCTGGAAGTAAAAAAAAGGAAAAAATAGAAAGCAAATATATTTTGTATGCATAATTTATAATAAGGTCTTAATTCTGCAAATATTTATGCATGTAAGTAGTGCACACCACTGGACTGGGACTAGAATTGGCTAAAATATTTGAATGTATTTTAAATACAATTTGGGATGAAAAGAGTACTGGGAAACGTAACTCTCTTTCAAAGAGAAAACCAGATTTTTCATAATATTTTAAACAAAACTGTTATCAAGACATGTATCAAAGCAGTTATTGATTTTTACCTTTCCTGATAGTAATTACATGTGAGATTAAACATACTGAAATTACAGTTAATTTTGGATTTTACCATATTTCAAAAGGAATTCAGTTCTATCACTAAGTTTTTGTGCTTCGGCAGTTTTAGAGGGAGTAATTCATGTAACCACAATGCTTCTCATTTACAATTTTTTCAAGATACGAATAGAAAATTGAAATCAGTGGGGGAAAAAAGGCCACTATGATAAAACAGAAAGGTACAAAACTGAAAAGCTATGTTTCCTTCTTGTAAGGAAACACTTCTTTATAGTGCTAAGAGTGTCACTGATGGTAATTTCATTCTTAATTCTGACACGATTATCTTGAATGTTGTGAAAAAAATGGGTCAACATGGGTTGAAGCAGCAGCTTGTGATCATACTAAATGTTCTGCAGAGTTAAAATATTGAATTAATCCATCAGATTATCACCAGTTCTGCTAGAACATTTGTGGAAAATAGTAATAGCTGATTTCAGGCAAAATGCAACTAAACCTTTTGGATAATTGGGTTTAAGAGCTCTGAAGCTGCAAAGAGTCAAGAGCTCAGTTCACTTTTTGAGAACGATGACATTTTAATGCTCAGCTGAAATTCCCCTAATGAACAAAGAAGAAGGTTGGTTTCACACCAAGTCTCTGGTGGTAACTCAGCTGAAACTACTGGTGCTGACTCTTCTGACTGGAGAAAATCAGGATCATTCCCAGAGGCCAAATCTGCCTAGAACTAGCACAGAGGGTTGGCGCTTGGCACCTGCACTTATTGTGAAGTGTCAGAACTGTACAGCACATGCTGATAGTGGCCATCTGCTGTGTACATCGATACATCTCAGTGAAGGTCGGCGTGGGGGACAGCCCTGGTTTTCAGCCCTGTGATTTGAGTGATAGAACTAGACTTGTCTTCCGTGCCTCTCCAGAATGGGAGCAGTTTTTATGCTGTGAGAGTGGATGTAATTTCTGTTCGCTGCTTCTCCTCCTCCTCTGTGTGTGGAGACATCTTGATACGTGCTGGCCTGTTTGCATTAAACACGAAAAACAGTATTGAGTATGCGTTGAGAATAGAAATTCTCTATATTAAACTCCTATGTAGTGCTTTGCTTCATATCGGTCACAACCCTGTGTGGAATGAAAGGTTCCTAATATAAGCAGCCTATCACATGTTTTTTTCCAATCGTGCAGGGGTATTTTGAACCTTTATAACTATTAGTCTTGTTTTCCCATTCAGACACCTCATACATCTTTATGCTTAACAGTATTGAATACTATGGTGAAAAAGAACCATTTTAAAATTTTCATCATCCTACCCCTCCAGTAAAAATATTGATCGCTTTAATCTTTTTCTTAAAAACCAAAAGGGGTCAAGGATAATAGGTTTCCTTTTTTTATTTAAAAGTGTTATTTTTCCTTCATCCTACATTTTATGACTTTATATTCAAATAGAACAGATAAAGAAACATAAAGAAATAAAAAGGAATTAGGTAGAGTGAAGTAACAAGTAGCAATCTCTAATCCTAGATTTAGTACCAACTCTCTGTATGATTTTGGACATAACTTTACTGTTTTCCCATCTGTGAAAGAGGATCAATATTGGGTACCTACCATTCAACTTTTAAAATTCAACATCCTGTCACATGCAAAAGAGGACACTCCAAATATATGGAGCTCCATTGCTTGCTTGTCTGATTTGTGTTTAAAGTGCTAATAGTCCTAATAGGAAAGAAAAGTTTCATTAATAGTATAATTGAAAGCATTATTTGAGAAAATCTACTCAGAGCATACCATTTTTGCCTGGTGTCAGGCTCACCTCCAGATGCCCTCCTGGCTCCAAGATGAAGAGCATCAGCCTTCCTCAGGGGTGGGTGTGGGGGGGTTGCAGCAAACTGCCACCATCCCCAGGGCATCTCCAGATGGGTGCGGTGGCAGGGTGGGTCCCTGCCTCCTCATTTTCTTATTTGCTTGGACCTATCTGCTCAGAAGTATTGCTGGGCACGTGTGGAGTACAGAGTTAAAAAAAAAAAATTCCCCCCATGTGAAGTGGAAGACAAGCTGAGCACTGCAGCAGAGAAAATTAAAGATATTTCTATCAAATGAAATAAACAAACAAACCATACATTGCCAAGAAACCTAGAGGTCTTTGGGACCTTGTGATAGATGTACCCCAATGAGACATGGGCTTGCCCTCATGTCTATATCAAAGGTAAAAGCAAGCTTTCAGATTCACGTCTATATTAAAGTTAAAAACAAGCTTGCAGACTCTGACTTTGTATTTACTCCTCCAGCTGTTTCATACTCCTGATTCTCTTAATAATGCCGAACAGCTATGGTTGGATTCAAATTTAGGGATAACCATCTATAGACTTCATATTCACAGGAGCAGAAAGACGAAAAAAAATAATAATTCAGTATTTTTGTGGGGCTCATAAGTCACAACCTCTCCAGAACAGAGGACCAAAGCATGCCTTTACCTTGAATAACAAAAATTGTGTCATCTTTAATTAAGGACTTTTCCTGTGAGTTTTCTCCTTACAAAAATGAAGGAAAAGGTATCTTACACTTTGCAAGACTTACAGAGTAATGTTAACCCCATGGCATATTATCAAATAGTCATCAGAAGTGCTCCCACAGTGTTAGGACTGGATTAAAATGGTTTTCTAACAGATTCTTCAATTTAGCAGGTGAGATTAATTTTGTAGAATAAGTGTTTAATGACTTCCAGTATCCTTGTAGGAACTTTTTACTTTCATTAATTGCTGCATTAATTGCTGAATCGAAAAGACACATTCTTAAATAGGCTCTTTTGCATTATCAAAAATATTCATTAACATTAATTTTCATAGCAAGTGAATTTCAAAAGTTCCATTTCTGAGAAATGAAATTTTAAATTCCCATGTCTATTTGCTGCTGATGTTCTTGGGGGCATTGATCCAGAAGGGAAATTGAAAAAAAGATACCATTGACTTACATTATCAATCTAACTGAGCAACACAGAATGCACACTGAATTTGAAGTGTTACATACTTCTTAATCTAGAAATAAAATAACCTAGTAAGCTAAAGTTATTCTAGAAGTGATTCTGGAAAATAACGTTCAACTTTTGGATATTTACCTGTTTATCAACAAATGATTGCTTTGCCCTAAAGCATGAATGCAACTTTCAGCTTAATTACAACCACAGAACCTTCTTTTTTGTTAATTTTAGCAGAGATAATATTTTAATTCTATTATGAGCTAAAAATGTACTATTCTTAAGCAAGTAAGAAGAAAAGCACTTTGTCTGATCTGAAGTTAATCTAGTTGGGGTCCTGTCATTGACAGTTGTCACTCATGACTACCTAGGAAAGAATATGAGAACCAGGGCAATACAACCACCAAATATTCTCCTATCCCGTGAAGAGCCACAGTTCAGGGGACTTCCCTGAGACACTTGAAAGTACTTTGCTTGTTTAATGACCCTCAGCTGGGTTTTTCCCTTCATGAAATTGTCAGGTTGATTTCAAACCAATGTTGGCTCTTAACGCCCACAGCATTCTGAGCAAAAACTTCTCTAGCTTAATTGCTCATTATGTGAAGAATTAGATCCTTCTATTGAACATGTTCTCTGCTGGTTTCTTTTGATGAATCCTAGTCACATCTCCTAAAGCTATGCAAAATGTTCACATAAATTAAGACTTAAGAAGCCATATTTCCTTCTAATATTTTAGTGAAGGTGGATTACTGCTGCTTTCTCAACTAGAAGAAATAGAAAAATATCTGCGTTCTCTAGCAGAGGAACAACTTGTAAATATTAAATGAAAGGAAGACTGACATGTCTCTAGATTTTCATGTTCTCAAACATTTTTACCAGAAGTACTAAATATCGTATGTATATGCATCGAATATAAATAAAACTCATCACCATTTGTTTATAACTATGACAACATCTTTATACAAATTCCATTTCATAACATTACTCAGTGGCCCACTACTTTGTCCTGCATGCCTCTGAGTCCACAGGGAGATTCATGAACTTTTGGTTTCATAAAAGCTATATGCTAAAACATGCCTTTAAAAATAATGTTATATTGGAAAGATAACATGTCACAAAAATTAAGAGGAAAATGGTGACAAAATCCCCACAGGAACTTGTGATGTATTTTTATTTTGCTGTAAAGAAGATAAATGCTTTTTTCATGAAATATTCAGGATAAAACGTCAAAATAAATGCCAGTGAAAAGCAGACTACTATGGGTAGTTATAGAAAGGCACATTTAAGATGTTCCTAATGCTTTATTCTCCAAATATGATCATGGCTCTCATAGCAATCGCTGTTTGAATAGTGATTTTGATATCCATTGGCTAAGAGTATGTAATTTCTACCTTGTTTTGAACATATTCCTCATCCACCACATCATATAAATTTTCCCAGTGTTTCTGCTGAAAAATCATCTTTAGTTATTTCTCCATTTAGAGCAATCAGATGTAAGTATCCAAGTCCAAGATTTCCCTCATGCATTGGCTCTGAGCACTTTTTTTTTTTTTTTTGCAGTAACTCTCTGTCCTAAACATCAGCTGCATCTGTCTAACTCAGTTCCTTCTGTAAAAGGCAGCAATCAAAATCAGACACACCACAAAGGTAATTGCAGGAGTTTGGCCAAAATTTTGTCTGATGAGTGAGGAAAAGATTTTAATTTTTTTTCTCCAAAAGTATCCAATCATGTATGTTCTTTTTTTTCTTTTTTTTTTTCCTTGTAATTCTAGTGTAACTATTTAAAAATACAGTCTGTGCGATTTTGACATACATGTAAACATTTCAGATTTGGGGGACGATGTTCAAATTTATCCTTCTTAATTTTAGTCTCATTTGCATGGTCTATTAAACACCACATGCCTGAATTAATTTTCCTTCATTTAATCTTTCTCTAAACAATTTCCTTCTCCGCTAAACAAAAGTTTTGGTTTTAATTTCTATGTTGAAAATACGTTTTGCAAAAGCCCTAAGGAAGGGAGTGTAAAGAAACAATAAATAGCAGACTTGAAAGTTCAAACCAAATTGAAAATGGGAATCTTGATGTTAAAAGAAGGATGTTAGACCAGACAGAGAAGAGCTCAGGAAAACAATTCCTGGTAAGGCCGCCTTGGTGCATTAGAAGAAGCTGTGTCTAAGAGACTGCTTTGGGTAAAAATGCTAGATTTTGATAGCAAATATCTCTCTGATTCACTACAAAAAAGTTAGAAAGGAACCTGAAGTACTTTGCTGCTTCACCAAGAAAAATCAACCCCTCCCCTCACCCAAGTACTCAGACAAACCAAAAACTTACCCAAATCATTTTCATTTTAAAAAACAAAAACCAAACAAAAGAAAAAAAAATCAAACACACACACACACACCCCCCAAAAAAAAAACCCCTGATGTAATTTGGTGGATGCAAATTTGTTTTTTATTTTCTCTCAAAACCACCACTGGCCAATTTCTCATTCCAGACCCATTTTTGTGGTGCTGGTTCTCTGCCTCATCATCACAACACAGCACTGGCCACCACCTTGTAGCAACGGACAAAAGGAATCTGACAGCGTCAGTCAGATTCACATCAAAGTCAGACAGAAATGAAGAATTACCAGAAATACATTCACTACTTCTAACTCCATCAACTTGATTGTTTTGCAGTTTTGTCTGTATAGACTCTGTTAAAAGTTGGGAAAAAGTACAGAAAAAAAAGCTTGAAATCTTTCAATAAATAGTTAAAAAGAGAATATTTGAAAGCAAAGGTTTCCTATACAATAATACATAGATGTATATAGGTGGAAAATGGTTTTCTCTTTTTTTCTTCTTTATATATTTGCTAATCTATTTCAAGTGCCATTTTAATAAAATTCCCCCTTTTTTATCCATTTTTTTCAATTTCAGCAACTTCAGAATAAATTAACACTGATAAACAATAAACTTTCTTTTATCTTCTCAAGCACAATTCTTTCAAACACATACATTATCTTGATCCTTTACTTCATTTAAAAAAAAATAGCATGTTTTGTTGTATTTTACTTTTTTTCACTATAATTTCAGATCTTGGTCAGAGAGGCTGCAGACAATTGGCTTGAGCTAAACAGATGTTTAAATTGGCCACATATGCCTAAAGTGTTTAAGGTATCTCTCATTAAAGTTATACATACGCCTAAGAGATTTCATGGATCATGGTTTAATGATAGTTTCTCTCACTCTCCATGAAGTCAGTAATAACACTTAATGACAAGGTCAACGGGCACTGCTAACACCCACTGCCCCGCTTTCTTTTTTAATCTTTTCCCCATTTTTTTTTTTTTTAATGACCTGCTGTGCAATGCCTCCTTCTTCTCTCCAAGAGTGTAGATATAATCACACATGCACACAAACAATTACAAATCCACGCGACCCTTCTGCCTCATTAGTCAGAAATCTGAGGGGGAAGTGCCACCACTAATATGGCTTAAAACTCACTTGGTCTGATTTTTGCCAGGTTTTAATCCTATTACTTCAAGTGATTATTAATTAGCATTGTATGTAGCAATAACTCTTGCATAAATAAATAAAATGCAGCTGTGTATGGCACTCTGTAACACATCAACTCTCCTAAATTATGTTCGCTGTTATTATGTATGTTATTAATTTTGATTTTTCTTGTTAAACCACTTATCATAATTTATTTTATACTAGCACCGTGCTGCCAATCATCATGAAATGAGTTGCTTTCCATATAAAGCAGTTGTGGCAGTGTTTCCTTTGAATATTATTATTTACATAGTAATTGTCCCTCCAGGCTGTTGCTCTAACCAATATCCAAGACTGTACATGAACATATGAAGAAGCTGTGTCCCGAACAGGCTACATTATGAACAGTTAAAGGTATGGAAAATTTATCATTAACAACCTTCTTTAGCAGACTGGGTTGCAGTTACAAGAGTATAAGGTCAATTAACCAAGGACTGAGATTTCAGCATTATTAAAACCTTTAACCATAAGCTTTTTTTTTCCCCCCCAGTGGCATCCTAAGAAATTTTTCACCCACTTCAGACTTACTGCTACCTCAAACCACTGTTGGTTTCTGGGGTGGCTCACAGCCCGGATAGAGCGGTTAACCAAAGAAAGACAATATCTCCTTGGGAATTGGAAGGAGAAAAGTGCACAGTGCTCATGACATTTCCCTTTGTACACTGCTTTATCACGCAAACTCAACAGGTTTCTACAAATGCTACCATGTTAACACAGCCAGTCTTGACTTTGCAAGCATTGCATTCACCTTCCTTTTCACCCCACCACTGTTTAAATTTTTGCATGCTCTACCCATTTGCAAAATCAGGTACAAGTGCCATCAAGCTTCTTTATGAATGCAAGCTGGCCTCCCTTTTCAAAACCTGCAATGAAGACCTATGTTTTTTCATCAGATCACACAAGAAAAAAGGTAAAAATGCTGAAGAAATTATGAGAAAAATGTTTTGTTAAATGGATAGACACAAATATACTATTACATCATTTTTTCTTACTTTTTTTTTTTAAATCAGAGTCATGTAGTTTGGAAAAGACCTTTAAGATCATCACATCCAACTGTCAACCTAGCACTGCCAAGTCCACCACTAAACCATGTCCCTGAGCACCACATCTACCCATCTTTTAAATACCCCCAGGGATGGGGACTCAAGCACTTCCCCGGGGCAGCCCCCGTTCCAATGCTTGACAACCCTTGCAGTGAAGAAATTTTTCCTAATGTCTAACCTAAACCCGCCCTGGTGCACCTTGAGGCCATTTCACCTTGTCCTGTCGTACATTACCAGGGAGAAGGGGCCGACCCCCACCTCGCTACAACCTCCTGTCAGGCAGTTGTAGAGGGCGATAAGGTCTCCTCCCAGCCTCCTCCAGGCTGAACAACCCCAGTTCCTTCAGCCACTCCCCATCAGACTTGTGCTCCAGACCCCTGTTTTTGTAATACTGATTCTATGTTAGGAACAAGAAAATATAGTTGCAAGACTACGATGCAAAACTTTCATATTTTGATTAGAGACTGTGATCAATATATTCAGGTTCAGCTCTCTTGAGGCCTAATGCACATTAACCACATTGTTCTCCGCATCTCATTGTTCTGGCTGTGACTTAAATATAGAGAGTGACTCACTAACAGCTCTAGGCGTGCGTCTGTGAATCAGATGGAAATCCATATGCTTTAGTGATTGTGAAATGTATTTCTATTAATTACAGCAATTAGTGTATTAACTATCAACATGTAAGGTGACTCAGACTAGGAGCTAAACGATTAGAACAACATTGTTTTAAAATATGATGTAAAGGACTACACAGAATAAATAACTGGATTTAAAAAAAAAAAATCATCCAAATCACTTGAAATTTACATTTCAAATGCTAGCTCTCGTGTATGGCACCTGAAAGTTAGTACAGATTTGTAGTGCAAATGTAAAATGTTTTTAGTTTGAATTTTAACTACTTTTTTTTTTTTTTTTTTTTTTTTTTTTTACCACTACGTGCCACAGAGTGTGGGAAAAGACAGGCTCATGAACAGGCTGAGAAGGGCAAATCTTTTACAGTATAACACTGCATGAAAATGTCACTGCAATTTTCTTCACTAAATGGAAAATGACTACATAAAGAAAAAATTCAAATGAGAGCAATGTTTTTGCTTCCTTGGTGGCATAGGAGAAACAAAATAAACAGCCAAAACTCCCCTGTGTTTGCCATGGAAGGGAGATGGGAGAGGACAGCCCCATGTGTCTTCTTCTCCAGGCGTCGCTGCCACAGAGCCTCTGGCCAGGTGAGCAGCCCGTGCCCGACAGCCTGCATCCAACCCGCCAATTCCCTGGGTATATCATTTGATCTGCCTTTCGGTAGGAAGCAAATTGCTCATAAGCCCCTCCCTTCACAGAGTAGAAGATGTAGGCACCGCCACATCCTAAAAGTGATGATCTTCTAAACTTTCTTACTGAGCTAATTTATTTCACTAAAACAAGGATGTCGCGGGGAAATGACTACCTGATATTTGTTCTTGTTCTCTTTAAATAAAGGCTTCAGAGTTAAAGAATTACTAAATTGTGTTATTACTACGGATTTTTAATGTGAATTGGATAATAGCATAAATCTAAAATTATATAATCAACCATCTTTACATGCAAGTTGTTAGAAGGGACTTTAAGTGTATTACATTTTCATTTAGGGCCAAAATTTGCTTATGTGATCTCTTCCACAAATGTCTCTGTGGGTTTAGGCTGGAAAATGGAATAGTTGGATGCTTTTACTTCAGTCTCAGAACCTTACTCACAGCATTCACACCAGACAGCTATTGCTGACCGTTATTAATTAGGTATCCTGGTTTTTGGAGTGGTTCCAGTTTGGAAGTGGTTCTCCTAAGGAGCATTAATGAGGTCCCAATTATCCTGTTGCGGGGCAAGTGTGAGGAATGGAGTCAGCACAGGCTCCAGCTTCAGGAGGTCTGCAGAATTTAACAGACTGTTTGACTTTGACAAAATCTTCTTTTTACCCCGTGAGGGGCAGACAAGAAGGTTCGGGTGGTTCAGGTAAAAGTTTCCATCCTGTCAGCTGTGCACACAATTCAAAGGATAGCAAAACCTAAAAATAAAAGACAGAGTTGATTACCTATGTAAATGAGTAGGTACCATATATATTTTGAGATTTTGTTCTCATGTAGGTAATCCTCCAAACTTACCTAAATCATAGCCAATTTAATGATGGCCACATTCTCAATGTGTTCTAATTCTTTAATGGGTCAATCCTTTCTTCATTTTTATCTTAAACTATATACAAACCCCTTTATCTTCCCCAGACTTACTACTTAATGCACTTAGCAGTGAAACAAGTGACAATTCATAACAATCCACAGAGCCAGTTCATTGCTCTGAATATCTTTACAGTGGTTATTCAAGTGCTGAACGTTCTCATATCTACAATACCCCTTTTCTAGGGGCCCCTGCAATGTTATATTTGGTTGGAGGAGATTACTTCCAATAAACGATCACATTTCCAGGGTCTTCAAGATGGAAGTCTGAAAAGACAGAAGGCCAAACAGAAACTGTATTTACCTGCTTCATTACAAAACCAGACCAGTATTTTTACTAAGGTTTTTTCCTCATTTTTACCAAAACTAAAGGTGCTCAGAACTTTAGAACTTTCATACCTCACTCTGTGGGCTTCCCCCTCCCAAATCTTTATTCTTGTAAACTTAAGCAACTCTCAGGCTGAAATAACTTTGAAGAAGATCATGGTCAAACTGAGAAATGCTAATTTATCCCATTGAAAATTACTTCGGTAAAAGCACAATAGAGATTCTTAGGACAAAATTTTATTTAAAAAAAAAAAGTAATAAACGACCTGGATTTTGTTCTGAAGCTGTACTCCTGCAAGTTCAAAACACAGTCATTGAAATGTTTTCTTCTGCACATTTCCCACTATTATTCCGATGCTAATAGCTAATATAACAATCTGTTTCTTGTAAGTCAGTCTGCTCCAAAAGCACCTTATGCAATACAGGAATGCTCAAAATATTAGATACTAGTGAGCAAAACCTTGTTAAACACCTACCTTGAGATTTTAAGCAGCCTGGTACAAAAGCCAATAATCACAGAAACATCTTTGATTCTCTTAGACCTTTTATGAGGAAAAATGAAATCACTTGTAAAAGAGTTAATATGGTAAATTTAACATGTTAGTCAGAAGTTAGTAACTGCAAAATTAATAACATTACAAACAACGTAAGATAATAATCTATTTTATTAGTCTTATGCACCAGGTGGGTAATGGCACTGGGGACAACAGAGATCTCAAAATCCCAAGGCCTATTTGTCTGAGCTCCTAATTGTCCCTTATCTGTTGCGCAGCCTTACAGTGCTGTCTCTCCAGCTGCCATAACCCATGTTTTGAAAGGTGTCAGAGGGATTCTCAGGCAAACTGGCCTGGGAGGATAATCTGTTGATAGGTTGGCTGGTGACTGTTAACTCAGATATGGATTTTTTTTTTTTTTTTTTTTTGGTATCATTGGCAAGTCAAGAGGGAAACCACTTCTTAGTGGTACGTGTAAGTACATGGAGCTTTAAAAAAAAAAGAAAACACTGTTCTGGTGCTGCAGTGAGTTTATTTCATATGGCAGATTTTAATTTTGCCCACAGCTTTTCTGAAATATATGAGAGTCTGATTCATTAAAAAATAAATTATTTAAATTTGTCTGATATCAAAGTAATATTCCACTATTACAAAAAAACCCTAATGAACCAACAAATCATTATATGGCATTTAAGTACAGCATGTAGGTATTTAAATACCGGCTAAGCAACAAAAAGCTGACTGTTGAGGGAAGGAAGATGGGCTTGCCCAACAGCTCTGATATACGCTAGAGCATCCAGAGAAAATGCTGGCAATACTGATCCCAACATACCGATATTTCGTACTGGTATATTGTGATAAGTCTAGAACATAGCAAGAGGTTTCATTACCCAGAGAGGAGGAAGATACTGTCGACAGAGTGGTCAATTGTGGCTGATGTCTCAATTATTATCATTTTGACAGAAAGCTATAGACGCGATGCCTTTAAGAAAGGCATCCAATACTCAAAGCACTTTTATACCTCTTAAAATCCACATCTTGCTATACTCCGATGATGAGGATAATGAATAGTCTCAAATCATGTCAAAACAACCACGCTTTTAGTCTTCACTTACTGGGCAGGGGGGGATGTGGGAGGGGAGAGGGAGGGGAGAAGGGCAGGATGGAATGCTAAATGATGGAGTCAAACTTGTAAAAGAGTGTTAAGCAAGAGTAATTTCTTTACATCTGTACAGTCTTCAGGAGTGTGCTTTCACAAAAAATGAAAAGTTAAGGAAGTTTTCCTTATGTGTTCACTATAAAGCACAAAATTTGAGTCAGAAATGTGCACAGTTCTAGCACCGGTTCCCTGCTTTTCACCTTTCCTGCCCTGGAGGCTGTATCTAAAACACTTTAAAGCTTCTGTCAGCAAAAGCAGGACAGGTCAAAGGAGACTGTTAGGTGGTAGGAAAGGCATTTTTCACAGCAAGGCTCAGCAGTATCAGGCAAAAGAGTGGCAGGCTATAGGAAAAGAGGGAGAGTGGGGGACGAAGACGGGTGCAGAATTTTGTGACACATTTTAAGTTTTATGTAGTTAAGTAGAGCCATTAGCTAGTTACGTTTCTGGTTTGTTTTTTTTTTCTAGTACCACAGAACTATATGAGATTTCTAAAAAACCTGTTTACTATCAAACCAGCTGAAACATTTTGGTTTACTAACAAAACCATCACAACATTTTATTGAATTTGTTCAGACTTCGACTGCATACTCATACCCAAGCCATACTCACACCTATCCACGTGTAGATACCTTTTACATCGCTCATGCAAGAACTTCAAAACCAGGGTAGCAGAGTGATTCTTTTCCTGTGAACCAAAGGAAAGATTATCCAATTACTTGAACAGAAGTGTCCAATACAAGAAAGCATATACCCATGGAGCCCTGATAGATAGAAAGGTAACCTAGAGGGAGGGAGCTCAATAGAGTCATTCATTCATTAAAATACTGACTCAATTTAGATTTTATATTTGATTTTACAATTGCATTGGTTAATCCTTAGTGCATTAATATAACTTATGGCTATTCAGCCTTACCAATAGCATTGGTGTATTTTTGTTTGTTACTAACACCGACAAAACTCATAAAAGTAATAAAGCTCCACTGTATTTTTAAGTTAACAACATAAGAATGACCTTGGAAAGGTAGGTAAGTGAGATTATTTACCTGATATCCTACACAGTTCCTCTAAAATTAGGTCTTTGATGCTCAAACAAGACACTTTCTGGCCTGGCGACTACCTCACACAGAGGTGCAGGACCAAAGCCTTAACCTTTCTCATTCCCCTGCCAGTAAAACAGGGGTGTTAATTCTCTCAGGCTCTGCAACATTCTTCGAATGAAAACATCTCAGGACTAATAAGTGTCACGAATTTAGTATTTACGTTAGCAAATAGCAGTTTGCCTTCTGTGTTCAGCAGCAATAAGGAAACCTACAAACAGGTCAGCATTCATGCAGTGTACATCCGTTATTTAAAATGACAGGTGAAGGTGAGGACTAGTTTTTGATATCTGTTTAGAAAAATTTTACAGTACCATATATGGGTTATTAAAAGTTTAATAATTGCATTATGTATTTGTATACTTTTCACTCATTTGATAACAAAAACAATTGTGTCTATGGGCTTTTCTTCTGACTGCTTACAGGAACGTCTACCAAAATTGTGAATTAGTGAACCAGGATTTACTTAGGTTTCGAATGAACACAACATTTGCTTATGCATCTGTATGCATCTCGCTCTGTTTATACTACTTTCCTTAAAAGGTCTAAGACTCTGTAGATTCATCCCTTGGTATTCATACAGCAAAGTGCAGCTTCTATTTGCACCTGAATAAATGTGAGACAGTGAGCTGATTATTTCTGACAGTCGGTAAAGTGAGAAGCAAACATACTGACAGAAATCCATGTGCAGCACTAAGAAATGAAGAGGAGCAAAAGGTAACCTGCCTGACTCGGTTACAAAGAGAGAGCCAGTCAAGGTACTTTTACCAAATGATACGCAAAGGATCCTAAATTAGAATGTTACTATCAAATCACCACATGATCAAATATGTCAAATAAATCAAATGCTAATAGCAAATAAATATTACCCTAGGAACAAGTACTTTTAAAATATGCGTGCAACCGCTTCAGGAACTGACAGTGAAAGATAACACTTAAATACAGGGTATCTGTTAGAACAAGAATGGAATTTCATTCTAATCATGCTTTTATAAAGCGATAAAAATAAAGGATCCTTCTGCTTCTGTGTGCATATTCCTCTGTTTACAGTAGCTTGTTTAAAAGGACTCTGAGTCTATAAAAGCAAAGTTTACTCTCTCATCAAAGTCTTATGCCTTGTGTTTGTGAAAAATATTTCTTCGCACTGCAGTATTACCAGCTATGGCAGTTTTGAAACACAGAGAAAATGTAGCTAAAAAGCAGATTCTCTGCTTGGACTTAGAAAAAACAATGAAAAAAAAACCCTAAAAAAGTGAAACTCATGCTGTGTTTGTTTCCATCTCTGATAGCTTATAATGCATTTTAACCACAGGAATCTTCCCATCATGTATTAATTATGGTCTACAGATAAAATCATTATCATTATGTAATGAAAAATGTGAGTAAATTACTTTTAATATCATGTGCAGTAGAAATTCAACAAAAGCCATGCAATTTTTATATCGGCATTTCTCGTTATCCGTTTTTCCCCTACCTGCTGTGGACATTATTTGGCATTTCTTTTTCCTTCACAACAAACAGACAGAGATTTACAGAAAGGTCTCTCAAAATAGTCATGCATCGCTCTTGTGTATGTTAAAGAATACCATGTCAGCTCTCCGCATAGGATCTCTTACTGCCACCGCTGTCCTTTCTCTTCTAAGAGCCTTGGAATTTCTATTTGTGCTCAATTGCTCTACTCGAGTGGATAAAATGGCAAGCAGGACTCCGTTAAGCATTTCCAGAGCTTTTGCTAAATAAAACGCCTTTTCTTCAGGGAGTCTGTAAAAAGACCATTGAGTGCAATTCTTCCAACCAATATATTCTAAGTGCATTTTGATAAACCTATGTAGAATTTTTGAAAAACCCTTACTTAGACATTTGCCTTGATTTTACAGCTTTAAGAATTACTGAAGATCCCCTGATTGGAAAGGCCTCAATAGATTTACCACGAGACTGAAAACTCAACTTTGATGTTGCTGAACATCTCCCAGCAGATGCAGGAATAAAGTGGACTCCAGAACAAATATCGATCACATACCACAACTAAGTGACTTCTTTGTGAAATATACTGTTGATTACCACCACAGTAGGGACTGTGTGGAGCTGGCAAGGAGGCCACCTCTACCAGTAAGGAAACATTCAGAGGGGAGGCAGGGAGGCACTTCTGTTGGCCGTTGCATGCCAGGAGCGGAGATTGGTCCATAATAAATTTCAGCAATTGGTCTGTAAACAAAATAAGACTTTCTACGAAAGTATGTGGTGACATCAAGATAAGAAGGCAAGAATATGGGAAGGACTTGCAGTGGATGGGACTAGATGATGCAGAGTATCCTGCATTCCTGTGCTCCTCTAAGGTGCAAAAAAGGAGATATTGCCTGCAGCAAACAATCAGTATTCCCACGCTTCAAATGATTCACGATGTACCGCCTTACTTATTGCCTGAGAATGTAAGCTGATGGTGAAACATTATCTTAGATTATATGCTTCTCTAAGAAGTTGATCTCCTGAATTACATCCTTTGCCTTCTTTAACCTGGCTAAAAGATGATCCTTTCATTCCACATCCTGACATACTCATTTATGCATGTGCACGGGTACACTATATAAAGTATGTAGGCATGTATACATGAGAGAAACAAACATTCTTGGAAAATCACAAGAGCAAAATCAAGGGTCTGCATGACCTAAAAGGTAAAATTTCGAATAAACACTATTGAACCAAAAGATCCTGGACATTAAAAGTTTGCCAATAGTCTTCTAAAGAATTCCTCTCCCATACACCTGTGTAGTTACCTCTCCTACAATTGCTTTGTTGCAAAAGGTGAAAAAAGATATTAACTAATGAAACAATTCATTTCCTAAACATAGATTAAAGTGTTACTGCATCAATACAAACATGGGGCCAGACTCTCAGCCAAAACGGAGTTCCTTTGCCATCAGTCATGGGTGATGTGAAAGACTCCTACCTGACAGAAAAAATTGCTAAGTTGTTTTTCGGCCCTCTTGGAACCCAGGGGGGATTTGCCATTAACTTCTTTTGGGCCAGCATGCCCTTTAAAAGATTTTAAAGATCTTCTGTCATGCAGAAAGCCCACAGTGACATGACACAGCATTATCCAGTACATCTCAGATCTCCACTGCCTCCGTATTCAGGCACTCCAGGACAGAAGGTACCTGGGAAAGTGGGGCGGTAAAAAAACGTACAGAAGAAGATCTGACTTAAAGCATGGAAAACAAACCAACCATGTGAAGAATTCCTCTTTGTCATAAGGTTTCAGAATAAAATTAAAGATGAAACACTTGCCTGGCTCTACTGCAGATAGTTTGATAAAATATTGTTTTAAGAGACCCTAAGCACATGACTACAGTCATTATAACATAAATTGATTCAGAAGAGATTTAATTAATTTAATGCATCTGGCTGTAATTATTATTCTGCATTTATTATGTAGGATTTTTATTAGCTTAATGGTTTTATACATTTATCAGATAGTCACTGAAAAAATTTCAGTTACTCATAAAGAATCTGAATAAATCAGCAATGACTTTTTTTTTTCTTTTAAACAGTTTTATTATAATGATTTGCTATTTTGGCTCTTACCAGTCATGACAAATTTCTGCTGCTTCATTGAGAAAAAGCTCTATCCAATATCCACTAAAGTCAATAAACAGATTCAATTGATTGCATTACACTGTAAATTGTGTCTAGAATATCTTTATAGTACAATTCTTCCAGTGTTCAGATGTAATTCACAAGGATTACTTCCATTTTATTTGTTTTTTAAATAAACAAGTCATTTTAACACTTAGTTTTAGAGTAACCACTCATGCTTTTGACTTTTTATTTTCATTTTCTCTGTGCTTTAAAGCATGCCTGCATCTCTTTTCTAGTTCTGTGTATGTATGGTGAAACCCTGCAATTGCATCATTGACGTCCTTTGATATTTTAAAATTCGGCTTGGCTTCCAATCAAAATAAAAATACATAAACTTACTCTGCAAAGGGAATTTATGCATTTTTAAACCTTGACTGAAAAAGTACTCAGAAATTTATAGCAAAATGTTAATTTAAAATTGATGTTATTTATTGCAGTAGTAGCATTCACACTATAAAAATCTGAAATATATTTCAATCTGTTCAACTGAACTTGGGTGAGCTTAGTCAAACTGCATTGCATGGGGAGAGTCACATGGTAAAATTATGTCCTTCTATCCATCAAGCTTACTGCTGTCCCCCAGACTCCACATATCCAAAGATTATGTCTTGCATGAGTTTGGTAAAAAGTTTTTTCCGCTATCTGCAGGATTGTCCGACATTCTTCCAGGTGCCCTTGTGACTTGCCTACCAAAACCAAATAAGAGCTAGAGAGTATGCAAGCTTTTGAAGCTATGAGAGGAGGCACTGACAAGTGCTCTCTGCCTGCCTGGTTGTTTTGCATTTTCTGCCTCCAGAAAAGCAACCTGTCTCTCTGTGGATTAACCTTGCCAGTTCATCACCACCTTGGCATTACTGCTCTAGCACAGAAAGGGAAACAAAAGTTTCCCAAGTCAGTAGAGCTCCATTGCGTTTTGTACCCAGTACACACACTAATTTGACTCAAAGTTCTCTTAAACTTACTGTCCAAAAATGGCTTAAAATGGGCTTTTGTAAAATGGTAAGTGTTATAAAAAATTTCTTCCTCTTAAGTATAGTTTGCAGTTTAGTTTAGAGAATTAAATGGTTCTTTTAGAATGATTTCTATTTAGACAAACTTCAAAGCATTAGTAACTTTTAGACACCAGTTTTAAGGATACTTCTGATATAAAAACGGATTTATTTACATGCACATGAACCCCACAGCAATCTCAGCCTTTGCAGGTTACGATTGTTATAGCCAAGATTAATTAATTAGAAATATTAAAGTTAGGATTAACTCTTGGACTTGATTCAGAAATCATTGGCAAGCTTGTGGCTTTGGCACACAAATAATTTTGATTTTTAAAAGTTAGTGTAATATGAACAAATACTTTCCAAAATCCAAATGGCTTGGAAGGTGAAAAGAGTAATATTACAAAATTTATAATGAAGTAAGTTCTTCTAGATCGTTCCAGCTGGGAGCTTAATTTCTGTTCATCTATTTATATTTTCTTTATGTAAGGGCACATTGTTTTCATAGAGCCATTATTTCCATTGCATAGCCCTCCTTCCTACTAACAAGAGTCTTTTTAAACTCTTAGATTTGTGATAAATGCTGAGGGAGAAAAATAACTCTGCTCTAATGTAAACAAGGCACAGAACTACTGGAGATTGCTTCTAAAATGCTGTAATGCAGGAAGTCAGATAGAAAGGATTAAATCTGGACCAAGCTTTCATTCAGATAGGTTTTCCAAAAAAAAGTTTCAGGCGATTCTCCATAAACAAGACAGCAGTCACTGTACATGTTCTCATATCTCCAGCATTAACTTTCCCAAGCACGCAACATAAGAAGCATCAAAAGCCACTTTTTCCAGAAGAATGCAAACACTGATGGGTTCAAGATTCATCTTGGAATGAAAGTGCCTGATAAAATCATAGCACTGTAATTATGGCAAAGGAAGAGAAAGAAAATAGGAATTTTCAGAAAGAAACAAGGGAAGAGGGGAAAAATTTTCTTACTGCAGTGATAAACTGACTGGCTGGCAAGTTGACTAAGAAAAATAAATGTAAGAATGAGTAAAGCAATCTAGCCAAGTTGCTATCAATGTGTAATACAAAACACCAGAATAAAAATGTTTTTTATCTCCAAGATATAGTTTAGCATTGAAAGTATCCAGGAAAACTGTGAAAGGTATTGGAGCAACAAACTGTTAGAGTAATTAAAGTACTTTTATTATGAAATGGATGAAAACCGGAATGCAACAGAAATGACTGAGTAATCCTAAAAGGAAAAGGAGGAAATAAGGAAAAAAAAAAAAAAAAGGAAATTTTATATTTCAAGTTTCATTCTTGGGAAACCTTACAGACAAACCTTACTTTAAAGAAAAATCTGAATTCTAAAAAGACTTGTGACAGATGGTGGTTTTTGGAAGGTGAATAGTGCTATTTTAAACCCCTGCCTTTTGTATTAGTTTGAAGTTATCCAAGTCTTAAATAAGACTTCCCACTTTTGTCTTGGCCAATCCCATAACAGTTTTTATGAAAAGTCAAAGCTTTCACTCAGTCATTATTCTTTAATCATTCAAATCGATGTGATTTTAGAAAATAGAAACTTGTTAAAGATTTGCTATCTCTTCCATTCATAGTTTCTTCAGCCTAAGATAGCTGGCAGATGGAAAGCACCAAAGGATGAGTCATAAAACATGCAAATCATAAATGAAATTATCTAATTTACATTTTCATGGACATATACATGGTGAACCTTAAGATATGTTATTATGTACCAATACCAATTATTTCACATTCATTTTCTCATTTCCAAAACAAGAATCCCTGAAGAAAATTTTGTTGAAGTCCTTTAGGGTCACAATGACTCTATAAATATCCTATTAAAACCCTTCTATCAAAACAGCCAACCTCACAGTTGCCTCAGTAGTTTATCCTCCCCCTGGGTTTGAACAAGTTTCAATTCTACACCTTAATACGTCATTGCAACATTTGCCTTTTATGTGTTATCAACATCCCCACCCCAAATATTAAAAGAAAATTATTCATACTTTTGGTATGCTGATCACTTAGCTCTTAGAATGGAACACCTTGTTGTATAGGGTATAATAAGCCTTAAAAAAAAATCAGAATGTCAATAAAATGAAAGAAAACTGTAAATTAAGGCCAAAATATGACTTTATACCAAATCCGAGTTACCTAAAATACCAATAATATGGCAGAACAGCTTGGGTAGTATCAGGAGTGGTAGGAGCCAGATTCTGCCCCTATATCCTCCTTAGCTGTGTTAACTTGGGTTGGACTACATTTTTAAATAGGTTAATATTATGAAATAAGAATCCGAGCCTGGTAGTTACTACAATTTGAATGTGCAGTGTATACTTCTGCTGAATTACTCATTTCAGCTGTGACCTAGAGTTGAAAGATATTTTTTAAATCACATACAATTAATTCTACATATATGAAAATATCTGAAAATCTGTTTTTCTGTAACAGCAAACAAAATGTTAACCATTCTACAAGCCTTCAAAAAAAATTGCAACTTCATTTGTTTTAAGCTGAAAAACACTGACCTCTTTGCTCATAATAACTAAGCAGTTATTCACCCCTCGACCAAACACTGCTAGTCTGACTTGTTAATAGGATTTTTTTTTTTTCCCCACCAAGGGTCTTGCTTCTCCTTTTCTAGTAGCAGTGACTTCCAAAGCTGTGGCTGTGCCTCCCCTTGCGTGTTGCTCTGCCTGCGTGCCGCTTCCGCTCTCCCTCACCCGTAAACCCAGGTAAGGCCAGACATAGCCTGGCTTAAACAGAGCTACCTTACTCGGAGTCAGGGAAAGTGTTTTTATTGAGTTCAGAAGGATTAGGACCCTTAATCCTTAGAACACTTTGGTTTGTCTGGTGTTACTGCAACTACATCATGCAAAAAGTCTCTGGCTGTTGCTTCATTTTGGATTTTTATTCCTAGCACGCCCCTAAACATTTCCTCTATTTTAACTTTAGCCCACGCATGCTAACAGAGCACTAATTTCTTTCTACAGTTTTATTATTACACAATATTTCAGTTAAAAAGATTTGGCTTGTATCCTCTGGTAAGGAGAATTGCTGATTTTATGAAATATTATCCATCAACTTAGATAAATTTGTTCATTTTGCAAAGTTCTTTTTGCAAAAGAGTTAAAATAGAGGCATTTATGGTCTGTCCTAAATCATTTTTCAGCACGTTAATACATGGCTTACTATTTTTGAGCAGTCTTATGGAAATTATTATGAACTGTGGTTTTGTTTGCTTTTTATATTCATTGATGCTCAGCCCCCAAAGTTGGTAAAAATCCCAGGAAACCAGTCAGTCAGTCATTTTTGTAAATACATATGCATGAATTATAATTGTACACTAACTCATAAAGCCAGGAATTGCCAACAATAAAAAAATTATATTCACTGTCAGAAGATAAGGAAGAATTCAATTATGCTAGAGAGAAAGAGCCCTCTCTTACACACCCCTCCCCTCTGGGGATTTTTCGGCATGGCATTTAAACGTGACCGTATCTACCAGCATTTGTGTCTCAACACACAGGCTTTTTTGAGATGCTGGACTGCGAAGGTACTTAAAACTACCTGAACTATTTAGTTATGGGTTGTGGTGGGGGGGGGGGGGCGGGGGGAAACAAACCTCTGCAGGCTACCCCTCACTGCTTTTCCCCTACAGGGCAGAGGACAAAAACTGAGGTGACAGCAAGCAGGAGGGCTCCAGCCCCTTTGCCAATGCCCATGAGAGGACAAAAGCAAGTCTGAATTCTCTTTGGTTTGATCTGCTCTAGCTAATATGGAATATGATTTACTGCCAACTTTAATAAAAACGAGTAGACCTTGTATTTCTACACCAAATAAAACATGACTAGACTTCATATTTCTACACATAATTAATGTGCTTTATTTTTTGACCTTATTTTTACATGTATTCAATTAACATAGTTAATGACACCCAAAATATTTGAAATTTTTTGAACCTCAAAATATTACTGAAGCAGTAGCTCATGTAAAATGACCACAAGCTCTCCATTCTCAAGAGGAATCCTTGAGAGCAGAATGTTAGTCCTGTGTACATCCAGATTTAGGATTAAGCACTTAAACTTACATAATGGAATGAAAAAAATGGGTATAACATTTTTACAAAAATACAATATGAACTTCCACGTATAATAATGACCACAGACTGCTTTTTCATGTGCAGCCCATGTTATATCTAGACTTGTACTGACTAATCAATTTTGGGCTGATAGGCGGTTACTGTTATCCTTCAAATTCAAGTATAAGGTGAAGAGGGCTAGGAGGAGTGAGAAATGACTGCTGTCATCTATCTTAGGTGCAGAATCAATTTTTAAATGAAAAAGAATTACCATGTGAATCACCACTTTAAAGGAAGCACTTTACTCTCAGGTTCTTACACTAATCTTCTAGTCATCAGCCATCCCACAAACAGTATGTTTTGCACTTGCAAATGTAACACCTGACAGACCTCAACGTATCTTGCCAACATGCATCCTTAGGAAAGTTTTAAACTTCATCACATTATCAATTACCTCCAGGGAGGCAGCAGGAAAAAAGCCAAGCAGAGGTTTGTCTAATTTTTTTTTTTTTTCCTGCTAACATTTCCCAGCTCCTTATGGGTTCTGGATAATTATTCAAGGCCCTTGAAGTACGTTAGCTTTAGAGTTGATCTAAAGTGTTCCTTCATAACAATATTCTGAAACTATAATAGATTATTTCTTTGTCAAGTGAATCACAAAACTTATCCGGTTGGATGTTATGGCTTTCTTAAGAAAATCTGAAGTGCTGCATGTAAAAAAGGGGGGAAAAAAGTTTGTGTGATACAGACTTGAAAGCAGAAAATACCATAAGAAATGAATACATTTGAAACACGATTAATGCATCCCCTAAGAGGCCACAAAAACAAAGTACATGCAACTATGTGGAAGTAACTACTATACACTGCCTCTTAAGAAACTCACCTCCAGATTGTCAAAACCACTCTTAAAACTCATGGATATCAGCTTCTCAGCATCCTTTTCATCAATTTATCTTCCATTAGTATCTAATGGTGTCCTACAACCTTCCTTAAACTGCTAGATCTCCATATTACTTGTTGTGGATGTTTGGTTCACAAATATAAATAAGTTATAACAGATATGTGGGCAAAATTGTTCTGTTTCATCCAGCCAAGAAGCTTAAATATGAGATAGCTTATCGATAATTTCATAAATAAGACCAGCATGTAATACAGCTATTTTCAGTCTCACATGGGTAAACGTGGCATAAAAATGAAATGAAGAGTAAACTTATTTACTTCTTCTGATGTCTTCCTACATAATCTTTTAGGCTGATGCTGCTCATTATGTTTCATACTCCCTCATTTTTTCTCTGTGAAGTCTCTTACAATATCAAATGAAAAAAATTTATATTTAAATGAATAATTTCAGAGTGAAACATTAATATTCAAATCAAATATGGTGCTATTGTGAGGCTTCAGGGGGAAAAAAAACCTTTTATGATGAGCACAATGAAGGAGTGATAGGCATTTCTGTTATCTCATTCATTAGTCATTCTGGACAGTTCAGACAAGCTGTTACCTACAATAATAGATAGCATTTTACTTTTTAAAGATTAATTTAAACTATACTTTATACTGAACTGCAGCAAACTATTACTTATATATTTAGTAATTCTGACGAAATAGATATTTGCATTTTTTCTAAAGGAATAAGTAACATTCATACAACTGTAGCCAGGGGTCTGACATAAGGTGTGATAAGCAACATATTCTTGCTCCGTGGGAGGATGACCAACTAGGTCAAAATGTGCACTTGTCTAATAAATTTGTAATACATTTCAGAAATTTATAAAGCAGATGCAGGAAAGAGGAGAAGTCTTGTAACTGGCTTTGCAAATCTTACTTCCTTTTTCATTTTCAGCTCCTGTCTCCAACTCTTCTCTGCATAACTTCCCTTCTGAATTTAAACCCACCACCTATTTGTTCATTCAAAGACATCTTTCGATTCCCTTCATTGACAGCATCAGTGTATAGAGTCAAGCACAGGTACTATATCAATCCTACACATCATTTTGCAAGCACTGAGCAGCCACATCCAAATGTCCATGTTTGCATAGCAGAGAGTAACATCACAAAAAAATTTAAGGTTTAACAATTATCAACTTGCTTACCCCTTGTGATTTGTCGATAGAGTCTATACTTTTCCTTCATGGAATAAAAAAACCAAACTGCCAGCAAATATTTATCCATTACAATGTTTCTACCTTCAGCATTTTTCTATACTGCCCTGTTTAAAAGATATAAAATAATTATTCAATGAATGTATGTGTTAATCCAAAGCAACCATTTAAAGAGGAAAAAACCCTCATGACTGGAGAAGGTTAAGAATGAAAACAATATTTGTTTCAGATATACACACAAAAAAGGTAGTTTTATAGTTAAAAAAAAACTCCAACTGTGAAGATTCTAAATACTTGTGTTCATCTCAATTATTCTAGTACCACTAAAGTCTTAGCACTGTTAATAACTTTCTATTTGTAAGCCAGCACCCAATTCACTTGGTCAGAAGCGAGCGAAACATCAGATTTAGATTGGTGGCAACATAAGCATCAGAAGGGAATGAACTGGCTTAAAAAACATTGGCTGTATCTAACTCATTCCCCTTCCCCGTCTCTTCTACTTGAGTCTCCACACTTTCCTGCTAGTTGCTCTCCAAGCTGGACCTCCTGCCAAAGCTGTCCATTTCATCTCCCAAATCTCACACCGCCTCCTGACTTGCTGAAGAGTTCACAGGAGCTTTGTTTCAAGACTCGGGTTTTGAAGAAACAAACAGACCTGTGGAAACCGTTCCCCTCACTACTGTGTGTTAACCAGCAACCTGAGCCATCAGATATTCTGTTTGTGAGAAGGCGGCAGTATGAATGTTTAATAATTAGCTCCTTTGGCTCAGGGCAGAGTCATTCCCTTGTGACTTTAAAAGCTTGAGCTGTGAACTCTGTTCTTTAAGATGAAGTCGCTTTTTATCACTTACAAACACACTTGGTATTATAATTAAAAACTCAGAGAAAATGTTCCTACAACTTTTGAGCATGCACCGATTTCCCTTAGCACTAAAATCCCTTTAACTTGGCTTGACTCTGCATATGCAGGGGTGTGCATGCACGAACACACAATTGCATGCACTAATGAGAAGTAAAAATGGATGACACCGAAAATCAGAGCTTTCGTGTGTTTGGATTCACACAGAAAAGCAGGATGACAAGCTTCACCCCTCTGCTGGTCATGGTCATTGCAAGACTGCACATTTTTCTTGGTGCCAGTTTGGGCAGCTCAGCAGAATGAGAGGACCTCCCTAAGGAACAGGGTTGTGGGGAAGGGATGGATACCTCTTCTCCAGGCCATTGCCTGGGGCAATGCTCCTGTGCTTCTTGGGAAGACACTTTTCTATTCACGTGACCATTCTTATGGGTAAGATTTCACATATTTTATCTGTTATTACTGTCTCTGATCATTAGTGCAGAGCTGAACCAGGCAATGGAGTTCTGTTTGTGGTACTAAACCACAAATTTGCCACAGGGAGCTCTCATTTGGGTCCCTGTTTCAGTTCAGCCATTCCTGACTTCCAGTACCTTCCTCTTATGCTGCTAAGATTTAACTTGATCCAAGGCTTGTAGGCATGTGATTTTTCTTAGGATAAAAATTGCATAACCACTTGAGTATTAAATCACAACCATTGTATATCAAAGGACGTTTGTGTAACTGGTTGGACAGAAAGACCTTTTCAAGGTTCTCAGGCAGTCTTGCGTAGTTTGTTGAATTGGTAGGAAATATCTAGTATATCTATGACGCACTTGATCTTTCTTCTAAAATGAAAGAGGAGAGGTTAGATTCTGCTGAGAGCCCCTTGAGGCAGATTTTAATATGTAGAGTGGGTACAACATTTACAATCATCTTCAGATCATGAGGCTACAGTTTGTCAGATGAAATCCTCAAAGGGATTGTATTTCTACAGATTTAGGATGTCTTACCCAATTTGTGAGTATTTCTAGTCAAACCCAAAGCCTACTATTTTAACCTTCTCCATTTTCTGTATTTGTTTTTTTTTATTTATTTTTTGCAGCTTTCCCATATCCAGTGTTTCTTCCCAGATCCAAAGTTTGACTATGAAGGCATAAGCACACTGCTAATAATAAATATTTCTGGCATTTATGTTTTATGAGTAGCATCTTTAATTATATTACTCTCACTGTAAATAACTTAAGCACTGATGCTTTTATGATGGAAATGAATTCAGAAGACTGAATGTTTATGAATTAGTATCTTTCCTCTAAGAGAATGTGACAGCATTGAAAACGTGCAATTACCAGAAATACCTATAGTGATTAAAATGGTAATTAATGACAGCCACTCTTATTAGCATAAAATAAAACAAATTACAGATAAACTTTTTTTTTTTTTTAAATTTAGGCAGTATGTCTTGCCTTGTACAGTTTGAAGAAAGGAAGTGCTTACAGACTGCCAGTCTGTCTGTTAACGACAGGTGGTGCAAAATACCAGCAGCAAACCTTTCCTTATCTTTTACATAGGTGCATCTATATTTATTTCCAGAGGGGAAAAAGAAAAACGTTAAGACAGCATTGAAATTTAAAATCTAGATTAATTTCAAGTTGCCTACAAGTCATTTTGCCTTCTTCACAGACACATTTGTGAGGTTTATGTCTGAATTCTGCTGAAACCGGCATCTGGAGGCAGAATCAATGTCTTATTGTGCACTGAATCGGGAATTTAATTTATAATAAAAATCACGTTTTCATTTTAACTCAGAGTTTTGAATTGCTTACAGCTTCCTGAAAACAGAGACAAATAAATCATATGGCAGGTGTCCTCTCTTTGCTCAAAACATTCAGTAATGTGACCAACAAAGCCCTTTCGAAAAGGATGGAGACTTATTCAAGAACTCAGTAAGCCAAAGTAGCTGTTGTTAAAGACTCCTGAAGAAACCATGAGAAAAATCGTGCTTTTTAATTTTGGATGTTCAGAAAGTGTATTTGCCATCGTTCTTTCAAAAAAAGTCTGAACAATTTTCCTAAAGTTTTAAATGTAATGGCTTCCAGGGTGGCAACAAAAGTTTCAGAAAGCTGTGAGACTCAAGAAAGGTAGTTGCAATCAAAGTATCCATTCAAACTTCATCAAAGATATTCTTACAATAAAGGAAGCTTCATTTTTAGTGTGGAGTAAACACGGCTGCCTTGTTCAATTTACTGCAGTTTCTCCACAGTTGTCAGGTGAATGAAAGCTGCTGAACTGTGGATCGTTGGGGTATGCAATTCTTAAAGCTAGAAAATATTAAATATCTTGTGTGCAATTTGAAATTATTTTCCAGTCTCCCCAGTCTCTTCCAGCACAAGGGTTAGCAAGCAGTCCCACATGTAACTTTTAGAAAGCCACAGAAAAGTATTGACAAAGAAACAAGCACAAGCCAGACTGCCTGGGCAATGGTTTGTTGTTGCAGAATTTTCTTTGGAGAAATCAAAGACCAGCTGTGTGATTCACATCCTTCAGAAGAATTCTTCTGTAGAGCAAAGCATTTACATTCAGTCCAAAACACGGAGTTTCTCTTCACGCTCCTAAGTAACACTTGGATTTTGCTGTTCAGGATCACACTTCCCACAGAAGACTACTACACACTAAGCTCAGTTTCTACTGTCCATCTACTGCCACAGCTAGAGATAACTGAATGACACGGACAACTGGAGAGTTAAAAATTTGAGCTTTGCAATGCATTTATCTCATTAAATTCTTGAAAACATAGAGGGATCCAGTGTGTTTTAAGCTGTGCAAGTTTTTGTGTCACAACTCAAATGAGTAAATAAATACCCTCTGAACACCATCTGACTTTTGGGCATAAACAACCAAAGAAGTACGTTAATGAAGATTCTTGGACAAGGTGAGGCTGAGGTTTGTGAAACCAATAAAAAAGGAATCTGTCCTCCTAAAGCAGAATCCAGAGTCTTGAATGAAATACTTGGTCTTTGTCCACAGCCCTGGGCAAGCTTTAGAAACCTCAGAGTAACATTCAGAAAAAGCAACGTGTTGAGTGGAGTAATCACTAGAAAGTGAAAAACATACAAAAGGTGAGTCCTACAACACCACATTACCTACAAACCAGCCCTGCATTCAAGATGGAAACTCTGGATTTCAATTTCATCACCTTTGCTGCTTAATAAGAAAACACCCAAACCATCAGGTGGCTGGTTCAGAGGTTGAAAGGAACTGGCAACATCATCCTCTGGGGCTCCAGGTCTATATCTGTGAGGGATACAAAGGATGAAACCATCCTGGAAAAAAACCCCACAAAATTCTTCTCTATACAAGACTTTATAAACAGTAGATCTAAAACATTCATAGACACATGAATCATTAATCTTTTTATTTCCATTCCAGCTTTAGGTAAACTTCAAATAATCACACCATCCTTAAGATGCACTGCATAAGAGTCAAGTGCATCTACATGACCCCCAGGAACTCCAAGCACTGGCATAACTCCCAGTTGGTATCAGCCTGTCAGGTGTGTCAGATGCCAGAAGATGCACTTAGTGCACGGGCAAAAATAAACTCAAAGATCTATTCAAAACACACAAACAAAAAATCCACAGCTTCTCATTTCCTATGTTCTACAACCATATGCAAGCATTACATCCTGCTATAATGCTTCAAAATCCTCATTCTACAGCTTTATGGTCTTCAACCAGTAACTTATTCTCTGCCCAGAAAACACAAAATTAAATAGGCTGGTTGACAAAATGATAGGAATATCATTTAATAAACCAAATCAGGGAACTGACCTAAATCACATTTTGTAGCAGGTTCAAAAAGCTTGGCTTAAGATTTCACTTTGGATAAAAGTACTTAGAATAATTTTCAGAGAAAATTAATTTTGATAAGGGAAATTACTGTCTAAAATTTTTTTCTTGCTGCATTGCTTCTTTTTCAAACTGGTATTAAATCACAGGTGGTTAATAAATGTCCTACAAGTAAGTTGAAAAGTTATGAAATATTTTCAGATAACTGTAACGGAAGGCATTTTGGGGATTATGCTACAAGGAATTCATTAAGTATCTGAAATTTTCTGATAGTCAATCTCTCAAATACCTAGGTAATTCACTTAAGTCTGGACTTTTGTTTATATAAAAATGTAATCTGCTGCTTCTTGGAAGACATTTTTCTTTATAAACTAGGATAAAATGAATGTTATATTTCATTTTTGCTAGCTTTTCAATATGATTGATGCAGACCTTTAATGCGTTAATTTTACAACATGAATTCATATTCAAATAGATAGTCTCGTTAAGAAAGATGAACAGCGCCAAATATGCAACAGTGAAGGTCTGAACTACCCCATTTCCCCCCCTCCCATCAAGAAAGAGTCCACAGAAATTATTAGTACTTTTGGTTTCTGAATATCTCGCCTAAGGAAGTAGTTATAAGGCAACTGGAACCAGAACTAGAACCAGAACTGGAAAAAGCAGTCTGAGAAAAACTCAATAACTAGTTTACAAATTGCGAAGCACCTATGACAAATTTCCCTTCCCTTTAAAGAAATTAATATTGACTTACCCGGTGTATTCCCAATATTGTAAAACCCAGTAAACATGTTTCACCTACTCTGCCGAACAGGTTGTAATGTATTATACAGGTCTTGGTCTCATACTGGTATTTGCAGTTTATAATCATGAGGCACGTGCACAGCAATGCAAGTCCTAACTAAACAGCAGTTAGACGGAGACATCTTACATCTGAGACAAGGGCACTGAAAGAGGTACTTAAATTTTCATAAGTATAACATGGATTAAAATTACTCTGACACAGTCCGCCCCCATCACTCCCAACCCCAGTCCGTGTCCTTTCAAGAGCTCCCACAACCTACCAGACCTTCATGGGTTGTATCTGATATAGGTGTAGGAAAATGCTGTTGCAGGGAGGCACGGAGCTACCGCATGTTGAAAGAGCAGTTTGGAGGAGCTTGCCAACATTTGCCAACCAATAACTGTGGTACAATTAGTACATGTGCACTATTGTCCACATCCTGCCTTCTCATCAGCAGATATGACAGCTTTGTGACGCGCCTCGAGACAGCCGCTGCGAAGGGGAGCAGCACGGCAAAACACCATTTCTGCAGAGGAACAGCACGGCAAAACACCATTTCTGCAGAGCCCTGCAGACATCCATGCGGCAAGGTGTGCATTCGCAACGCTTGAGCTGGATTCCTAGTGGTCCTGTGATATGCAACTGAAGGACCATATTCTCTGTGGGCACATGTCTGACTAAAGTCCGTTGAGCTGGGCTTTAATACACAGCTAAAGATCTGATGTCTTTGATAGGCAGAGAAAACCTGGCAAGTAGGCTGGATGAAATGCATCTGTCCCTAACAAGTACAATCTTGAAGCATCCTCCTTTTGGAGCTATTGCTGCCCTTCCTATGCATCTGGTAAGATATCACAGTGTTTCTGTACCTAGCCTCAGCTAAAGTTAGGCTACAGGCTTAATAGTTATTGAACACAGACAAGGTAGCTGCCACAATTTTGTGTAAACAGTACGGAAATAAACACTTTTTTCCAGGAATCCCGAAGAAATGCTCTTCCAGGGTCATTAGAGAACAGGCCTGTGTCGAGAACTGGCTCTATTCAGAGGCCAAGACAGATAAATCAAGAGTTTTATCATACTCCCTTCCCTGCCTGCACCACTTTTGTGCCAAACATTGCATTATCCCACCCAAAAGCTCCACAGGGTATCTTGCCAAGAGCAGAAAACAGTTCCCATACAAGGATACAGCAGTAGAAGCTCAGAAGTCTGTAGCTAAGCATATCACTTAAAAGGAAATACTTGAGTGTGATGGGACCAACGTAACAGAACCAAGCATTATAGGACAAATAGGGTGATCATAAATCAGATCTTAATATGACATAACTGAAAATACACTTTTGAATTTTCTTCATCTTGAACCTACTGCTCAAGTTATTTAGATTTGAAAATGTATGTCTAATAGGGTAAATTAATCTGAGTTTCTCTTTCAGCTGAAACCTTCAGATTTAATGCAACTGCTTTTTTTTTTTTTATTCATCTTCCTCCCCCTCTCCACCCCATATTCCCCACATAAAGTTACTCATTGGAAACATTTCAGAGCAACTTCCTCCTTGCTACTTGCATTCCTTGAAAATTTGCTTGTAGCAAGAAGGGTGGAACGACCATCCAGCCAAAATAGAGCATATTAAAAAGGTCAAAGTACTATAGAAAATAGCATAAATCACAAAATATAATGGGCATTAAAATTCTGACACCTCTTTGTCATGACCAAAATTGTAACTAGAGTGAGAAATTATATGGAATTAGCTTCTTACTGATACGCTCTGAAGACTGTAATTTCATGGTGCCTGGATGTCATTTTCAGAACCTTCTGCCTTTTTGCAGGTTTGTAGGCATGCATTCAGCTATCATCTAGGGCACTTGAAATAAAAGTAAGAGAAAAGGAGAGACACATAAATGTTTTACTTGGAGCAAGAAGTCATGCCAGTTTTCAAAATTACAGTAATCTTTTAGTATTGTTTCTGCTGAAGTCAAAAATCTTCAGGAGATGCCTGATCTCTTCCTGCAGGATGTGCAGAACTGAGTCTCATTTGAGACTCACTAATGAGAGAACATTATGCTTTAGGAAAAAAGTCGATCTCAACTTTATGAGTTGATTTGCCTCATGTTGCTTCCTTTCTGTTTAGCCCAACAGAGCAAATAGGACAGAGCAGAGTCAATCCAACTCATCAACTCCAAAGGCACGATGTGAAGGACTCCTCAGTCTTTTAACTGACAACATGAGAGCTGAAGTATTAAATGACCTGCGCTAAGTCTCACTTTTTGTTAAGGTGATATCACTTTTGAGGATCATTTGATTTAATTAAAGCACACAAGGAGGATTACTCTGCAGGCATCTTGTTGATTCAGGTGATCTCTGCTTATACAGTTTATGATTTCCAGTTTGTTCACTTTTTTTCCTGTGCTCTGTTTTATGACCGTCTTTCACTTCGCTTGCCTCATGCTCCTTGTGCTAGAGGCAAGGGACTGACATCAACCTGACCATCCCTGAATAAATGGATTGTTAAAGGCTTTCAGCACTTCTCTACACCTTCACTTGGTGAGAACAAAAGGATGGAGGTGAGTCTGAGATTAAATCTCTTTTCTCAAACCTCTCAGAAAGCAGCTGGAGCTTGAGGAAGTTGCATTTCTCCAGAAGCATAACAAAGAGATCGGGTGTTAGTATTGGGTCTTAAAAATCACAGGGCCTGAAAGACTTACAACACAAAGAAAGCTGGAGTAGGAGAGAGGAACATAAAGGATAAGAGGCAGAATATATTAGTTTAGGCATACCACCCTGCTCGCACAACGGTGCTGCTGCTGCATGGGAGCCGACTCACGTACAAAACGCCGGGAGCACAGGCAGAGGAGGTCATGTACCTCTTCACTGGTAGACATCATCTCCGTTATTGTTACAACAATAAGGCTACTGTAATGGAAGAGAGAAGGCACTTTGTCAGTGCAAAAAGCAGAGGGGGAGGAAGGTAAGAGAACCAGACAGGGAGGAAGCAAATAACATTATAGGTGTTTGGTTTTAGCGGTGGCGAGAGGAGAGTTTCGTTGTCTGTGCTGCAGTGGATGTGAGAAACAGCGCTATCACTTCACTGTAGGGCAAAAGCTTTGGATATTCAGTTACATTAGAAAGTATAGAAAGAGAGTATAGAAACCGTTTCGGTTTAGGATGAGTGCTGGAATCAGGTGAGCAAGAAAATTCCTGTCTTGTATAATACTTGGTGTTGTGAAATTGGACTTCATTTCAGTGAATACAAAGTATTTAAATGCTGAAAAGAAGGCTTTACTTTAGCTCATGTAGATTATTCAACCTATGAAGGAAATAACTTTCAGTTAAGCAAAAAACAGTCAGTCAAAACTGACTGATTTTGAGCACAGCCAGGTATATTACTTCGTTTGCACATGTTAAATGCTCAGCTACCTCAAGGTTTTCTCAAGATTTTTTTCTACATCAAGATTTCCGTAGCTTTGGTCATTCTTGAGCACCTAATCTAAAAGATTAACCCTCCTGCTGGGAAATTATACCAGACAGATTTAAAGGCACTATATGGCCACGTCCTGTTCAGCGGAGGGATGTACCCCACTGCCAAGCAAACTGATGCAGACCTGGGGTTGGCACAGGTGACACAGAGGCGTATCGCCATCCTGGCCTTGCCCCAGCCCACTCATGTTCTGGAAAAGTTACAGGTTACCAAGATGTGTGAAGCTGGTTACAGCCTGTATCCAGCCAAAAAAACCCAAATACAACATGAACCCAGCGTTACAGAGCGAAGACTTCCTTTGTTTTTCAACCTCAGAAGAAATGTGGTCATCTAATTGAATACTCGTCAAAACCTATTTACTTAAATAATTAATTTGAAGTCATTTGCTTCACACATTGCCAGGAAAAGTAATGTGTTACAGGAAAAAATGCCGAAACAGAGGGGTATTTTCTCAATATTCGTTTTTCTGGCATCCATCTGGGACTGTTCTCCAGCAGCACAGCCTATAGGAGGTCATGTTATACTATATGAATTCCCCCAGTTATTACGCTCAAACAGTCAACAGGTCACTCATTTCCTTTCTGATTATAACTGCTTTGTTCTAAAGGAGATTTGAGGAGTAAGCCCACTACCGAATGTAATACTGTTCAATAGAATCTATAGATTATTTATTAAAACCACATAAAAGTGGTAAACCACAATAATAAAAAAGAAGCAAAGCTTGTCTTTGCAATCCCGTGTCCCAGAGGTATGATTATCTCCTGATAACCATATCTCCCTCTTCTGCTTTATTGCTAATTAAATTAATTAATTAAGGAAGTCTTTCCCCAAGTGGACTTGATTTAATATGCTATATGTAATTAGCAGCTCTTGGAAATGGAGATGAGATGATTTCTCTTTTTTCTGTGGCACGGAGAGCACTCCCAAACTTTGAGAGAGAGAAAGTGCTCAGGCTCTGTGTTTTGTACAGCGGCAGCACAGATGCTGCCGGTGGCTGCGGTCACACCCGTGGGGCAGGGACCTTGCGGCCACAAAAGGCACTGTTAGGATTGTATCTACAGTGGTGCCTGCTCATCAGTAACAGAAAGGGGGTACCTATTTTTGAAAAAGGTAGAACTTGATTTTTTTTAAGTGAAATAAATACCACGACAGCAAAGAGCTAAATAATTTTTGCTTGAAAGCTGGTAGTGTTTATGGTAAAAGGTACATTTTTCCTCCCTTTCCCAAATGTATTATATATGGGCCTTTTTAAAAATGCTCAAATTTACTACTTTCATGTGATTAACTGAGATTATCTGTTTCAAAATGAAAAAAATAATAGTATTAACTTCACCGAGTAAAGAAAGTATGTATTCACAATTATAAAATAAAAAAGCTTCATTGATCAAACACTTATTACAAATACTGAGGAGCACATTTTGTTTGCAAAAGTATCCAGTGCTTATTATTCACAAATAATGGCTTTGAACTGATTTTTGTCTTTAAACCTGCAGTTCAGATTGCATTATTTATGTAGGTCAGGCTGTATTGCTTCTGCTCTTTGTTTGGATGACTTACATATTTTAAAAAACACAAATTAAAGGTGAGCTAACTCTTTATGTGAGTCACATGAAAATAATGTTTAAATCTACAGCTTGCCCATGGGATATTTAATTTTAATACAGTGAGATCAAGATTCTTTGGGAAAATACGATTTTCAAATAAGGAAACGGTTTAAAACTGTTTATAAAATTAAATGTTATGAATTATTAACCTTCTGTATTGTATCTACTAAAAACATTACAGGTAGATATTGAATAGACAAGAAAACCCAAGATTACATTAAAAATTCTTAACTACTTTTCAAGTCCACACAAAGGTCTTGTATTAGAAACTATTCCACAGGGATGCTTTTTTTTCCCAGCCACATGCGTTACCAAGTCAAATGTTGAAATGTGATATCACGAAAAGACAGCTATCACAGCTATGGGAAGAAAAGTGGAAGCATGACACATATACTATAGCGTTAGCTTCTAATAGGATTTCTTCATAGAAGAAAGAAAGAAAAAAAAAAAAAAAAGAAAGAGTCAATATGATTAAGGACGATGAGATTTTTAGTGATCCAGGCAGTTTTGTGTGAGATGACCTGAACAGTCTTCCAAATTTAAAAGGAATAACAAAGAAATTCCTATGAAGAGTAAACGCAATTGCTATAGGGATGATGCTGCAGAAATGGAGACCTGTAGAGGGATTAAACACAGGAGAACTGCTCACAAAGTTAAGCGACCAGACAAATTTGGGGAAGGAACCTGTAGTATAAATGACGAGGAAGGAAACTGAAGAAATACGTTTCCTCATTTCTAAAGATATCTAGGTAATAGATTCATCTGCTAATATCACAGAAAAATACAAACTTCATCCAATATTGATTAGAATAGCTTTGCATTTGTTACTGTAGCATTAGAGCAATCATTCTTTTTATAAAGCCGTTCATTTTCTAGGCACGCAGGCACTCCCCAGGCGCGCTGGGACGGGGCGGGTAGGAGGCGGCAGTGCCCAGGCAGCTGGCAAGGCGCGCTTTGCTCGGCGTGCCACCCCTGCCTCAGCATCTACCTGCCACCTCTCCTTCCGCCTGCTAACATCCTCCTCAGATTTATTCTAGGGCACCTAACACCCCAAAATACCTGCCAGCAGCTGCTGGTGGTAAAACACCGGGTGCCAGAGGAGCGCTGCTTCTTTTATCCAAACATGTTTTGTTTTGCCTCCAAAAGACCAGAGCGGGGAAGCCTTGGTGCTAAAATGCAGACAGATTATCCATGCCTAAAAAAGGAACTTTAAAAGCCTAACATTTTAAGAGAACTATCAAGATGAAAAGGGTTTGGGTTTTTTTAAATGCTGTTTTAAAACAGCAATTTCATGCTTTTGATAGGCTACTGACTGCCCAAAACCATAAAATCCTCCACTCCACAGCATAAATGCAGTGCCAATTAGAGCTGGAAAAAAGACACTGAGGTTGCCAAACAATATAACAATAATAAAAAACGATCCTCTCATTTGTGGATGAAGCTTTTCCCTTTGAATTTTTTCATGGGGGAAAAAAACAAAACAAAACAAAAAAAAAAGGCTAGAGGAAGGTGCACCTTTCCCCCTCCAAAGTCTCTGGTGATGGGCTGACGACTCCGGCTTCAGTGCCTGCTCCCTTTCCTTAGGGGCACGCACCTGAAGCGTGGTGTCTAAACAACAGATGCTCTAAAGACATCATATCAGTATTTCCATCTATGTTTTATAAGTCAGAAAATTTCCAAACTGTTCCGAACCTATCCTGTAGCTATAAAGAAATGAGGAAAACTGTCAGTATTCATTCTTGTAGTATTTGTGTTTCTCTGTAAAAATTCAACTTTTTGATTAAATATTTGGGGAGGGGGAAGAAGTGCTCGCTATTTCAAGCAACAATAAATATTCCTGCACAAAAACCCTGGGGGGAAGAAAAAAAAAAAAAAAAAAAAAAGATGACACACATATACATTAGAGTATTTGAAATATCATTGTGCTGTGCATTAGAGAACTTTCTGAAAAAAATGTCCTTGAAGGATTTTCCTCCTACAGTAAGGATTAAAGCAATACAGAACTCGGCAAGTAAAACCAATTCCTAATCTTTAAAAATACAAAACTGGCTGACTGGCAAGCAGTTCTGGGTTGCAGGCGCTATTACCAAATTTCCAAGAATACAGAATTCCTCTTCAAGAGGAAGAATCTCTAAGATTATTCTTAGCAACTTAGTACTTGTATACCATGCACTGGGGAATATAATGCTTTACTTTTTTTACTGAAAAAGTCCAGAGGCCTGGTAGCCAAGATGTATTGCTATGCATCTGCTGTGACTGAAAAGTTGTCACTTTGGAATATCATTTATGGAGGACTTTGAAAAAACGCATCTATAATTAAAACTATCCTGGGACAGAATGGAAAGACTATCCCAACAAAAATCCCCACTGCTTTTTCAGGGGATTTTTGGTAGAGATGGAATCCTATTCTATTTTCAGGTTGGTTTTATTTAACCTCTCTTTAGCTGGAGTGAGCTGAGCAGGTCCTCACTGCCCAGCCATCCCCCCCAGACCCCAGACCCTCTCCTCTTGCCTACAGCAGGGGCAGGGGCTCTGGCCACAGCCCCCAGGGCATGCGCTACACCCCTCGGTGACAACACCCGCTGCATCTGCCGCCAGGGGGTACTACAGCTTGAGGCAACAGTCCCTAAGTGGGAAAAAAAAAGCAAACCACCACAACTCCCCCCAGAAAGACCCCAACTCCCCCCACTCCCAGCACACCCAAAGCTAATCTCTGTCCAGACTGAAGATCAGGATTTCAAAGCCAGTCAAGAAAGGCAGTCGGTAAATAGCTCAGACGTTTCTCAAGCTCGAAAACACTTACCAGGGATTGTATTTATTTATTTTTAAATGCGTTAAATACAAGAGAGAGGAGCTGGAGGATTCAGCGTTTCAGCAACAGGATTCGGATAATCTCACTTTGGGATCAGCAGTTTGGGTCTGACCTGGGTCAATCCGATCAGACGTTACCAGCCTCTGCTGGCTGACCAGAAATCCTCACAGAAGTTTGTGGCCTCAGGGCAGTAATTTGACAGATGTTAGCAACACTGGAATAATTTGGCAATGCCAACAAAGACGGCAAGAACTAAACTGGTAAGGATCAAAAATCAAAACACTGTCAATCAAGCCTCAAAAATTCCCCTGAGGCTACTGAAACCTTCCGGCAGTACACAGAGAAGAGAGCGAGCTGACGTTTTCTCACGCTTTCAGTGCCTGTCCTCAACTTTTCGCGTGAAGCCTCCCATCAACCATTCTCATTTCAGCACTTCCTATAGACATGAACTTCAGAAGGAACATCTGAAACGTCAGCACACCGGGGATCAGAAGAATGTTTCAAATAATTAAAATATCAGGCTTTTCTTCTGTAACAAGTGGCCTCAGGGAACTCTAACAGCAGGAGTAAGACCAAACATATCTGTTCTGAGCCTTCTTAGAGCCTATTGATATTTTTACTTATGAACAATACGTGTATACATACATATATGTGTGTGTGTGCATATGCATTCACACTTAGAAAAAAAACCCTGTTCTTCAATTTACATGAAATTCAGGTACCACCAGTAGTAATTCTGCATGCCATGCCCCATGTGCTGAGTAGAACTAACTGGGTCCTACGAAAACCCAGTAATGGGTCCTGTAATTAGCATCGCTGGTTTTACATACATTCAAGGGGAGTCAGAAGCAGTGAATTAACATGACAACAACCAATACTAATCCCACAGCCCTAGATATTTCCTCCGACTCCCAATTTCTGACAACAACAGAGCTGTTGATCCTACACCAGGCTCTGCAAAGGCAAATCCCCCAAGTGGAACCATGCCAGAATCACAGAAACCACCTTTTGGAAACGTGTGAGACTGGGTCTCCACTGAGCTGAAGCCACAGCCAGATCCAGATTAGATCTACTACAGAACCATGAATTAATTAATTAGGTGAGTTTAAAGTTAGTTAAATTAGCATTTTCCCCCCCGGTATGGCACTTTGTTGATGATATCTGTATATCTGAGAATAAGGGTGCTTGCATGAATACTATAAGTGATACAGTGAAAATTGCTGAGAGATTAACTCTCTAGAATTACACACAGAAAAAGTAACAAAATAAATGGCATGGTTCCCTATTGTGTTTTCCTTATGGCTACATCTTTAAGCTAAACAGGTAAAACTGAAGTAGTTAATTAGTATTCACGTTTGTGTACAGAGTTTCCTCTCCCAAAGTATTTTGCTTATATTTTAGCTGCAAAAAACCTATCCCTTTCAAGAGGACAAGTGTTATGCTGTTAAAGGAAACTAAATGACATTTGAAGAAGCTCTTTGGGGCAGGGGGTAGGAGGGAAATATCTTTTTTCTGGGTACCAGGCATAAAGGGTATCCAGACCTTGAGTCTGTAGTGCAGTGTATCACCGAGGCAGGTGAGAGAAAATGAAGACCCTTGCAGAGAGCAGAAAGGCAAGTTGAAGGGAGGAACCAAGGAGAAAACCAAATGCTGTAGAGTATTTGGAAATTCAATATACATAGCTCTACATATACATATATTTTACCTTCCTTAATAACAATTTCTCTGAGTTACTAAGCACATGAACTGAAAACATAGCTGAAGAAACTACTAGAATTTTACTTTTTTTTTTTTCTTCAATTTAAGAAGTTTCATTATGGTCACGGAGACTTTTATAAAAATCCAACTTATCTCTATGACACATTGATTATTCCTCATGAATAAAATAATGATTCTGGCTCTCCAGCTTTTTCAGAACAGTAGTCTTTAGAGGAACTAATAACTTCATACAGTCGATGTCTTTTGTGTTCTCTCAAAAAATTCAGAAACAAAACAAACCAAAAGACTGGCCTGCCTATCAGATATTTCTAAGGAAACTCTCCCAGCATTATCCTTGCATGCCTAGGGATCAGGAATCCATGTCTCAAAACATATAACTAACAAAATAATAAACCCATGAAACATAAAACAAATAAACCAAACCAAAATAAAATATGAGCTTTATCTTATTTACATTTTACTATACATCTGCCTGGGTTTAAGTCTAAGTATCTCTGGGTAAAGCTGTAGCAAGGCTCTACCTTCTGTTTTAAGAGGCAACAGCCCCTCTGTAAACTAAAATCTCTGTTCCCTCTCAGAACCATAGAAGACAGCTCACGTTAAGATTAAGAAGGCTCTAAGATTTTAACAAGTGATTTTACTTTATATTGTCAGATTAGTAAAATGCAAAGAACAAAAAGAAAGACATCTTAGGACATTAAGTCAGTGCTATACTATCTGAATTATAACCATGAAAGAATGTACAGCATCATTCTCATCTGGTAATTATGAAATTCTCCTGAGTAGATAAAAGGAATGTTTACCTAGCATTTTTATATATATATATGCATTTATAATAATAGCCTTTATATTCAAATAAATTTAACATTTGAAGTGTGGGAATACAGCATTTCCAAAGCGATCACCAACATAAAGATGAGTGATCCTGTCTTGCTTTCAAGTGAGCAGGTGATTTAAAAGATGGAAAAAGTCACCACACAGCTGGAAATCTGCAAGTTTTGTAAGATGGTAGAAAATGGTAAATCTTTCTCGTAACAGCAAGCTTTCTGTCTATGTCATGGAACATTATTGATTGCTGTCCAGTACATTGCAAGACAAAACACTTGGTAATAACTCACCAGGGCCATTGCCCAATAAAGTCAATGGCAAGAGTCATGCTGATCTCCAATAGTGCTGGGCTGAGTCCACCAAGCATTAGATTTCACAACTCCTGCTTTTAAGAAACAGTCAAATTATCAGCCGGTGTAAATCAACTTGACTTCACTGAAGCCAAGAAGCTGTGTTGATTTAAAAGGAGTCAGTGACATTTACATTATGTCCTTCAAGGGGTGCTGTGGGGAATGACAGTCAGTAATAACTTTCAGCCTTTTGCTCAGTGCTCCAGATGACAGCAGAGACACCACAAATTCTTCTTTTTGTCCAGCTGTTATCATACAGGTAAGCAAAATTACATCAAGCCTGCTCTCTGAACTTCCTCCTCTCCAGCATGTCAAATTTTGGAGCCACATGACTACAGGAACCCAAGGAAGAGAAAACAGGAGCCTCTCCTCCCACCTTGGAGCGCTGCCTGGGCTGGTGGACAAGGTCCCTTGGTCCCACTCGTACTTTCTGTATGAGCACACACCAGCAAACACACTGCTCCAGACTTGTTCCCTACCAGTGTGTCAGATGGGAAACATTTTTCTAGGGGGAAATGCAGTTTATTTACCAGTTCTGTGCACTTAGGAATCTAGGAGTCAATTGGACTCCAAGCTTTGTGAGCTGATGTCTGATTCAAGTGTTTACTGAAGGCAAAAATATATCCATTCAAGCCAGATCACATCAAATGGATTAACAACACATTCTCTCCAAATTGCTGCAATATTTTTCATATTAGTTTCACCTATAACTAACTGGCACATTAAATTACCAGTTATCCAGAAAAAAAAAAAAGTCATCTCTGCCCTCAGCTTCTTGTACCATGGAAAATAAAATTTTTGCAACCCACACAAAGCAACAAGTCATACAATTATGTTCCAAACCAAGAGTATTTTCTAAAAGAACATTCCATAATAAAATCCCTATGTAAAAGTAGCACATGAAATAGTAAAAAAGCCTCATTTGTTTAATTCCAGCTGGCAACTCTACCCTCTGTATTCCACATACAACTTTTACCAGTCTTTGTATCCAGCCCCCCATTACTTCTGCACTTCCATGAACTTTATTCGACCAGCAATAGACACAAAACATCTGTAAGACTACTGACTTTGTCTTTCCTGAAATAATATTTCCAAATTGCCTCTTTCTTGGAAGCTTATATTCTCTGCATTCTTTAATTAATCAGTTGGATAGAAAATTTTGCATGATTTTTGAACAATATTCAAGTTTTTGTAGTAAAGATGTTCATGCTTCATGCTTACAGTATTTGAAATCGGCTCAGCACATGCTATTTAGTCTTCAGGAAATATCCTTTAGACTTGGAGAAATATTTTCTCATTGATCCACTTTTCATTCAAGAATGATAATGACACAGACATAAAATTTCAAATTAATTTGTTTAATAACGCTTGTATCGTGAGTATCAGTGTGTAGGACAAGGCTTTTGCAATTCTGCATGGAGCTATTATTTAAAGATAAAAGCCATTTAAAATAATTTAAATGTAGTGCCAGAGAGGAAAAATAGGCTAAGACTGAATATTAATTTTACATTCCTGGCTTCCTATTGTCAGCTGGACATCCTTTACTATCACTTCTTTACCTCACCAAATACCCTGCCTTTATCGAATCCCATTCATGTCCTGTCCTAAGAAAGAGGGAATGGAAACCATCCTCCTCCCCTTTTCTGCCTCTCCTCCGTGGTGGCTGGGTATGATCAATGCCCTAAATTCAGATGAGCATAGGCAGTTACATGACTTGATCCACTGCTTACTTTTCTCTTAAATCAATCTGATAATGAAACAAATGTAAGGGACTACTTTAAAAAATAATCCATTACATTTGGTGGAGACAATTGTGAGCACTATTTGCTAGAACTGCTCCTTTGATTGTTTTTACTACGCGTATTTACACACACATATGTCTGCATATACATAGAGAAAGAGAGCAAGCAAGCATGCATCCATTGGTACCAGCTTTACCCTCTGCTTGCATTCTTTTTGGTGTTTCTGCATTTTTCCTCAGTCCAAGACATGTCTGATACTTCTGACCTGTTAGATGTTAAACAGATAAGCTATTGATTTCATAGCTTTCCCATCATAAACAAAACATGCAAGAGAAAGAATATGTTAAAAACCAAGTAATATTTGTCTTTTTTTTTTTTTTTTAAATCTCAGTTAATAGGGCACTTTTCACTGGCATGCAGTTGTTTAAAACATAGTCTGGGTAGACAACTGTTGTCATTTGAGAGCCCTTTGGTTCCCCTCACAGTTGCAGTAAATGAGTTTTGGATCTCAGTCTAAGAGCACAGTTCAGAGCAAGAGGTGTCTGCACCACAGCTAAAGTTTTCCTGCTGGCTTCATTGAGCACTCGAAATAAATTCCCTTCCTACCCCAGCAGCAGTTCTCCAGGTGACTGCTGAGGTGTGGTTTGCTAATGGGTAGTAAATAAATACAACAATAGATTTCTGAAAAGTGATAATAAATAATTCTGCCTGTTCCTCACACCGTACCTATTCTGAAGATAAATACAGGTCTTTGGTGTCAAGAGCTGCCAGTCCATCTCCAGTAACGTTATGACTGCAATCTGAGTGCCACGCTATGCTGAGCCAGATGCTTGGAAAGCAGGCTTCGCAGAACACAGGCTGTCCCGGTTCATCCCCTGCCAGCAACCAAGCACCACCCAGCCGCTCTCTCACCCCCCCCTCCTTGGTGAGATGGAGGAGAGAATCAGAAGAGTGAAAGAGAGAAAACTCGTGGGTTGAAATAAGGACAGTTTAATAACTGAAATAAAATAGTAATAATCATGATAATGATGATAATAATGGAATATACAAAGCTAGCGATGCACGATACAATTGCTCACCACCTGCTGACTGGTGCCCAGCCCATCTCCGAGCAGCAGCCTCCCAGCCAGCTTTCCCCCAGTTTGTATATTGAGTCTGACATCATATGGCATGCAATACACCTTTGCCCAGTTTGGGTCAGCTGCCTTGGCTGTGCCCCCTCCCAGCTTCTTGTGCATCTCCAGCTGAAAAGTCCTTGACTAGTCTAAGCACTACTTAACATCATCTAAAATATCAGCGTGTTATCAACATTCTTCTCATGCTAAATCCAAACCACAGCACTATGCCAGCTACTGGGAAGGAAATTAACTCTATCCCAGCCAAAACCAGGACACGTGTATGTCCAAGACACATCTGTTTTCACCAAACTCTACTAGAGGCCATGTTTCACCAGACATGAATCACACTCTGCCTACTTCATGATATGGTTTTGCTGCAGATGATAGTGTCTATGCACACAGAGCACAGCTGAGTTTGCTGGAGACATTTAACACATGATTACGGAGCCCAGACCCGCAGGGGCAGCCCTGGCAAGGAGAGATGCTCAGTGCTGTGCTCGGCTTCTCCAAAAGTTTAGAGGAACGTGTGACAGAAAACCACAATAGAGGAGCAACAGGTTTGAGAGTAAACATTGCAATGAGAAACCTCATTTTGACCTTAAGTGGCCTTCCAATCTGGTATGTATATTGCAATACAGCCCCAAATCGCATGTGCCACCTCTGATACATGTTATACTCTGCATATTGCAGAAATACCCTGTGAATCTGCTGAGTACGAGGAGGCTCAGTAAGAAAACTGTATTTACGAAGCCACTAAAATGAATGTCTGTCTGTTCCCGTGTTACAAAGCGCTCAGCCACGTATCCCCTTTTCAAATACTGCAGAGGGAAATGTCAAATTCCATAATGTAAAATTAGCAGTTTTGTGTCATACACAGCTGGGTAACAAAGTTAAAATGAAACCAATGGATTCTCACTTTGGATGCATATCTATTTTACTGTCTTTTCTCCCATTGTCTTTTATCTGTGTTGTATCAGGTTTTCCCTGAAACAAAGATGTCGTTTATATGAGACTGAAAAATCATCAGCAAAAGCACAGGTGGGATATAAACAAACAAAATTATGCACAGGTATATTTTCCTTTTTTTCTTTATCTTTCTACATAACTGCTTCTTCAAACTTTATATCTAACTATGAAAAAGATCATGTTTTCTCAATCTGTTATATCAACTTTTATTTGCTACCATTAAAGTTATTACATACCCATGTGTCATTTTACTCTGGGAAACAGTACTGAAAAAAGCAAACTGTTCCATGTTCATGATGATCAGAGCAGACGGTATGCGTTGCTGTAGATTAGTACTGAATGTAAAAATAGTAGCACCACCTATTGGCAAAAGGCATAAACTGATCCATCAAATTTCCTAGTAGCGTTCATGCTGCTGCTGGATGTTAAGGTGGCAAGCTATTGTTTTCAGTTTGGTTTACTTATTCAAAATGAACATCTTTGTTAATACGGCCTTTTTATTTCTTTTAGAGTACATCTAAAATAGAATGGAAAAAGACCTGGTTTTAAACTGGGAAAGCAACCCAAATGTAACCCAGAAATTCTCAATGCCAAGGTCAGATTTGTTCTGGATGTATCTAAATGGTCTGAAACCTTTCCAAGCTGTGGATTTTATATATTGACTAATGCCGTGATCCAGGAATTTTAGGTCTCAAATTCCCCTGACAGAATCTTGACAAGTCCCTTTGGGCTATAAATGGGGGCAAAAATTAATGTGGAGGGGAAGTATCCTAGCATTGAGGTCAAAAGGACAAGATTTTCAAATATTTGTGCATATCAACAGATATATATATATATAAAATATAAAATATGACCTATGAACTCCCCTTGGCTTGTAGTTACCACGATTCTGCTTAATATGAATAAGGACAAATTGCTACAGGCAAGAGATGGAATGGAAAATAAATGTTTAGCTGAACAAAGGAGGCTAGGAATTGGGTGTTTAACTTTAATTTTTATCCAGATAACATTTAAACAAATTGATAAAGTGAATCCATAAAGTTTTTCCCCATGTCTCTGTTTTCTTTTGGTTACTCGGACTGGCTTGCTCAGAACAATCCTAACAATTTTAGCTTTATAGGACAACTTATTGCTGAAAAGTTCTTTCTTATTATTTCTGTAGGATTGATTCTTATGGAATCTCCATTATATGTCTTTTTGCAAAGCGATATTATTTTGCTTCTTAAACATCAATAGTATTTATCAAGAAAATTGGTTTCATCCATGCATTACCATTGACACTGCTATTTTTCTTAAGCCTTACTTCTTCTGAGATAGAAAAAGATGGTAATCATGGTGGGTCAGATTCCCACAGCAAAAAACTCTCTCTGCATGCTGAGTCTGAATATTGGCCTTCAGTTCTGCGTTCCTGGTTGTTTCACTGTTTTCTCCTATGGTGCTCAATTTTTTTTTTTTTTTAAAACTGCTGGTTTTTTCCCCAAAGAGAGAAGCTTTCCTGTGCTCAGGAGTGTATTCATTTTTGTTTTATTTCAAAAGGAACCTGGTGCTTTTGAAGCACGCTAACAGACCTTGTATCTGCAACCCATCGCCAACAGTATGCATTTGTTAATAAAACCGTGCTGTCAGACCTCTGGGATGAAGACCCTTGGCTGTATTCTCCGTGTTTGTAATCTCCTGCATCTCAGGATTCATGCTTTCATGGCCTCATTTCGCTGCAAAGTCGTTGCATCTGCCATCAGCAAGCACATCTCCAGTCTTTGCCTGTGATGATTTTACTAGAAACAACGCCGGCAAGAGCAATACTTTGTTGGTCTCCTCTCCGAAGTCTCTTGTCTAATCTGAACTGGACTAAGCACAGTGGTTACAGTTGCATTTACCACCTTCTTATGTTTAAGGTCTAAGTTTTTTAGCAGCACACATTTCTTCATAGAATTTTCTATATGAAAGACTTATTCAGCAGAAGGAACAATTTATTTTTTAATCTACAAGAATGCGTTGGCCAAAGTAATTTAAGCAGACTTCCTTGGCTTCATTACACCATCTCAGTAATGCAAACAGAGCCAGCCACAACTGCAGCTGCAGGCTTGTAAATACTTGCCTAGCAAAACAGTCCTACTACAGCTAATAATCTTGGTGAAGCTGACACCTCTTTCCTAGGCAGAGCTACAAATGTGCTACTTTTGTTAGATAAAATGAAAACCAGCCAGACTGACAACACTGCATCATTTTCTAGGGGCCCCTGCAGACATGTCACATGCTATATATCACCCTGGATTGAGTCAGAGTATTGTGGTGTTCTGTCATGTTATATATGTGTTTGATGGTATTTCACCATAGCTATCTCCATGCAACATGAAAACAGTACGTTGGAAATCTGTTAAGGATTGAGAGACTTCTGAGGGGCTGACATAACCCCATGTCCAGTGGCAGAGGGCTGCAGTTAGGTGGCTGCCACCATGTTGTGGGACAGAGGAGGATGGCCTCACCTGCTGGCCTCCTCTCACCAGCACATCCAAACCTCCCAGGACCTACCCTGCAGTGAGTGGAAGACAGTATGGCTGGATGATATTATGGCTGGATAAACAGAACAGAAAGAGATAAATGTCTTGCTCAAGTTCACAGAAATGACTTGGTGCAAGAGCCAAGAACAGAGTCAAGCAGTCTTGACTCCTCGTCATTTGTTTAAATCACTGACCGCAATATTTCATGTACGTGTGATTATTATGCCTGCATCCATTGCTGCTGAGCACTTGGCATCTCTGAAATACATTACAGGCTTAATTCCTCCCCCAGTTACGTCAGTTTTAAATGTGTCACAACTGTCATCACTGGAATTACTCTTCACTTGCTCCGTTGTAACTAAGAAGAAAAACTAAGATTTATAACACTTCCAGGGAGCTATATATTTTTGGTACTACAAGTTTATTTAACTTCTGACTAATAAACAAAAGCAGATTGTGGATCCAAAAGAATTATAACAGGGGACAAACAATTTATCAGTAAAGAGAAAATTTATCATGACATGATGTCTCAGATTATTCTTGTGTGAGTTTTAGGTAGCTGCACGTTTTTAAAATCATTACTAAGTCATTCAAAATAAGTAAACCTAACATAAAAAGTCATCACATTGCATTTTTAGGGGAAATGGGGAAACTATTTGTAGGGTATAACCTTGGTATGCATTTCAAACCATGCGCTGATATAGCAGATCACGTATGTTCCTTGAACTCAAGCAGCATATGACTAATTACAGTAGATATTGTAGTGGATGAAATACCCCAATATGTGAAAGCATCTAGATACCAGTAGATTACATCCTCTACACTCACATTGTTGAGCGATTATTGAAAGCAATGGAAAACGTTCACAAAAAAAAAAGTGGAGGTGTCCCTTCCTGAAATACAGAGGAGAAAGCCCTTGACCTGTGAATCTTAGGAGCTATACAGGTTTCATATTTAAATGATAGCTAGAGATAAAAATTACCATCATCATCCTACCTTTATCATTTCCTTGTTTCACTTGGCAGCTTCAAGAACTGGGTGGATAATTTTTTTCCAATAATGGTTGCAGTGACTTTTACTCACGTTTTTTTCATTATTTTATCAGCTTCAAGGCTATGTAATTCTCTTCGTTCTGCATGGTATTATTCACATACCTGTTACTAGGTATTAAACAGTAGTAGTACCTACTTCCAAAACTGTTTCCAAGTAAACACAAATGATGCTTAACATAGCATTTCCTGTGCACACAAAGAAAAAAAGGTGACTAACATATATTTTTATTTTTTTTCCATGTGAAAACTGTCACTGTGAGTGAGAGAAAAATGAAACAAGATAACTTGTAACGGATAAATCTAGCACATTTCTCCTTAGGACAAATAATATTTGGAGCAAAGACAGCATTTTAAAACACTAGGAAGCTTTCTCTGTCTGAGGAAGACACTGGTAACCTTGACAGTCAGGGGAGCCACATTTTGCTCATTTGCATTCTTCAAGCCAAGCAGGGCATGGAACGAAAGCACAGAAATGGTCAAAAAGTATAATTTAAGCAATTAAGTAAAAAGAATTTTTTAAACCACATTAGACTGAAGAACTTTCCACCTTAGACACAGCAAGCAGAGGATTCATACGGACAGAGAATAAGAAACAGACAACTCATTCCCACTTTCTGTGCAGATCCACCTGGCTGGAAGCCTCCACACAGGGAGGGCCATCCGGCTCCAGCGCCACATAATGCCTAACGGTGCTGGTGCACGTGGTATGGGCCGTACCCGGCACGGCAGACGAGCAGAACACAGCGATACAGCTCTGCACCCCGGTCCTGCCTCAGCTGCTAGCCTAAGGCACCGACAGCTTGCGTGACCTTGCCACCTCCAGGTCCCTCTCTGGGAGTTCCTAAGATGATAACTATGTTCAAGCTACTGTTTCCAACAGCCATTCATGGGCTTCTCCTCCGTAAACTTATCTCGAGGAAACCACTTAGCTTTCTGGCCTCCACAGCACCCAGCAGCAAGGGATCCTGCAATTTAAGCCCTGCGTTCTCCAAAGATCTCCAATTCCCCCAGGCAACATCAATAGCTGAATGTCTAAGAGAGACAGGCCGCTGGCTTTGTTCTGCTGTCACAAACGCTGACAGCTCACCCCAATGGTGACACCAGCCTTTTCCACACGCAGCAAACAACCTCCGCAGAATTGCAGGGACCCTGGTTAACTCTAAAATGAGACAGCTGGAGATCCGGACCTCCTATGGAGATGAATCTGCTGCCCAATGTGTCAGGGATGCTTTGGAAACTGCTTATGAATTGCAAACACTTACTGATTATAAATATTGTGCCACTTTTCTCTGCATCGTATTGATGCGCGCAATGAAGAAAATTAATATCATCCCAACATTTTTACAGAAGACTGCTGAAGTCCCTCTGATCAGCTGTAGTGATTCTGCTCACTAGGCCATGGAATATCAAGTTAGATTTTTCTTCATTTCATATTGTTAGAGTTGAAAAATAAAGATTTTTAAGATAAATTCCTTTAAGAAACCAGATTGGATGGCTGAGAGACCAGGATGCAGAGGTAAAAGATGATGTAAAATACAGGTTAGGAAAGGTTCTTTTTCTTCCTTGGAGCAAGCTGCATTCAATTAAAATTAAAATAATCAAAGCCTGGCATCAAAATAACGTGACTTTTAGTCAAAGGAAGATTTTAGGAATGCCATTGTTTCTAACACAATTCTGTCCCAGTGCCTATGCTCTCTGCTGAAAGCAGTTTGGATTTTTGAGCTCTACTCCTTTGTGGCCAGAGTGGTTCTTTAGATTTTTTTTTTTCCCCCCAGACTTTCTCTCTCCCTTCATTTTCATCTCCCCCATTCTGTCTCTTACCTTTCATTGTAGGGGATGCCCTGTGTTCTACTCTCGTTTCTCAGGAATTCTGCACAAATTGATACGACTGGCAGCCATTACACATATATTCCCCTTAATTGACAATCATGCAGAGCTCACAGGAAAGTAATAATATCCAGTTTTCTCTTGTCTAGTTAAGGCCTTTGCTTCCGAACTTGAAAAGCAGCTCCACAAGGCAGGTAAGGTCAAGAAGAAAACTGATATAATTATCCCATAGTTCTTCAAATACCAAGTACTATCAAGCTCTGTATATATAATAATATAGAACTGACCAAAAGACTTTAACAGTATGGAATCTTGTATGGTATATGACTTCAAGAGACTATGGTTGGCATTAATTTATTTAGGGCAAGGGAAGAATCACAAAATAGATCCAATGCTTTCTTATATAAGCTTCCATACTGTGAAAATCTAGCACACAGGCACCACTTCTCTTGGCTGTCTTTTAGATCCGGTTGCATTTATTTTAACTAGTCAGAGAAACTTTCAGGCTGAAACTTTCTAGTAATTGAGGGGTTTTTCCAAGGTGAGGGGTGGGGAGAAAGAGGTTAAATTAAAGCAATGCAGGTATCTCATTCTGAAAATCAGACTGGGGTGATCATATTGAAATCAGCATAGTAAGGATAATACTAAGCAGGTTGATTTAGTTTAGATATATCACTAATTCAAGGTTTTAAAGAAAATTTGGATGATACATTCAGAGCGAGGGGATTTCAGAGCAAAGGGTGCCTTTGGCTGTTTCAAATATGGCTAAATCATAAAACCGGCTTTTTAAAATCTCTGTTCAGCTACAACAAGCTGACATATGACAGCTAAATTCTCTGAAGTATCTGTCTACAATGAGCACATACACGAGCCCCTCCATGCAACAGGGAAGGGCATCTGTCACTGCTGAGAGCGCTTCAGTCCCGATTCACAGGGGGCAGATTTTCCTCCCAAGTTCTCCTGTGAGGGCCACCACATGCCATCATCCACTGGCAAAGATGCTGCCAGTTTTTTTAATTCTCCCCAAGACTGAGGAGAGGAAGGAAAAGGGCTCCAGGAAAAAGGGCTATGAACAAGTAGACGGAAGAGATGTAGGATGGTAGATTAGGGCAGAGGGAAGAAAGGTACACATTCAGGATGGTAGAGAAGGGCAGGAGGTGCCTGCTCCCTTGCAGGCCCCTCAAGCACCCATGCAAGCATCATAGAAACCAGGATTTTTCATTACAGCCCTGAAACTAGTGACCCAAACTTTCCAAGAGTCACTAACTTAAAAAAAAAACAAAACAAAACCTCTCAGTTAAAATGCACTAGAGGTTACAGAACTTCAGGAGAGAAATCAGACAAGGTTTTGAATAGCACACAATCTTTTCTCAATAGTCTTTTCTTGCACAGCTCCAAGGCTTATGGACATCAGGGTCCAAGTCACTGTCTTTGGCGGGGGGGAAGCATTCCCTTCCTTAAAAATTAGGTTTCCTTTAAGACAGCTAGCTGTTGTCATATTTTAGCTGAAGTGCACATTTAGGGATTTTTTTTTTTTCCCCTAGCTGTGTTCCTTCAGCACCAACCCAAGAAACTGTTCACATCAATAAGCTGGCTAATACAAAAGAAGTAGCCCTGCAGGGGAGCATGCCTTAACATTTATGACTCTTCAGTACTTTATCTTCATTCTCAGACATATTTTCTACTAAGCATCAAAGTCCCTGTTACTAAACAGAATACAATTTAATCTACAAAAGACATTATAATACGATACCAAGACACTTAAACTCGAGATGGAGATACAGAATAGACAACCCGAAACAAAACAGGATTCACCAGGCAGCATGGAGTTCACAATTTGTTCACAGCCATATCTTCAATCTGCTACTTCATGTATCACAACTCCCACCACACTCTATTTTGAGAGCTGAGGTGGGATTAAATGAACACACAGATCATGAATCAGTTTTTTGCATATGGGTGGATTTCACCTGCAGTGCTTCATATTTTGTTGTATATTTTCACAGAAATAGATGGTGTCCATGTTTCTTAACTCTTTTGCCTCCTTGCTCTACATTAAAAGTTTAACATAAATCTTAACATAAAAGTAATACAAATAATACAGATACTTCAGTGAAAAATGAAAATCAACAGAAAATAAAATATGCTGCCTGGATTGGAAGTTAGCAAGAATGTGTCAAAATTAAATTTGAAAGCAAAGAGCTTCATGTTTTAAATGATAATGTCTCTCTTTTCTATGGCTTAGACAATAGTAATGATAGCAATTTGTGTGAACGGTATTTGTTTAGCTATGTAAAATGAAACCACACTAATTAGATATATTTGAAATCAGTAGGACTTCCACTGTGAGAAAAATATCCATTCCTCTCCATTGCTTCAGCTGCACATGAAACCAGTTCAGAGACTTAAAATGTATGAGAATAAAAAACCCCAAACACTTGCAGTGTGCTACTTATCACACACTGTGACAGTGATAAATTCCCTCAGTGATTCTCAGGTGCCCTGTTGTTATCTTTAACTGCCTTCTAGCTTGTCAATCTTCTGCTTCCAGATGGTATCGGTCATTCACACAGGCAAAACATTGCTTAGAGGGACTTACACTTTGTGCTGGTAATAGGTGTTTTATCTTCTAGTGGATTATTGGCCCACTGTTCTTGTGGAATTTCACAAAAGAAGCATCTCTGATTATCTGACAATTTATCTTTTGTACGGATCTTGTTGGAGATTGAGTTACTAGAAGGAGGTGGTTCTTTCAAAATGGAATCTCTCTATAAGGCTTTCAGTGCAGGGTAATAAAACTTCAGCTTCTGCAGTGCAAAAAGTAGGGGACAGCAAAACACCTACACCTCCAAAGCTGAGCAACACCAATAGTTCTGTACACTGCACGTTCTGTTGAGGTATCTCATACTACAGGTGGCCCATGCAAGAGAGACAAGTATACACCTCAAAATCTCTGCTGAAGGTCAGTTATACTGTGTATTTCTATACAGTTATCAAGGTTCAGTTATATTGTGTATTTCTATACAGTTATCATTTATTATGTAGAACACTTGAAGCGGGATTTTTGTCTTTTACTGAAAATTAAAACCATATTAATTTGTCCTTGACTAGCTGCTGCGTTGCGCACCCATTGTTGAGAACCCATTGCCATGTTTAGAGGCACCACTGATTCCTCCTTATGCTGCTGACAGGCGATGACCTCCCTGTCTTGAAGCTACATCAGAGCTATGTATAGGTAAGAGCATATTAACACATCAAAAATGGTAAGCATTCTATCAACGTTATTTTATGTGACAGATTTTACAATATCCTGACATATTATCTGAAAATACTTTTGAAAACAATATAATGGACAGGAAATGGACTTTTTTAATCTAGAACGCCAGATATCAGATAAACTTTGCATAAATACTGTGCTACACCATAAAGTAACGTACAGCCTTCCTTAATAAAGTTCAGGTTTGCGTAGAGAGGTTAAAGTATTTAATCAGTAAGATAGCTGACTCATTGAAAAGCAAATTAAACATGCTTCACAGACCAATGTGAGCCATGGAGAAGCACTGTCCATAGTCACTCTATACTGAATGAAGAAACTTTTTCTATTTTAAAAACAATTTTCCAGAATTCCTAGACAAAACTATGAAAAAAATAAGTATTTTTCATGAGAAGGTTAGAACTATTGGACTCTAATTCCTACAATACGTGCTATGACCTTTGGTTTCTTTGGATTGATTTGTTAAATTTTTTAACTGCTTAAAACACCTAAAGCAGAGACAGATAGATCAATGGCATAAAAATGGAACAGGTTTGCAGCTGCTCATCTGAAGACAGAAGGAGAAGAAGAGAAAGCTTTGTTTTAAGAAAAAAAACCAAAGGACAAAAGCATTGATGCTGCTGAGGGTACAGAGCCAAAGAACTCTGAAATCCAGGTGCCATTTTTAAATTCAACCCATTTACAAGTCCTCTTTGTATAAGTGGTTGATTTATTTTTTTTTTAAATGTGTGTTGCATAAAAGCTGTATCCTAAGGCCCTAATAAGTTACTTTTCAATAAAGGTAGTAGCCAATACCTGGACAACTCTTCTTAGAAATTATGTAGGATTTCGGAGCTTGGTAGAGTAAAAGAACAAACAGCAATTCCAGAAAAAAAAAAATCCCACCACGTTTTTTTCTGCTGGCCAAAATCTGTTCTTTTACTAGAACTAAATAAATTGCAGCAACATGATAGCTCTCACTAAACCAAGTATAATGCTCATCTCCCCTACTCAGCACTTTTCAATACAGAATTACAAGATTAAAAAAGAAGAATTAAAAATGGGGACGCAATAAGGTTTACTACAATAACCTCTACAGGAGACAAATCAAGTTGTCTAACTTATGTGTCATTTAAGGTGGTCTTTTCAGGTCAAATCAATAAAAAAAAGTCACAGTTGTTCTTGTTCTCTGCCAACCCAAGACTGACTTGAAATGCTGACTGAGGGATATGGGCAGTACCTCGCCACAATCTCTTTGAAACATTGTAATTTTCAGTCTCATATGTAACAAGGAATTCAATTTTCATGTTTTCTCCTTTATCTGAAGTACACCCTTGCCTCCCAATAGGTTTGTTCCCAATAAAAAGGTCCTGTTATGCGAATGCCCACTTTTTACTTTCTACATGAGGAAAATACTTATATACGGGTTTTGTAAGAAAAAAAAAATAAAACCAGAGAAAAAACAAGGAAGATATTCATAGAAGTAATCATTAATACTGGTAGCAATATTGGAAATTAGTACTAGAAGGTTACTTTCACTTCCCATCTTTTTTGGTTTATTCCAGTAAAACCGGTGTTGTAAAAATTAATTTTGAAGATAAGGTTGTACACTTCCAACAGGGGAAAGGTGTTATATTCACAATAAATAAAGATATTACTTATGATCACTCAATCTGAAGTTGTCAAAACATTTTGGAGATATTAATGAGCTTGTTAATTGAAACTCACAGCTTCCTATAAGGTATACTTATACATTTGTTAAAAAAACAAACAAAAAAATTATTTGAGTTACACATAGTGGTGTATGCCAGCAGCCTCTCAGTGCCATCATTTCTCAGGAAAAAAAATAATAATTCAGAGTCATACTTTACATGCCTACAAATCCAGTGGCCACCTAACCAAAATCCAACTGAAAACTAACCTTCAACATATGTAGTGTGACTGCAAGGCTTTCAATTTAAAGAAAAACAGCTAAACTATCTGCTTATTTTTCTTTCCTTCCTTGCCTTTTTGTTAGCGGGAAATGCGAGTGTATGTTTTTACCTTATAGGTTGTTTAATTTTAAGTTTTTAAATTTTAAGCCTGATATCTTACATGGGCTGAGAAACGCTGACCCTGGTGATCCAGCTTCCCGACTCGTCTTTGCCGATAACGATTTCATTATGCATATTGAACCCAATAGCCTGACCTTTGAAAGCGTAAATCTTCTTACCTAGACAGAGTTATTACTAAGTTTATTAAAACACTGCCAAGTGTAGAACACAACCTTCCCTGTCCCTACTCTGCTTGGCTGAGGAACTGGTCACTGAAGATTTTTTATTGAATAACCCTCCCACAGATCATCACTTAGAGACATTTTTCACCAGTTGATGCCATCAGATATATAGCAGAGACAAGGAAGAAAAGGAAAAAGAAACAAGAAGCAAAAAACGTGCAAAAAAAATAAACAAAAGCTACTAGAAAACTTGACCATACAATTTAGAAAAAAAAAATCCTCAAACATCACACAAGATCCCACTAACATGCATAATGAACAGGGATGGCTAGCTACTGATCTAGGAGGTTTGAATGACTTGAGAAATATCCAAATAGGGGGTGATAAAAAGCAACAATAATAAAGAACTGTAAGACAGGATTCAGACTAATTTTTGAGTTGCTTCTATAAATATAACAACAACAAAAATAACATATTTTATACAAAGAAAATTAATCTTTCTTCCATTAATAAGGTTTCAACTAGAAAGAGACCAAAATCAGATCACAAATATAGATCATTTTGAGCATAGCTATTGTACCATCTTTCTTAATTTTTTTTTTTTTTTTTTTTAAAGTTTTTGATACTTTTTAAATCCCCAAACTCGCCAGTACAAGATGCCTGCTATTTTTTTTCATAATATGAATGAAACCCAAGTGGAAACCTGCTATAATTGATGCCAGCTTTCCTGAATTCCAAACTTCCTCTACCTGACAGCCGTAAATTTGGCTAGGCATTGATGGCAGGTTTTCTTACAAGTAGCAGAAGAAATAGAAAATCAGAAGGGGTATGAGTGATTACAGGAATACCCATCAGTGTTCCAAAGGCTATAGAGAAAATGGAAAAAAATAAATTCTCTTTGAACATCTGCACTTGCAGCTTGTATATGTATTTGTATGAGTTGGCTTCATCACCTGTGGAGCCAAGCAGACAAAACTTTTTAGGTTTTGGGTTACAGGAAACCATGTGTGCATTTACACTCATATTGGGCTTCTTAAAATTATATTTTTTAGCTAGAACTACTCCTACAGAAATACCTCTCTGTCACAGATTAAAACACATTAATTTGTCACTCTCTCTCATTATTCTAAAGTTTTGTGGGTTTTTTTTTCCCCCTTGTTTTTTATCATTCCATTTATTTCACTAAAACTCTTAGAAGAGGTTGCAGAAGTAATTTGTAGCTGCATAACAGCTGGTTTAGATTTCATCGGGATTTCTGTTGCATTTTAGTGTGCTTTCGGATTATGCTGTCTTGTGTTTAATGTGTGTAATCCATGTCTGTATTAAAAGGATACTTGACCGCATTTGGTGTAAATAGTGGTGCCATCTAGTTGCATGAAGACAACCAGTAAATCGGCTTACAATTAGTGTGCTTCATTTTATCCGAGAGACTAGTACTAATCCATAGTGCTAAGGATCACGATAGCAATGCCTTTAATTAAATATAATGTCATGGTTATACCAAATGTAGTCCTTGAATTCTGACACAGTTAGTTAAATTGAAAGACGCATGATCCCAGCAGTCTTTGAATTCATATTGTTGTAACCAGTAACAGACTGGAAAATCTTTTTTTAAAAAAAAAAAATTAAAAAATCTGAACTGGTACATTTTAGGGGTTGGTACCTACAGTGCAATTTCCTTAATCCCTTCCAGATGGTTACCAACACATTAGTAGCTACTATCAGAAAAAAAAAAAAATAGAAATTTTTATGATTTTTGTCACTAGCAGGGCTTTCGTCAGAAAAGCAGCTCTGGAACAACGCATACTACGCAGTCCTATTTCTAAGCACCTCCTGCCTCTTCCCAGCACAAAGAATAGGAAGGAGGGGGTGGACAAAGGTGACGTTAGTTACCTTGGCGTTTCCAGTACTCCCCAGAAATTTAGTCATCCACAGATTGGCCCTGATGCTATTCTGAGGGCGGGAGGCACAGAGCGCACAACAGCAGAGATGAAACGCACTCAGCCAAACCACCCCCCTCCCTCGCGCACTCGCCCCCCAGCTGGGATACGACAGCACGCTGGCGGATGTAAAAAGGCCGGCACGCTACAGCCCTTCATCTCTTACTGGTATACATTTGGAATTTCAGGTGAGAGCCATATACAAATACCTCTACTTTCTCTTCCCTATTGCTGGTTTACCAATGTTGTTTGTTGACCATAGCCATTCCAAAGCAACGTGAACAAAACAGTCACTTTTCTATCTCACAAAGAATGTATATTTTTAGTTTTCTTCAGAAACCCTCTGGAAACCACGGGCACAGCAGTACCCAGAGCACTCCTTCAGGAGCTCTGGGAATGCTCCACAGCAACCATGCTGTGGATGAAGGGAAGTACATTGAGGCATTTTGAATGAAATATGTCAGGCTCGGTGACATGGTATCTTCTCATTAAACATATTTTAGATAGCTTCTAACCCCCTCTGCTCTGGAAAGTTGCTTTGCACCATCATCCCTTCCAACCCAAAACATTCTATGATTCTACGTCAAATTACTTTGACTATTACTTCAAATTATTATCAAGTGAAGGACCATGAAGGAGCTGCACAGACGTTACTGTGACCACCATTGCGCAAGAAGGCACGAGTTACCTCCAGTGAGAAAGCAAGAGTTTTGCAAATGCAGTCAAGTTCTTAGTTTTGGTTTATGTTTTCCACAGCAGGGAAGAGAGTGCTCTATTTTCTCGGGTACTTGTGAGAAAGCACCAGCTGGAGAAGCA
>NW_009258797.1:949413-968430 GCF_000687185.1 Egretta garzetta
ACTGAGAAACTCCAAGGTGAGCAGCTACAGAGTGACTCGAGACGAGGGAATTTCAGGGGTCCTGGCTGTGCCTGACATGCAAGATTACCCCTAGGCTCTATATTGTCAAGTCGTAAAGCCTGGAGTAGTCACATTACGAATCTGGAAACCTCATTTATCAAGAAAAGGTGATTATTATACTGTTTTTATGATACTCCTCCAGTCCATAATACAAAATAATTCTCTTCCCAGCTTCTTTCCTAGATAGGACTCATTATATTTAAACGACTACTCTGTAACTTGCCAAACTTTAGCAATTGTGAAGATGAATACTATATTTTAGCTCATGGCGAATGAGCTCCTTGTGTCATTTGCAACCAGCTATTAAAAAGTTCAGCTTCCTTCCAAAACTTTATTGTGATGATTGTAAAATTGGTTTTTCACCTAATGGTCAAATCACAGAGCACTAAACAATACTCAGCTGTTACTTTACATGACAAAAAAGCCACCATTACGTGTCATTTATTATTATATTACTTGTGCTTTGTTTCAGATGCTTATGTTTGTAAATATGTTATTTACTATTTTTAATATGAAACCCTGACATTTCAGACGAACACGCTGACAGACTACTCACGTCTCTGGAAAATTAAACACCACACAAATCAAGGAAGTTTTACAGGCATATCATTTTAAGTGTAAGCAATTTCTGTAAATGTCAAAATATCTCATTTCACCATTCTGGGAACCAAATGTTTTCCATTTTAATCTTCTTTTCAAATTTATATTTTCAAGTCTTAAAGCGTGATGTAGCTTTGCAGTAAAAGATGTTAAACTTTAAGAATTAAGATGTTTCAGTCAATAATAATCTATTATTTTGTCTTATGCAGACTATATATTGCTAGTCTCTTGCTTCCTTTCAGAAAGAAAGGAAACTCCAAGAGGCTGTCATGTCTTCCCAGTCATGATTATTGTATTTGCTTTAAAATTAGCCACCGTAATATGGGAGATATCTAAGGGGAAACAGGCTGGGAAGGAGTGATTGAATGTTACAAACAGTCGGATAATCTTTAACACATGGTAGATTCTCATGCTGGCTTTACGCCTAATACTCCTGAGCATCTTACAGCTAAAATACAACGTAGTCTGTGGTGTTGCTAGGCCTTAATACTTTTAAAGACACATTGAGTGTTAATGGGGTCCTCTGGATTTAAGGCTTTGTTGTTTATTATACCCAGACTGCCTGGGTTTTCTCTAATGACATTCTCCAGCAAGTCACCTAATTCCTGACCTGCTGTTAAAGTTAGAAACCCCTGGATTATCCCCTGGAGCAGCCTCCGTTCAGCGGCACAGTCTGATTCATTGCACCCCCAAAACCACGCTCCAGGCCCCCAGACCATGCTCACACCTAGCGTTTCATCAGCATCCCTGCAACGCACATGAAAACAAAACCAAACAGCTCATTAAGTTCCCAAAGCCGGTTATACGCCCTGTTGCTGCGAGCCTCAGGGGTAGCTCAGCAGTGCCCGTTTTCCATCCCCACCTTCCATGTCCATGCAAGCCAGGCAGAGGTAGGAGCTGGAGCCTGCTCTAGATCCCAGCGCCAGAAACGGAGAAATAAAGACTTTGAAGCACAGTGCAGCGTATAAGGAACTGCAGGTGCAGCCAGAGAGCCTGAGGTAAAAACTGAGGACAAATGTAGCTTCCATTAACAATGTTCACTTGTCATCAACACAAAATTCACTCTTGAAAGCTAACGGTGAGGAGGGCTCAGGGTCAGGAATGAGGCCCCGACGCTGCCACCAAGCGTACTTTATAAATGGCTCTGGTGGCCAGCTCTGCTGTGCAGCTGCCCGCGAGGAGCAGGCAGAGTTTGTTTTAAACAAAAAACCAAGAAAGGAGCTTTTCCAAAGTAACCTTCACTCTGAGTCCCCGAGCATGTGCAAACCCCATTTCTCTTCTCTGCTCCTGCTTCCGGAGCAATGCTGCTTTCATTCGGATACACCAAGACTGAAATCAAGGCAGCATCAAATAGTTAATGCCACTGTTCTCAATTCTCTCCCAAGACAGATGTTTTCCTGTTCCCAGGGGCACTATTCCTGGACTAAGGTTCACAGTCTTCTGTCATTTAAATCAGCAACAAGGTCCCCACTACCTCTTGTGGCATGGGACTGGGACACTAACACTGCAAATGAGAGATTAATCACAGCTGCACATTCAAGTGTTTTGTAGGCATTGCAAAATTAAATCCATAATTGTGAATTTCTAATTATTTCTAATAGATTTGTCTCAGCTACACTATGAAAAATATCTTCTTGGTGGTCTTGCCCAGTACTGCCTCCCAAACCTCCGTCAGGTCTTACTCCCAGCTGCTGTATTTTGTTTTTAAAAGTTTGAAATGGGGATTTTGAAGAAACTTAAGGGTTTCTGCTAGCTGTTCAAATCTCATTGAAATTCAGTCCAAGATAAGTGTCTAACTCCATCAGAGCACTTGAAAATCATGACCTAAACTCTCACAGGCACGGACTAGTTCTTACCCTGTGTTTTTTCAATTTGACGAAAAAAAATGTTTGGCATCCAGAAGTGCCACGTTTGGGGTTTTTTTTGTAAAGCAAAGAGTAATAACTTCTTACATATCTAGAGCTGACTAATCCCACAGGTAGCAGAGGGATTTCATCTCAGAGCTGCAAGGGGACAAGGAGAGGTAAGATCCTGGGGTTACAGCAGGAGACCCAGGAGAACTCAGTTTAATTTCCCACTGTACAGATGACTTTCTGTATTGTGTCGAAGAGAGTCATTCAAGCTCAGATCTTTAAAGGCACTTCAGTGCCTAACGCTCACTGAAACAGTAGGATTCTGATGCCTAAATACCTTTGAAGAATTGGACTATAATCTCTCAGACTCCCATACAAATTAAGGTCCCTAGCAAGGAGCTTAGCTAGAATTGGGGAAACTAACTCCAGGAGCCCAATTCTCAAAACCTGCAAAAACCATTTAAATTGGGATCTATGGAAGCCTAGACACTTTCACTTAAGAATTTTTTTCCTGAGCAGCAAATACTTGCTTCCATCTCTGTTGAGAATTGTCTCCATATAGTTAATGAAGGAAAACACTTGTGCTTATTTTCTAAAATGAGAAATATCCCTGCCATCTCAAAGTTGCTTAACAGAAAGGAGTGAATTACATCAGAAACAGCAGTCATGGGCTACTTACATTCAAAAATGCATCGGAAGGAGAAAGCTGTACAAGTGCCCTAGTTTTTAAACAGCAGCTCAGGTGCTGAATCCCCAAGCCATCAGGCTGAAGACACATTCAATGCTTTCTTCAGCCTGAAAGAGTTCAAATCTACATCTCAGGGGAATACTACAGCTCCCCTACTGTACGTGAAAGACAGGGTGAAGGGCATTTCTCTAGTTTCTAAATTCTAATTTTTAAAACAATCACACATTTAGCCACAGAAACAGAGCAAGATTGCATTCATTAGAGCATGTGGCACAAGAGATGCTTTTGCTTCTAATCTTTGCTCCAAAGACAATTTATATATTTTACATCCAATATGTGTTTAATAAAATGTTTAAGTAGCCCTTCAAGTTTTTATTTCTTGCTAAGGAGCCACTCCCAGCTTCGCTTTCTGAGAAATGAATTTGTAAACTAACTGTAGATGCTGACTAATGGAGTTTCCTCTCCCAGATTCCTTCCATTCCTCTCCCTGCTGGGGGCATGGCTTCTACAAGTCAGGTTTGTTTGTCCAGAAGATTAATATGCAGGTCTCTATGATGAACACTCTTACAAAATTCTCCAGATATTCTTTCTGGAACCTAACTCCTGATATACTAACAAGACATGGCATATGCCCACATGTTATGTATGACACAGTGTATAGTGATATGTATCCATTAGGTTCTTATTGTACTGATACTCCTAAAATCCCACCCAGGTTAAAAGCAGCTAGCACATGTTAAGAAAAACTAAGGAGCATTTTTTTTTTGTTTGATTTGAACTTTGATATATTTTTTAACCTATACCAAATGCCTGTGGTACCAAGAGTTATTCTCATTTAAAACATTTCCCTTAAGTACAAAAAAATGAGTATGCGATTTGCTTAAATCCTCCAGCCAACTAAGACTTGCTCTCAAGAATTAATTACAGCAAATAAAGATGGAAGATGTTCTTTACTCATTAACTCATTCAAGAAATTATATTGCAGTAGTTCCCTCTTCCTTCTTTAGCCTGAATAATTTCGAAATTTTCCTTAGTATTTCTATTTTAAGTACAGAAATGTCCCGTTTCAAGTGAACAGACCTTTTTGTTCTGTAAGCTTTGATAAATGAGAACATTAGATACACCCAACAGCCTAATGAAATTCCACACCTTGGTTTGGATGCTATCAAATGTGCTGCAGATTGTTTATTTCCCAGAGTGTGATTACTTGGAGAAAAATCTCATCTTTGATAATGGTGCTAAACAATGCGTGGCTTCATTGATATTTAATAGATAACATACTTAAAACAACACTGTTGGAGTATATCTTTTGTACCCAACAGCTGTTCAGTTTAAAAAGACAGAAGTACAATACTGCATTGTATACTTGAATTACACATTTAGTTTAAGGGATAAGAATCCCAGTAGCAGATGGCATTCCAGGCTGTCTAACATAGCAGGGAAAAGAAAAAAAAAATAAAGCAGGCCAATAGTCTGCCTTGATATTATAAATCAACAGACTGGTTACTGCCGAACACATGAAGATTAATACATCAAAATCTGTGCATTATTTCTGACAAATAAAAGTAGAAAACATCATGTGGACAGTGTCATGACAAAGCTTGAGACTCTGCAATAAGTGAACAGAGAAGCCCTTGCTAATTGAAGTTGCTCTAGTATTTCTCATTAAGTGCAATTAGTGATCTGGAACTGAATTTTGGGGGAAGAAACCTGAGGACAGCTTCTCTACTCCCAGGAAAGTCCAGGTGTTACAGTATGACAAGGTGTGGGAATCACAATTCCCAGACACCTCATCCCCTAGCTGAACGGAACTTCACAGCTAGACACGACACAGCTACGAAGTGGATCAGGGAACCATGAAAGTTGAAATATCTCGTGTAATCAGATTTTATTGCAGGAGAGAGCCCCTCCCAGCCTGGTTTCAACCATGTGACAGCCTCAGATTAGCTGAGAGATTTAAATCCCTCATGGACAAACAAAGGCATATGGTATGAAGAATCTTCCTTAGAGCTGGAGGGATTAAATCAGTTTCCTCATCTGAAACTGGTATACTCGAGAATTCACGTAACACAGCAGTTACGTGTTTGTTTACTGTGAAAGAGTTACTGCACTGCAAATTAGGAGAGTGACTTCTAAGCTGCTGTATGTAAGCCACTTCAAAAGCAAAAGTATCTCTAGCATGCTGGCCACCAACGTGACCGATAGTTTGTGCACACAAAACGAGAATTCACACAGAAGGGTACAAATGCACAAATAAGTCACCTAAAGGACACAGTCTCTGTCCGAAAGCCGAGCACGTTAGCGCATCTGCAGCACTCCCCCAGCTCTAAGTGGGAAGTTCACGGGTGAGCTCTGCAGTTCCCTGTAGGTTATTTTTTCTCTATGCATGACTCTGAAGCTTTCATGCATGGGATTTTGATGTATAGGCCTTGAGAAATCCTGCACCGGCAACCAGGACATAGCCATCAAGAATACAGCTCTCCAAGATTAAGAATTAACCTTTCACCATCGATTGCATAACGAGACTGAAGGGTTCACAGTTAATTTGGACATGGCAACAGCAACCACTGTTATCAACGTCTCAGAAGATGGAAGTAAGAAACTCTTAGAATAGGTGACCAAAAAAATGACAGTAGACACCCACATAAGAATTGGTGGAAGAAATGAACATTGATTGATTGCCTGAATCCCAGTCTTGTGCCTTGCACAGCAGTCTGCTATTTCAAAGAGGATCTGTTTAAGTATCTCTTAGCTTTCAGGACCACCCCCAGCCTCTTTTGGGGAGATTTTGTTTATTTCCATAGATTGTTCCATAGTGAAAAATACGTTTGTTAGCTTGAAAAGACAGTCTATTACTACAGGTTCACTGGTGGCATAAAATGATCCTCTTTTCCCGTTTTGTTTGTTTTCAGTTGCATTTACTGAGTTGTCCTAAACCTAGCACTGCCATTGCTGTCTTCATTACAGTAATTGCAACATAATTACATCTATAATTCACAGGTTGTAATTATAATATCCTGGTATAAAATTATTATAAAACCTAAAAGAACATTTATAAACTTTTCAAATAAATAATGAATCAAAAATAAAGTATGTGTATATGTATTGGTATAGGTATAAAAAGATGGTAAAGCCTAGCTCTTCTTATTGAAAGCCAATATGATCAGCGGATGATTTTTAAGTACTCAGTATTTAGAACTCATACCATTTCTATTTGTCCTAGGAGATATTTGTTGTCCTGGGTTTCTTCATGCTTTTAAATAACCTTTTTCAAGGAAAAAAAAGTGAGGAACTAAATAAAGTGAAACAAAGGGTTTGTTTGATTTAACCATCAGGATGGGGGGGCAGGGGGGTTGGTTAAAAAAAAAACCCATAGAACAACATAAAATCAGAGGAATAGGGAACAGAAGGAAGAGTGTACTGTATAACACACCTCTATCTCTTGGGCTGCCCTCTGAAAACCAGCTGCTTTAAATTCATTTGTCAAGGGAATAATGATCCAGTGAGGATTTTCTTTTGGTTTCCAAATTGCAGAGCACCAGCAATCAGAAGCTAAATGACATTTTAACATTTTCAGTTGTTTCATCATTGTACCTTTAAGGTAAGCAAATTTATCCTACTTTCATCTTTTCTGGAATTTGGGGTCTGTGACTACAAAATCTGGGATAAAAAATAATTTGATATTGAAAAGAGGAAAGTTTTCACAGACTATGAACAATATGAGTTCAAATAGCTGTCAGGTTTCATCCAGCAAAACACTTGTGTGTGATTTTTAAGCATACAATCAAGCTCGCCCCACCCCAGCAATAGGACAGTTTACATAGTGTTACGCTGCTATTTCAGGAGGCTATTTTAGCTAATGCCCAACCTAAAGTCAAACACTTGGTACTAGAGACCACCCAATTTTATGACACACAGTTGCGTAGACACGTGTTACAAGGCAGCCAGAGTGATGCCAGGGCTGAGGGCCACATGCTGGCCAAACCCAGTACACCATGGCAGTGCAGAGGGGTCCAGGGCAGAGACCTACACCCCTCCCAGAATCACATCCCTCTAGGCAGCAAGCTGAATCTCCTCCAAGTTGCAGGTGGGCCAAGAGTTTACGAGCTCCCTGCAGTGCAATGCATTTCACAGCATAGGACATCCAACGTTGGCTTTGCCAGACATGGTGGAACTCGTACCACCAGAAGGACTCCACACCATCTGTCATAGCAACCAATACCATATCTATCAATATTTCTGCACAGATTTTTAATAAAAAAAATATACAGAAGTAGCCTGGCAGAATAAAATAGACAGGATTTTCTTTTTAATTTTATATATATATATATGTGTATATATATATATGTATTTATGTGTTCACCCAATTGAACTTTAAGCATACTGGGTTTTTTATAATTTGATTTATAAAATTTCCCATACTGCTAAAGGCTTAAATATTTTAAACAACTGAAAACATGTTTTCATGAGCCAGTACTGTATTTGCTGCCTAAGAAGATAGCTTTGATCAAGCAAATAATAGATAAATAACCTTCATGAATGTAGTAGAAGAGTGTATTTTTAAAATAGTAATTAATTTATTTAGAATGCTGGAGACTTTTGCATCATATGTAGGCCTTCCTACACATTTCTGAAATAATTTTCGTCAATTTGGTGTTCAAGGTTAAGCCGTGCAATGCTCACTTACAAAATTACTTGCACAGTAGACCGTGGCCCTGACAGCATCTGTGATAACTCAGCGACATGTAAAAAAAACTATTTCCCAGGGGAGATTTAGACATACATTTATCCTGGCTATTATTAATGTATACTATTTGTACCATTCACGGATATTCAGTGGAGATCTATTAACTACCTACATTAATTTTCAATATCCTTAAACTGTACTGTTCAGTCCAGTATTATTGATGTCAGCATAAATTTCCATAATTTTTCAAGAGGATATCTCCTGTGAAATGCAGACTTAATCCTTTTTGGTTATCTTTAGCCTGATCTATCTAGCTGAATGGCTACCTATCCATTCCATCTGAATGACACTATTATTCAGAAAAGAACAAAACCAGAACCAATTAAGAAGGGTGGGTACAATAGGTTCTTAATTGGAAAGAAGAAAAACAGGTATGCTGTTCTCCAGTTTGTAATATCGTAATTTTTAAAGGCCAGCTAAGCATTGGCCTGCTGCAGCTTTAGAACCTCACAGATTTTGATATTTTTTTAATACCTTTTTTGGGTACTTATGATCACCGGAAGATTAACAGAAAGGCTATCTTCACACTTACCAATATATTGTACGTATGCAATTTGTAGTAAAATGTAGTCCAGAGAATCTAACTTTTTTGTTTCTTCATTTCATAAACACAAGGCAGAATACGTAAGAATTCCTTGTGGCTACTGCATTCTGGTGACCATTATAATACTTGTAGTGCACAGATGTGGCTGATTCCTCAAATGCACGTGAGCTGGGGCAGGTCCACTGGGGAGATCACATCTCACTCCACGGTGGGGGTGAAATAAAAACTATGCAGTTAGAGGAGCTGATTGAACTAGGGATCCTTTGCTTTAACAGAGAAATAGCTGCTGGCAAAATAGGTAAGGCTGTTCTTCATGGATATAGAGAAATTACTCCGTAAGTAGACATGAGCACACACAGAAGCTATTTTAAGAGGAATCCAGTTTGAAAGCATCCATCTGGAGCTTAACGGTAATAAATGTACAGGAATCTTGGGAACATCCCCAAATCAAGTGTCCCTAAGCCCACAAAATTCAGAGATGGTGGTACATAAAAATTACAGTAAGAAATAAGTAACTAATGCTTCTGAACTTCAGCTTTTGATAAGTAATATCAAAACCCATCAGAGTAAATACATAACTGAAACTTATTTTACTGGGCTATGTAAGTTCCCTTCTCTATTTTTCTATATTATTTGCAAGACATCACAGTAAAGATCAGTTCTATAAGGTAATATTTTATCTTAAATAATTGCTCTAGACTATCAAAATATAATAACTATGCACCTTAAAAAACCAATGCTTTGATTAACAGCTGGAGAATATTGGATAAGAACATACATTGACAAAGCTCTTATATATGTTAATGAGGTCATCATTATAATACCCAGTATTCATGTTTCAAAGGTATACATTTTAAAGGACTGAAAAACTAACGATCATGACTTGTCTAGGATATTTGTTTTACAGCAAGAAAGTTAAGAAAAACTGATCTACTTCATTTACTAAGAAAGTGATTCTAAATATATATGAGAAAAATAGATTTTTAATAAAGGAACTTTGATGCAGGCACTGGTGCAATGTGACACACCAGTGTCTAGCTACTGACAGTAGATATATCCAGACAAGAAATCAGGGGCAAATATTTAATAATAATAGTAATGATATTGGAGCAACTTATCTATTGAAGCAGTCAATTCTCTGCTACACAAAGTCTTTAAAAAAAGATTAGGCATCTTATTAAACAATATCCTCTAGCCCAACCAGAAGTTGTGGACTTGATTTGAAATCAGCTAATAAACTAAGTTATCAGTTATGCCGTGAGCCGTAAAAATTATCATAGTAGTTTCTTTTGGTCTTAAAAGTTGAAGGAAAAAAATCATGGATACAACACTGCTGAAACTTCTGCAAAAAATAAGGAAGTCATTTTCTTTAGTCCCTGGCAATTTCTATTATGCCAGCTTTCAGCGTAGAAGTTTTACATTTCCTCATGTTTGCTTTAGGAGGAGTCATCCCTTACAATCGTCACTGAGTGCACATACAGTTTTCTGTTGATTTCGGGGAATTACAGACTGAAATCTGCTGCACCGTTCATTCCAAGTGCTGTCTAACTATGGAAATCACCACAGCTGATCAATGGGATGAATTTCAAGGTAAGTTACCAATCAACAGGAGCTGGAATGGAAGAATAAAACCCTCTGCGATAGCTTTTCTCAGGTTTCCCTTCAATGACTTTATTCCTCCTAAACATGCAGGCATTTACTAAAAATGAAAGAGAACATGCTTTGAAATTTAAGTTTTTCTACCAGTATCAAAATGCCTACATCCTAAAGTTTGAGGGGCACATTAAAGTTTATTTTTGCAATGTTGTTTGTAACCACTTCGTTACTAAAGAGACAATTTATTTGTATAATTAATCAGCCGAAATATCCCCAAGGATTTCCCCCACACACACACACACACACACCCCACTGCGGAAAGACACCTTTTGGTGTTTAGAAATAATGAAAACATTTCATCAAGGCTTTCTGGTGTGATTGATAGTCTTTGCTGAATTTTGTTGAAGGCTTTTTGTCTGAGTGGTGCCTCGAGCTCTTTATGCACTCTCATGGGACGTGGAACATTGCTTTAATTCTCTACTAGTTACAGGTGTTTCCCTCTATAGGAAACCATTAGCTCCACATTTTTAAACAATGCAAATCTGATTTTGATTTCAGGCTTGAAAGTTTTGGGTTTGGGGTTTTTTTGTTGTTGTTGTCTTTTTTTTTTTTTAAGATAGATCAAACCAATAACAATTCACAAATAAAATTCAGATCCTCAGACAGACGACAAATAGAACACTGAAGGCTTCCTTCACTAAACAAGCTTCTAAGGATATCCCTAAACCAAGGAACTTTCTCAAAGTAATCTGTGTATTTTTGATGTTTTACCACTTCCCTGAAAAATGCAGGTGGAAAGAGGTGCTCAAACTGAAGGGAAACACAGACGAACAGCTACTCTGGTTTCAATAATCAATCTGAAAATACAGGAAGGAACTGAATAAAATAAGATTTTTATTTTTTTTTGTTACACTGTATGGCTACTCTTTGAAGCTACTCACTTACAGGCTAATCTTAATCTAGAGGATACAGAAGCAAAAAAAAAAACCTAAACACAAAAGAGAAGGAATTATTGCTATGACCATGTGGTGTTGAATACAGCTCTGACTAGTTAGCAGTGACTTCAATGCCCATCCAAAAGGGATAGCTTTGCCATGCTTTCATAACTCAAAGAACATGTGGATAGCAATCAAATCTGTGGAGAGGGCAATTTAGAAAAAAGCCACTTTTTGAAGCCAAAAACCCATCAAACAGGCATTAGCAAAACTCAGTAGGGAAGGAATAAGTGAAATACATATAGGAGGAAGAAATTGATAATATACATATGTATTGTGTGTGTATATATAAAGTACACATATGTGTAGATACATGTATATGTATAGGCTACTGAAAAATAAGAAAAAAGAATAGACTTCATCATGCAAGGGTATGATTACTGTCATAAATATTGCACACGTTACTATTGACTGGATTACGTAGAACACAGTTAATACAGAAATTTGAGTTAGCTGTTGATATTGTTAAACATTTTGTCTTATTAGCTTTGATTTTCTACTGCTTGCCAGTACCTCAGACTGATTTGGCCAGCATAGCTTCCTCATTGACTCTGCTGGTGATGACGATGCACTACACAAATGCAGCTATTTAACCAAGAGTGAAATGGAAATTCCCCACAGTCGTCATGCGGTCATGTGAAGATATTGTCATGAATTAGGACCTAAAGGTGGTTAAAAGGGTCAAATACTATTTTAGGTTGAAAATGCTTGCTGGATGAAGCACAAATAGCCATTTGAACTGTTGAGTATGTAGTCCTGGACTGTACAAATAAATTTATCATAGAACTGACTGATTTGACATCTTAAGACAAATGCTTTCTTTCCTACATCAGAAGTAAGGAAATTTAAAAAAAAAAAAAATAGAGAGGAACAGGAATTTAATCTATCTTTAATACTTATTGCTTTGTAAAGCAATGAAAAGGACCAAAAAGGTAAGAACAGAATTCTAAACCCTCAATTAATACAAATGACACTTTTAAATCTAAACAGGTTTAAACAAACTCATTATTCCCAGAAGAGTGGATACTCTCTCGTGCAACGTTGATGTTAGATAAAACCTAATACCTTTCTTTCTAACTGTTAATCTGCCCATTAAAGACTACTTGTTAAAATCATGTACTGATTTCTGTATAAACCCTGAACTGAATTGTCAAGTGTAATAGTAAGAACAGATACCTTTATGAAAAATGCGAATTTTTATAGGCAAGGCTTCAGAGCTTTGACTCTTTGGTTTTGCGGAGTGATAACTGGTCCTGGCAACAGTGGCATCATTAGGTGATTTTTAGTTCATGTTTCATCAAAGATGCAAAATATGGTCAAATAATTATTCAGTTGCTATATAAGTGATGTTTATCTGAGATCTTACTCATACAATTAGAAAATGTAAATAGGTTGTCACTAAAACTGCACTAGCAGGCAGCTGTGGGGAAAACAAATTATGCATATAACCAATTTATCAAGACTTTGTATACAAACAAGTGTTATCTAAGCCCTTTATTGATTAAATTCTTTAACTAGAAATAATTCTATTTAGCTTTTTTTACAATCTACTAATCTACTTGTTTGGTTAAAAAAAATTGTAGAAACATGAATCATCCTGAAAATTCCAATCAACTTTGTTCCAGCCATTTTGGCAATTTGGATAAAGAAATTATATTTTGTGTGTTCTTCTCTAAGTAAATGTTTATCAAAAGTTTTGCTGTGAAAGTTGTATTCACTCTCACCTCTCTTTCTGAAAAAAATTCTCCTTCCTTCTTGTTGAAAGGAACATACATTGGGACAAGGAGAAGAAGGTTTGCTGAAGTAGGGAAAATGTCAGATATCAAAGCAGACATTTAAACCTACCTTTCCCTATTTTCTGTTTTTAGAGACACTCACTCCTATCGCTTTTAGTAATGCATTTTTCTGTTAGATCTAAGAGTAGAGCAGCCTTTAGAGTGACCTTTGGACCTGAAACAGAACATGGTATTTTGCTGAAACTTCTCCCCAAACCCAGTACTAGCTCCAGGAAGATGTCTAAGGTTTCCAAGTTGCAGGCAGAAGCCCTCTCCTGACACCTGCTTTGCTCTGTAGCCATCGGACATAGGCAGACACACGTCATCCTTAGCAGGTCTAAGCCAGCAGCTCAGTGCTTCCCAAAAACCAGGCCACTCCACAGGCAACCCCTGGGCAGAGATGGCTTCTGCAGCCTTCCAAAAGAGGACCATCAGAACAGGGCTCACCCTCCCTGTGTGGTTCGGGGGCTCCAGCCTGTGTCCCATTTTCCAGGATGGTATCTTGCACACCACACTGAATGTCAGGCATCCCCCAGAAAAATAATTAATGACTGAGCGTGAGTAACAAAGTGTAAGCCTTGTGCTCACATTTCCAAAATTTTTTCCTTTGTCATTCTTCACCGGACGCAATCTAGAATCTAGGTGGCCCTTTCATAGTTGAGTGTCATGATTGTATAATAGAGATTCTATCTTTCTGTGAGCCAGATAATCCTGAGGCTTTATTTTAACCACTGAACAAGTAGAGAAAAGGGGATCTTCTCTATTTCCCAATACAGGAGTTGCATTTAGCTTCTTTTCAAATTTTGTGTGATTACCAACTCTGGAAATGGCTAATGACTGAATCAAGCCTTTTGGCGAGGCTGGTCTACTTGAACAAATCTTATCAGACTTAACCATCAGCTGAGAGCCATGATACTTATCCATGTTAAGAAGGAGACACTTTGTCATACACACAAACAGAAATTAAGGGAACTTGGGGTGTGAAATCCCTTAAGATGTTTGTAGAGCTACTACAGTTACAGAGTTACTTACTCTGTAACCTACAGAGTTACTAGGGGCTGAACCAAGATCTTCATCGCCACTGTTTGGGACATAAGCATTTACATTCTGCCATTTGCTTTGCACTAAGTCTCATCATTGTTGCAGATGAGGCTATTAAACTCTTTGGATCGCATGTTATGTACGTGGACTTCCAGCAGTTGAAGAAGTAGCTGTATCCAACCAACCCAACATCAGCTGATTTTAATCTTCCTGTTTGCAGTGGGTTTGTGGGTTTATTTTCTAAAGAGAAAATACAGCAGGACTTCAGCTTAAGGGCTGTTACGTATCGCCAAGAACATTTGATACTATTATTGGAACTATTCCCAAATCCATGGGACCTTCATCTTGAACCAAGACCAATGAGACCTCCAGACACAGGAAGTGGCCATGTGAAAGATAACTATTCAGTCAAACAAAGAAAAATTTTATATAAAAGAACTTTGTGGAAGACAAATTTAAACACGCTTTGACATTTTAATTTATTTTCTCCATTATTTGAATTGGGTCTTTTCCATTTTCCTCTGTAATAGAAGATGCAAAGAAAATCTTACTTAAATTGTTCTTGTTGTCAAGGAATAAAAATAACTGAGTAGCTTAAGAATGATTACCTACATGCCTGATCAAGCTATTCAGACGCTATTAATGGCTCTGTTGCAAAGTAATGTAATTACCTCCTTTTCCCTTGTTCTGCAACTCCTTATTTCAGCCAAGTGTATTTGACTGGTTCTTGTTGCTGGTTAGATGGATAGCTTTAAGGTAAGCCTACACTGGAAGCCAGAGAGCACACTTGTGGCTGTGTATGCAGAGTTAAGTCTTACTTTAGCATAGATACCAGTATCAGGAAAGTCAGAGCGTTGCAGTCTGTCCCAATATTTAGATACCAGGAGACAAGACAGGTTTGTTCAAGAAGCATGGCAAAGTCCAGAACCTTAACTGGCTGGTTTAAAAGCCAGGATGTGGACAGACAGTCCTCTATCCACGTGAAGTCCATATGAAAATCCACTAGCTTGCATTGTGTAAAATAAATTTCATTAACTGTTTAAGCTGTTTACATTGTCAATGATTTTGGCTTGATTAGATTAAGGAGTGCTCTTTCATTGGCAGGGCTGTTTACAGAGAGTCTGTTCAGCTTAACTGCTTCTGTTTGCAATACACATCCACCCTGCTAAAAAAGGCTTCTGGTCTCAACAAAACTTAAACCTTGAGTAAAAAAAAATAATTTCATTTCCATGAGGGGAATAATTTAAAAATACATCCTCATTTTCCATATATAAAACTGATCTTTTTAAACTGTGATGTTATGTCAACACACATACATCCCTCAGTATGCAGCACTAATATAATTTTAATAAAAGTAATTGTTCCCGCTGCAATCTCATGGAAGTCAATGGAGCTACATAAGGGACAAACTTGGCCTCTTATGTCTCATCAAAGCCAATGAGCTAGGCAAATTCTGGTACAGCTAAAGGAACTTAACGCCCAATTAAGAGCTCAGTAAGAATTAGAAGACTGAGTCATAACATAGCAGGTCTCTTATGGCTGGTAACACTATCAGCCTTTACACGCCAGAGCTATCTGTGGACAAATCTCATAAAGGCACGTGTGCATCGTATTCTCATTTTCCCGTTCACATTATAGCCACTACAAAACATGACCTTTGGACAACAGTTAAATAGTTTCCTCGTGTTCCTCTCTCTCACCTATTTCCTTTTCCTTCTGAACCTAAAGCATTTGCGGGTAGTTACATAAGCCAGCAGAAAAGTTACTCATATTACTCTTTCTGTGCATTTTATTTCTTTCTAATACTGGAAAGGTGACAAGAACCTATAATATTTCTCAGACTATTTTAAAGAGAGTGAAGACTTCCTGAAGAGCATCTAGCAGCAATTATGCAAATCTGCACATATTTTATATACCATTCATTCAATACAGAGTCATGGGATAGTCTTTAAAAAGAGAAGCCATACAAGAAAAAGAAGGGGAAGAATTTTGAAGATGCATGACCATGAAAATGAGACAATGCTTTAATGTGACTTTCCACAGATGTATAAAAACTCCAGTGGGAAAGGGTTCATAAAAAGTCAAAGAGAAAGAAGCACAAGATCAAACTGTCATCAGAAACGTAGTTATGAAGTAATGCTACAGACATCTTTGAAAACAAGGAGGGCAGCCTTAAATTGGATTTAAAAAATGGGTAACAAGTTTTAGATTATTAAAATGACCAGACATGAGGTAGACGACTGGCTACCAGATACGTCTGGCGGAAGCATTACAAACCACTAAAGCTCAGAGAGAATACATTTGGATAGATCATGAAAATGGGAATTATGTTAGTCAAGATGAAAAATGATTAATTCTTTAATATATATTTTTAAGATAATCAGACTCTGGCAGTGATAAGTGGCAGACACATGATGACTATGTCATGATTCATACCTCAAAATCTTAGTGAACCCTTAGGTAGACATTAAGCCTTTATAGTTCCAGCAGATTTAGCAAAATCCTGATCTATTGCCACAGTATCTACACCATTGTCAGAATCAACAGAAGTAATGTTTTTTTATTTTTAAAAATAATTAAGCCTAATAACCATAATTCTGCTATAATGTATTTATTCCATGCTTTCCAATACACATTTTCTGAAACTAAGACTGCTATATTTCATTCATAATGATGTTATATCCCAGATATTTTATACAAGAATGCTACGCAATATGAAACACATAATTTTAATACATCCTTTAAGTCCTCATAATTTTACTTTACATTTTCTACATTTCAAAAGCTAAAGTTATACTCCACTGCACTGCAAATAGTTACCGAGCACCTTTGCTTCCATTTGCTCTCTACACAGGACTTTTATCTTCTAGGTCAGTTTAAAAATGAGGACTAGTACTTATTAGGAAAGAGTATTTCTTCTAAGTTTCAGTGCTGCTGAACATTTCTTTTTGGTCTGACATGCTGCACTTCAAATAATGTTCAATACAAATTTTGAATTAGTCCTTGATAAAACATACAAATTTTAAAGTAAAATGACAATGAACTGGAACCCACCTCTTTGCTTTAAAGCACCTAAGAATTAGTACTGCTAGTCATCTTCCATCTGCTCCACCACAGGACAATTCATCTCACCAAAGACAGTTCCCTATCATTTAAGACACGTGAAACAAAATCTCTGAAAAATACCACTTTGTGAAGTTAACTTAAGTTTGGCTCTCCACATAATGACCAAGGGAAAAAAAGAGACAATACTAGTCAGCCAGCAAAGAAGCGTAAGTGCTCTTGAAATGAAACACGCACCCCGCAAGAGGCAGACCACTGGTAGAGTTTATCTGTTGGTTGGAGGAGGTCATACTGGGAAATGCTGGTGCTGCTCTCCAGCATCCAGCTGGTAGGCACGGCACCCTACAGGTTCTCCACCGCAGCTGGGCAAAGGTAGGATTCATAACGCTCCCAAAAGGAGCGATCTTACACAGAGTAAAAAGTTCCCATAGAAAAATGAATTAATAAAACAAGAAACAGATAATATTAATGAGGTAATGTTAAAGCTCAGACTTTGAAAACTGGAGATACCTGTTGCCCTTTGGGAAAATGTGGGTTATTAATTAGGTAATAAAACTTTTGGTCCATAATTTGCGGCTGCTACCTTGGCCATCTGACAGAACTCAAAACACATAAGTGTGGTAGCGCTGCCATTAACCAGCGACATTAGCTAGCTAAGCAGAGCATGAGAGCCCTGGCTACCACCACTGCCAACAGCAATATAGAGTTACGGTGCTAATAATCTTGCTATATGTGGGGCTCGGGGAGGCAGCAGTGTTTGTTTGGGGGGTGGTTTTTTTTTAATTTTTTTTTTTTTTTTTTTTTTTTAAAGAAAGCCAACAGCAATATAACAGTTGTTATTACTATGTAAGACATTCTCCCAAATCAATTATAGTCTTCCTGTGCAACACTTCTGGTCCATCTGCTCACTTAAATACCATAGGCTACATTTTTAGAAAATGTAAAAAAAAAAAATTGTTTCAGAAAAGAAAATGTCTGCTTTTGGAATACAGCCTTATCAACACATCATATGATTTACTCTGTTGTTGCTGGATATAGAGAGGAGGCTATTGACTGTAAAACGTTTAAAACCAGTAGCCTGAAGAATTCAAGTGGTCTGAAGATACCTATTCGAGTGCATGAGGAGCCGAATTAAACCAGCATTGCAGATCTACGTCAAGATGTTTACTAAGGAGTTCAAAATACAACGGAAAAGAAAAGGAGGAGTAACATTTGGGTTTAGAGCACAAAACAACCCCTCAAGGCTGCTGCATGTGGAAATGGGAAATCAGAACAGGGAGCGGGAAGGGCCGTCTCATTCAGCCCTCCCTTTTCTTGCACGGCCTTCTGACAGTGGTTTTAACTGGCTGCCTGTCTTTAAATTCCACAAACTTAGGAAGGATTGCTAAAGCAGTGACAATCTGAAGAAATTCAGAAAATGGAACAAAGTGAACTCCTGTCTGATATGAAACTACTATTGTAATATGAAAAACGTACAGCAGCAGTTTGAAGAATATCAGATCTTTCCAATTGCTCACATAGGCGAACTCTCCAGTGAAAGTGAAAATGTATCCTCACAAAAAATTATGCCCATATATATTGCAGAATTTTTTGTAATAGTAAAAATAATTTTTAGGTGAATAAATTGAAAATGTCTAGAACAAGCACAAGTTGGAAAAGTGATAACAATATTTTGCACAAACATAACTGTCTGACTAATAATTTTGTTCTTATACAAGTACTTTGCTTACCCCCAGTTTTGCAGATGTGCAAACAATAACACAAAGCAAAAGGCAACATCAGGCAGAATTGTCTGGACATTTGGGATATTAACAGAAATTAATTACTAATGAAATATTCTAAATATTTTGACCACAGATCCTGCATTACATCTGTCTCACTACATTATTTACAAGTCCTGCCTACACACACATACATACTTATACAAAAACATACGCACACACAGAACTATATATCAGAAGGACACTGACTTAACTGTAGACTGAAATACTGAAGACTGGTTTTGTACCTAGTTTATTTGCAGGTCTGTCTCTGCTAGGTGTTTGAAAGGGTTTT
>NW_009258797.1:968467-1004206 GCF_000687185.1 Egretta garzetta
GACTCTCTTGACAGTATTGCCTCCCAGAACAGCATGATTTGTAGTTATATTTCACCATCAGTTTGGTAGGGAATAAGATTACTGTCTCTCCTCCTTTCAGAAATATGTTTCATATGAATTAGGGCTCCCATTCATTTTTTAAAGGCAGAAAAATAATAATAATAAAGTAACAAAACCAGAGGAAAACATAGCTGTCAGTACTCTTAACAACAACAAAAAAAGCTGTCAGTATTTCTCGATGTCACATATATCTTAAGATCCCACCAGGTGAGAGGAAATGCAGAACGCCATGTCCTCCGAGCACCACCCTGCCACTCCTTTATGCCTTTGCCAAATCACCCTTCCCTGACCACAGTGGACATTCTGCAAATTTTCACTTGTGCTCAGGTTCTGCCCTATATTAAGCAGCGGTCCTCGGAGATATTTATTTTTAAGTACAGAGGCACGCTGGATTTCAACTCATGACAGATTTGAGCTTGAGCTTGGGGTGCCAGCCAAAGAGAGCAGAGGTGTTTTATTTACACCTTTTGCACTGAGCAAGTAACTCAAACAGCACTCCAAAGTTATTTACCATCAAACATGACTTGAAGCATTACTTGCTCATAACGTGCTCTGCTGTGGCAGAAAAGCTACTTTTTCATGACTCCTCGAGTTGCTAAATACAGGAAATGCCAGGAAAACTGATTGATCATTTCTTCCTGGAAGAACAGGAAAACATGAGATGTTTCCCAAAAAAGCAGAGCCTCTGACAGATGAGAAACATGGTACAAACCTTGTTAACAAGGAAACCCCAGGAAAGTAGGATTTCTCAGTCTCGGTTCCTCTCTCCTTTTCTCTTACGCACACTTCCTTTTGTCATCACGCCCATACCTGCCTAAGTCTGATTTTATAACAATTTTGTTTAGTGTTGTTATAAGCAACATCACTCACCCAAATCAAGACAGACATTTTTTCCCCCTCTTAAGTTCAACTGCAGCTGCAATATTTACACTTGCTGGTTCACAAGAAATTATTCCTTTTGTATATAAAACTAATTAGTTCAATGTATCATTTTTGCAGCAAAAAAGTTATTTTGAGTGTTTACTAAATCTTCACACTAAATTCCCTGTAAACTTGCTTACGTATGAGCCCACAAAATATATTTATGTCTAGAAGCAGCCAAAGACTTACTAGAACTGTTTCAGTATGCACATACTAGAAAGAAAAATAATTTTTAAAATGCATTATCATTATTTCATTAAAAAACCACCAAAAAACCCCACCAAAACCATGCTGTGCATCTTACTGTATGCTTGACATCCCACCTAATCTGTTCAGATTCCATGTTAGAAAGAAGAGAGGTTTTTTCCATGTTTTCCATCAGTCATACCAGCAGCATTTCTAGAGGACTGTTCTACACTGCACACTATCATCTTACCTCCTGTATTATAATTCACAAAGCAAAAGATGAAGGCTTTGAGCCACAGAGAATATGAATGGCTTTTTTTCTTTGCATTATTGCTGACATCAAACATATTAATAGCAAGCAAATTACAAAGAAAGGAAAAAAAAATAATTTTTGAAGTGAAAATGACGAGAAGTACAGCTTTTTTTTCTCCTGTTTGGAGCTCTAAAAATAGCTTCCAGTGGAGCAACAGGTCTCTGTGTGGACAGTTCAGTTGACTGATAAACAATTTGGGGCAAAACCTATTTTTCAAAGCAGATTACAAATATGAAGAATAACTAGCCAGTAGAGATCCTGTGGCTGAGTGAGGAAATCATAAGTCTAGAAAGCTGCAAAAAACACTATTTCATTTTTCCTTACAACAGGACTGTAAGATTTATAAGTTTCCAGAAGTAAAATTTATAATCTCTTGGAAGTCAGGCTATAAATAACAAGAAGGAATGGAGCTTGGGAAGGAGTAGCAGGTGTGAAGGAGAGCACAGATGTGGGGCTGGACACAGGGACTCTGGATGGATGGGTAACCAGGGCTTTACTGAAAGAGTCCAAGGCAACACAAAGACTGGAAAAGAAAGGCAGGCTGAAGTTGTGAAAAGCCTGGCAAATAAACGGAATGCAAGGCTTAAACAGGGGACACCATAGCCATGAGGTAACCGAGGCGTTTCAACAGCACAGCACAACTCCACGCAGACAGATCTCCATGGGCAACGCCCCATCTCCCCTCTCCTTGGAGGGCAATGTTTTGGGGGTAAACAGAGACCCTTCTCACAGGAGGGAGGCACACCAGGCTCAGTTCTCCACAACAGAAATTAAAGAGCAGTGGGTGACAGCAACCCATGGTGCAAGGAATAGCTTTCAAGCAAAAAAACCATCTCTCCCCTGAGAAAGCAGTGATCCTGGCACCTATTCTGCCCAAGTCCTCTCCTTCGGTCAAAACCAGGCTCCCTTGTAAGTACCCCCCACTTCTGAGGAAATCCAGTGTTCATCTAACTTACCACAAGGAAGATCTCCCATCTAGGGAATCATAGCTCTTTCCATACAAAGCAAACCAAAAAAACCCCAACCCCCCCGGACATCTATTTCTGAATAGGAAACCTATTGGGAGATCAGATCAAAGCTCAGGGACAGGCACTCACCTGTGTCTGCAGAGGAAAACCCTGCCCTGGCTGCTTTCCAATTATTTTGGTAGGAGGACACGATGCAACTACATTTTAAAGTGCAAACAGTTGCTTCAGACTGGTTGAAAATCGGGCTTGCAGCATAAGTGGTTTGCATTTTCAATATGAGGTCTCAGGACAAATTGCATAACCTGAAACTCACTGCTAATTAAATGAGCTGAGTTCTGCTGTAATTGCTGGAACTACTTTTGTCATAGCAAAAGGCTGGGTATGGAGTTTCCTATACATGTCTGTTTGCTCAGTTAACTATTTAATATAGTCTTATAATAGGTTTTATTTCCCACTGATTCTGTACAAAAGCCTTGCCATACAGCAATAGCAACATGAAGTAAGAGTTATAATCCTCTCTACAATATGGTGACTTACATAAGCAAAGGAAACCTTAAGCTGCTTATATAATACCAGTTGTAAAGATCACAGCAGAAGACTTCATCTGTAAGACTATCTGTGTCATTCAGATAGACGACCCAGCTGCCTATTTTGCACACCAGCTTATCTTAAGGGCAGAGTTTAAGGGCAAGGGAATCTTTAGATAGGATGCTCATCTTTAAATATCAGCATTTCATGGGCTCCTCCAAAGCAACAACTAATCATGTCTGGGAAACTACCCGTCCTCCTCAGCAAACAGACTGCTCGCCTAGAAATGTGGTATTCCGCAAATGGGACAAACTGACAGCATTTTTTTGTCAAGCTAAGAAGCGTGGTTGTTCTAGTTCTCCTCTTACCCAATTCAACCAGTTCAATTCCATTTACCACTTCAGGAAATTAAGATATTCATTAATACCAGTCTCTGAGCTTAGTCTTTCTTAATGGTCAATTATCTGAATGCTTAAAGTCAGTAAGAAATACTTACAGGAAGGATTTAGCTGGAATTTGCTTAGTTCAATTGAAGCTTGATTCCTTTCATTTGAATATCTTGAAATCATCCCAGATGTAAATCATCACTGCAGATCGAAATGACATCATTTAAGTTTCATATAAATGTATAGATTCAAGCTGGAATGAAAAAGGTCATAAAATAGAACTGGAGCAGGCAACTTTTAATTCCTGATATATAGTGAACATTAGTGTTTTCCTCTGTCCTTAATGGATACTTTTGTCTATACAGCGACTAAGCTTGTCGCTTTAGGGGTTTACACCCACCAGCTGATTTGTAGGGCTTAAAGTATCCTTCTTCAAGCAGATGTTCACTTTATAGAGTGATGTTGTGTCACAACATGGAGAAGCGCTGCTTCTCTTTCAACATTTTTGCCATGGAAACCCTTCCTACAACTACCTGCCCTTCCTCCATACCTATATCTGAACGTTAATATTGCAGATCTCTTCCACAGTTTTCAGAGTTTTGTCTTTGAATCTCAGGGCTCAGATGTTTCAATTACTCTCACATCGCAACGCTAAGCACAACAGTGTTTCCAGGAGCGATGTTCACAAGATGCTGCTGGTCTGACGTGTAACCCGTGTTTAGCTGCCTGTTCGGTCTTCCCACCAAGCGCCCGCTTTCCAGCTACTGCGGCAAACAGTATTTGTGAATGGAGCTCCTTTCCATATGCCGCGTGGGCCATGCTTCTTGCTGCTGGGCATTTCATGACAACATCACAGATGAGATTATTCGCCTTCCCGTGCTCTCCCGATCTGCACAACTGATGTGTCACGTTAAGCCAGTTCTAACCTTTATAGCACTGCCTGACCTCAGTTTTCAGTTTAGCATGGCAGAAAAATGCCAAGGGAAAGTTTAAGAAACTAGGATTTTGTTCTATAAAAATGTTAGTTCTTAAATAAGCATTTTTAGGTTTCTGCTGTGGCATGACATAGGAGAAATGAAACCTTTCTTCTCTGCTACTTCAGCAGCTCTCCACTGAGATAGGATTTCATTTTCTGCCCTGTTTACCCAAAATATTTAGTGGTTTTGGAGATGATATATAAATTAAATGTATTCCATTCTTAGGCCAAAAGAGAGAAATACAATATCATATGCAAATGAGAAACTGGACTTTTATTTGAAGCCTCGGTCCTCAAGAAACAAGAAAATGATGAGCTCCTTAGCTAACGCAATGAAAGCTTATCTCAACTTGTAATGATTCTTGATCCAGAATTATTCCTAGCATGCCTGTGCATACAATGCCTATTCAAAAGATAGCATTGCGCAGGCACAACACTGACATTTTTCCTGCGCTGTTTTCTTCTCCTACGGCAAATGACTAACTCCAAGTGTTCAGGCTTGACATGTTTCAGACTAGGTACACTATAAAAAATTAATTTTAGGCCTGGATATTCATGAAAGATATCTGAACAATAAACTGAACTTAAACAACGATCTCAATTTAAATGTAAAAGATGTGTCTACCTCCTGTAGGAGCCATGAGGCTTAAATTACGTGCTATATTTGTATTAAGGAAAATCATTATCAGGTATAATAAAAATAAGCTGGACTACCAAGTCCCTTACAAATATATAATTAACTGGAGCCTTAAAAGGGACAAGGAGGCCTGTTTAGCAAAATGAAGAGGTTATAAATTATTTGAAAGTTGGGAGGCAAAAGCTAGATGAGCCAACAGAGATTTGTAAAGAACAAATCATGTTAAAATTGGCTCGTTTCCTTCAGCAACAGGGTACCCAGCTATGTGGTTAGGGAGAAGCAATAGGCATCATGTATCTTGTCTTTAAAACATGACATTATTTCACATTACAATTTTTTAAGCTAGGGAAACATGGTCTAGATTAAATTGCTATAAACTGGGTGCAATAGTGGTTGGGTAGTACCTCCCAAAAGACTTGCCAACTGTTCTCTGTCAAAATAGAAGCAAATATCAAATGACTCCCCACAGGGTCTTGTCTTTCATGCAGCTCCGTTCAGTCTCTAATTAATGAAAGAAGAGAGAGTAGGCTTCTGTGTAAAATTAGAGAAAACATGAAGACAGGAAGGACTATGCTGAAAGTTGAGACTGGCAATCAAAGACATTTCAACGAAGCAGAGAAATGGTCCGGGAGCGATTCAGGAGGGAAAGGTACAAGTTTCTATGCTTGGGCTGAAGATGTACAAAGCAGGGAACAACTGAGCAGACAGCACTCCTTCAGGAAAGGGCCTGGAGGTGATGGGGTATTACATGCTCAGGCAGAATCAGCAATGTCATGCTTTCATGAGACAGGTAGATGTCACCATGGGATGTATAAATAGAAATCCATCTTGAAAAATAGATGAAGCAATCCTCCTGCTCTGTTAAGTGCTGGCAAGACCTCAGCAGGATGCTGTGCCTGGCCTCCAGCACTTTGCTTCAGTAACATGACAGACTGATGGAGCAAACGCAAAGGGAGAGCACATGGGAGCATCGGGGGTGTCAAGAGTGAGACCTGCGGGGCACTCGGAAACAAGCAGGGGTTCTTCCTCTAGAGAAAGGTGGGAAGAAAGGAGTACCGGGGGAAATGATGCGATCTTACTTTCAGGTGTGCGTGGTGTTTTACTGAAAGGAAAGGGAATAATCTCTTCTCCATGCCTGTGCCAGATATGGAAAAAAATAATGGGTCATCTCATTTGCTCATCTGCAGCCCCTTTTTAAATGGTTGGGATAGTGAGCAACCAGATCGGTCAAACTTCTGTCAAAAAAATGGCACTAATATTATTGAGCCCACTTTGAGGAAGAAAGACTGATTGACTTCTGGAGGACCCTCTCAGCTAGACATTTTTATAACAGTATATAGGCACATACTGACTAAGGTTTGTCTGTATCAACATACGACTCAGTATTGAAAAATTCCTTCTCAAAAAATGGGATGACACCAGCCAATACTTTGCAGTCAAACAGGACTGATTCTTATTATAAACATTTCTTATAACACAGAAACTGAAGGATACAAAAAATCTCTGTATTATGAGTATGTATTTATGCAAAATTACATTCTTTATTCTCTTCATTTATTTGCTAATTGTTAAAATAGTCTGGTAAAAAGACACTAAGAGTAGGCATAAGTATTTAGCTGGGTATTTAAGCTCAAAGCGATCCTGTGTGAATAGGTGTATTGTAAATATTTAAAATTCTGTGACTAAGCCTCCCATTAATCCCTATTAACAGACTTTGAATGTGCGGACAATAATGTTACCCCTGCTCCTTCCCTTAAGCAATGTCCTGTGAGTAATGATGTTGATAAGCCCAACCTCTGAAAAAACAAGTGTCTCAATTTTTTCTGTTTGCTTCTGTGGTGTGGGTCACTGGGTCACATGTTTGAAGCTGAAGTGGAATTAGTTGTTTTATTTATAAATGTTATGTACATATAATTTCATAGCTATGGTAAAGGGAAAGATCCAAGGTCTTAAAGAACATGGTGTGCTCCAGATTTCTCCAGATTTCCAATAAGTAACTCGGGTGTCGGGGAGGGGGCAGATTCCATAGCAATCACCATAGAGGTGTACAAATATGATTTTCCCATGTTGTTTTTTTTTTTAATAATGTGCAAATAGGAACACTGATATATTAAGATTGTTACACTTTCTTCTGCCTGAGCATGAGAGATTTAACTGTTTGTAAAATTCTTACATTTTACAGCATTCATTTTCCTGAAGGAATTCTGAATTTTATAGCTTAATGCATAGAGTTATAGCTGCATTTTTTTTATTTAGTCTATAAAAAAAAGTGTCTGCATTTTGTTTTCTGTGTAAAACTTTTTTTGTGACAAAGACAAATGCGCTGGTTACCTGAGTTTCTCTTAAGTAAATATGCCTCTAACATTCATATGAGCTTTTTCCAGATATTGAAAAACACTGAAGTGCCTCATGCTTATATTACTGCTGAGACATCAAAGTGGCTTTTCATCTTTCTCCCCTGCCCCTTTTCTGGTAAGTGCTAAAGAAAAACTCCATATAAAACTAGGCAAATAGATTAGCTTAAGGAATAGCTCCTACAAAGGTGAGTCACAGCAATGGCACACTATGAGCTGATAATACACAATTCCTGGTTTTGATGCATAAAAGCTCTGTTTAGTGAGTTGACTCTTATTTAACGTAATAGATCTCCCATTAGTGAACAATTTTAAAAGGTAGCTTTAAGAAACCAGAATACAGAGAGGTAAATTATTTTTCAGCACAATCTAACAACTTGCAAGTGAGCAGGTGATCACAAACCCTCTGTTGTCATCTGCTTCTGATCTCGGATTAACAAAAGCGTGGGTTATTTAGCAGGCTCAACTTCCTCACTTCCTCCCGCGTAGCATTCGAGCTCATAATAAAGGCACCTGACAAGCACATGCCCTTTGTGCATCATGCATTATGCACAGTCCTCTTAAGCCTCCTCTACTACGTGAATCTCTGAATTGCCTTTTGTCTCTCAAGCGCCTGGAGGACGGCCCCTCTCCTCGCTCCCAGTGACCGATGCCTCTGCCTGGGCAAACCCAAGAGTCATCCACTGAATAACATGCTAAGGGGGTCCCAACGACTGAAAGAAGGGAAAGTTGAGAGGTCTCTGCCAAACAGGAAAGAATACATTTTACTGAGCAGCATCAATGCTGTAAAACTATTACTCTGTTCCTATTAGCAATATTTGCCACTGGATAACTATTTGGTCCACACCGACAAGTATGCCAAGGCCAGCAAGTAAAAAACCGTGAAGGTCAATTACATTAACTGTTTGACCCATTAGGTCGATCCATGAACAAGAAAAAGGTGATAATATTTGTGGATAAAGTGAAAAATCCAGACAGTTTGCTGGGATACATGACAACAGGGTATCGCTTTGCGATGCTTTTTGCCATTTCAGGGGCAAAATGACTGCTCAATATTTGCTCAAAGATATTTAATCAAAACAATCTGATCTATGAAGCATGAGAGTTTCCAATAGGAAAAGGCCTCTTATACACTTAAAATCAGTATATTTAGAAACCAATTGTCATGGTTTAACCCCAGCCAGCGACTAAGCACCACACAGCCTCTTGCTCACTCCCCCCCAGCAGGATGGGAGAGAAAATCAGAAGAGTAAAAGTGAGAAAACACGTGGGTTGAGATAAAGACAGATTAATACGTAAAGCAGAAGCCGCGCACGCAAGCAAAGCAAAACAACGAATTCATTCGCTACTTCCCACTGGCAGGCAGGTGTTCAGCCATCGCCAGGAAAGCAGGGCTCCATCACGCATAACGGTTATTTGGAAAGGCAAATGCCATCACTCCAAAATGTTCCCCCTTTTCTTCTTCCCTCAGCTTTATGTACTGAGCATGATGTCATATAGTACAGAAAATCCCTTTGGTCAGCTGGGTTCAGCTGTCCCAGCCGTGTCCCCTCCCAGCTTCTTGTGCACCCCCAGCCTCCTTGCTGGTGGGGTTGGGTGAGAAGCAGCAAAGCCCTTGGCTCTGTGTCAGCCCTGCTCAGCAGTAATGAAAACATCCCTGTGTTATCAGCACTGTTTTCAGCACAAATCCAAAACATAGCCTCATACTATCTACTACAAAGAAAATTAACTCCACCCCCAGAACATCAACGTATTTTGGAGTTTTAAAAAAATGGTATGCCTACATATATATTTATATTTTTTCAGAGTTCAGTGCTTTCTAATTATAAAAGTGGGGGGTTTTTTTCAAAATTTACTAAGGCGGTTTTGCTGTCTGAATCCCAGTGTTTGCCTGCCAAAAAGACAGGTTGTCAATTATTTTTTTTCATTTTCATGTTAGCATCTAAAATATGTTTTCATGAACTCTATGAAACACAAGGCACTTTGTGCTCTCAGTCATGCTGTGTATTTGCACCATTTCTTCATGCAACTTGGTTGACATCACATAACATTCCTGATACCAAAATAACTGTTTCATTCAAATCACAGTGAAGTCATCAGGAATCTTTCTGTTATCTTCAATGAACCTTGGATCTGACAGGGATGAGTCAACTGAATGATATTAATTGATGCGAACAGGAAGAATGAAGGGAAGAACAAGTGCTGACTTGTGTACTATACATCATTTATGCTGAGAATGAGATTACTGAGGCAACAAGGGAAATGGAGAGAGGAAAAAAAATATTAGAAATCTAGATATTAAACTAAGTAGAGTATATTCCGTACCAAGCCACAGTCTGCATGAGAGAATGTCAAAGCAAGTTATTTGCTAGGCTTTGTATCTCTCAGAAAAGAAGGGCTTTATTACCAGGATTGATTTCAGTATGACCTACTCATGACAGAGGCATCATTCTCCCAATCATAAAAAAATAATCTGAGAGGTTCCAAAACAATTGTTAACAACTGTAGGTGACAACTTCCTAAAGTGAGTGATCCAGCATGCTGGATTCTCCTGCAGATCTCATCCTAGCAACAGAGAGAAATGGGTATCGCAACCTTAAAGCCTGCTTGCTCAAATGCCATCAGTGTAGCTCAGTCGCATTTATACAAGAGCTACAGCTGCTAAAGTAAAAATCTCATGGCTGAAGACACTCTCATAAGGAGGTAATCATTATTGGACAAATCACGAGAGAAATAAGGTAAGCAGGAAAACACAGTGATGATAGTCATGTGAACTTTTGGTCCCCGTCTTAAAATTCTGCTGAACAAAAAAAGACCAGGCTAACACAAGCAAAACAAAATCCCAGCACTCTTAAATAAAAACAGACTTTAAAAAGGAAATGGGAAAGCAGAAAACAATAAAAACATATTAGAAACAAGGAATTTAGAAAAATACTAAGGGAAACAAAAAGGAGAGATCTTTTTGTCAGCAGAGCAAAATACAATTAAAACCAGATTTTATAGTGTATGTTATGGTTCAAAAAGATTTTCATAATTTTCCTTGTCCCTTATAGGTAGGGCTGTCTAAGACAGCTAATGAAATCATCAGCCAGACATGAATTTCTAGTGTTAGATTGGGGCACAAAGAGCAAATAAAGTGCTACATATGCAGGGGACACCAGGTAGGAATAACACACATTTTGCTTGCCAATCGAATAACCAGTTCTGACATAATCTGTCTAGGTCTGCTACATTTGATTTCAAAAGATTCCATAAAATTGAAAAAGTAAGGAAACATGAGAATAAGATTAGAAGTCACATTTTGTTATCAGAAACCTCTGGCAAATCAAAGTCTATTTATTCCATCTGTTCAAAGAGGAAGTTAAAAGCTGACTTGATCTCTAAATAACTTGCCTGTGGAATATTAATTCGATAACAGAGGGATGTACAGTCTCTCAGACAAAGTTTCACACACCAGAAATCAGTCATGACAAATTCAGAGGTGGGGGGAATTTGTTAGGCAGGAGTTAATCTAGATAAATATCGTCAGTTGGTAAAATGCAGACTTCTAAGGGAAGCTAATTAATAATAGAATCTGCACCTTGTGCACTTTATGTGGGCTAAAGAAATGCATCTTATATTTGTAACCAAGAATTCATTTTTATTCTGAACTCTTACATGTCTAATCAAAGACTTACTACCCCAGTTACAAAAATACTAATGCTTATTGTCCAAGTTATATTATTACAGAAAAAGCCTCAGTAATAGCACGTTTAAAATTGTTATCCTCACACCTTGGGTATCTACCCTGTTTCACTGGTGCTATACTGCCCCTGCTCCTTCAGATCTTAAAATCAGCAGTGACAACTGCTTGCAAGAGGACAAGGTGGGGGAGCTGGGATCAGCGGTCAGCATCCTGCCTTCTTCACCACGAGGAGCATGATGCTGGCGGTGGGTTTCCTCCTCCTCCCTACCCTAAGGTCTGCCTGACACTGATTCTGATCATTTTCAACAGATGCTATAGCTTGATCTTCATTAGTCTACAACCCCACGTTATAACTTCATATACTGCAGTATACACAGTATGCATACACAGTATGTATCGCGTATTCTAGATATTTGCTGTTCCTTTTGTTTTGCCCTAAACTTGGTTTTATCTGATTTCCAAGGCTACATTCCTTGGCAACATTAGCAATTTGTTCATAGCACTGTTTATAGCCTGGTCATCCCCAGGCCATGCGTTCAAGGCCTTTGCTACCATCCTTTGCCTCTTCTCCTCCACTCCATATTATTATTTTGGGGTCAGAGATAGTTCACTCTACACAGAATAACAGATTATTATTACTATCTATTACTTCCAGAGATGCAACAAAATTATTATAACGCTGCACCACACAATTGCACAGAGGTAACCTAAAGCTAAAAATGTTAGGTAATATTCAACCGCTCATTAGACAAACAAGCTAAAACACATCTGCAGGCAAGCCCAAAGAAGGGCAGCCAAAGCAAGCCTAGCAAGGCTCAGCTCTGGGGCTTCGCAAGACTAACGCAACATCTGTACCTTCTAGCTAGGAATAGCAATACCAAATTTACTGCACCATAGAGCTACAAATCAACTGACCAACAATAAAGTGAATTTTTCAAAACTTAATTTTAGAGCTCAAATTATATAAAAACTTATTTAAATGGGAATTAATTCAGGAAGGTAAAGGCCATTGCTATATAGGTAGCTGTAGATGACTGTTATGGTCCGTTTCTTGACTTACAATCTCCAACTGAAAATTTAGAATGCCCCCGTGTCGTGAAGGGCTGACTAATTCCTCCTCAAGATTCATTCTGCATGTGAAAAGACAGAGCTGGTAGAACAAAATAGAATTAATTGTTTCTTTTTCAATATTTTGCCTTTGGTTTGTTGGCACTGTTTGAGATACCACAAGTTGGCATCAGTATAATTCTCTCTCAGATGAGCTTTGCATAGGAAAAAAGAACAAAGCTTTCAAACATCATAACATAGATGTCTTTGTAAGCAGAAAAGCAACTTTCTGGTTTTTCTTGTGGTCAGCGGTCTTTAAAGACCCGGAATGGAACAAAAGGTGATGTTCAGATCATCTGATCACACCTAAAGTTCAAACTAAGACCAGCCAGATGGAAAAAAACAGGTTTGGGGTCACTAACTTTCAGCAGAAGGACAACTTTTCTTGCATGTATGGGTTCTTTTTACTACATTTTATTTCTCTACTTACTCTACACCTGTTCCCCTACATTTCAGCTACTACTTCTACAGCCTGCCCTTTAGCTGATAGGTGATACCTTCTGGGGTTTTATAAAGCAGTTCTGGACCAGGTGGCCTTGCAGAAGTAATTCTGCACCAGGGACAGAGTCCCCTTTCTGGTGTGCTCATCTCGTATTTGCTGCTGGATGACCTGCCAACCTCTTCTAAACATAGGCATGCTGTGCGCTACGCCAGGCCTTTTCATCAGCCAGAAAAGTCTGGTTTTCCTTACTGACAGGAGAGTCAAGGCTGTGTTTAAAGTTACCTTTGTGCATTAGTTAAGAAAAAGCTGTTCCCTTTTAACACTGGACTTCAGGGAAGAGGCAGTGCAATATTTAGTTGGTGTGGAACATCAGGTCTATACAAATAAGTGCATTACAATGCTGTTGTGTTTACAAGAGCTGAATTAACATGTAGTCATCTGGGTTTGTGTTCGAGCTTCTTAAAGAGGGGTATTCTTCTGATAAATATAGGGTTTCTTAAAGATTGTCAAAAGGTAAGTAGCAAACACCTTAGGAGTCAACTGTCAAAATGGCTACTACAAAGTAGCTAGAGTTTTCAAGTAATGTGGACAACGTTCTGCTTTCCTAGGCTCCAAGCCTCCTCAGTTCATTGCTGAGGCAAAAATCCAGGGAAAGCAATTTATTAAAACACTGTTAAAGGGAGCTAGAACTTCAGCAGCATGACCCTATCTGTGATTTACCCTAATTACCAGTGCACCAACAGCTGCCCATAGACCACAAAAGGCTCAAGACTAATTTCTTAAGAAATGAAGGTAAACTAATGAAATACTACTTTGTTAATGTACACTTTGTGCTATTCACAATGCTCCAAAACATGTCTTAATAATAGCCCATCAATTACTAGAACCGCTGCTGCATCCTGGGCGGGGGGGGAGAGGGAGGTGAAGAGTTTCTCAGATATCTTTATCTCATACAGTTTTCTGCGTGGCAGCAGGTTTCCTACCAGGAGCCCTCTTTAGTATTTCTCTTGTCAGGGTTCTTTCTTTCCCTTTGATGAGATGTCCCAGCCGTGTCAAATACTGTTACTTCAGGGCTCTCCTAGCTCCAGAGTTATCAAGCACGGTGTCTTCACTCTATGACTACCGAAGTTACACCAGCTCCTCAGCGTGTCAAACAAATTTATTATTTTATCTTTCAGTGACTTTTAGTTCCACAGAGTGCTTGCTAAAAATCTTTCCTTGGCCTACCAACTGCTCCTGCTGTTATATATATTAGCCTTAATAAAATCCATTAGTTATGCACAGTGCTTTCTTCATTAATGAAATATAATAGCATTGATGTTTTCAGTCTAATGTGTGGCTAAGCAATTGTCAGGATTCTATTCTATAAAATTGAATGCACGTAACATAAAAGGAGTTAAATTATTACTATCTAGAAATTGTGAAATTAAATTCAAAAAATAATTACATTCACAATGACTTTTAGCATATTTAACCGTTGATGTGATATGGCCTTCATATTATTTCTCCTTAAAATACTGGGGGAAAAAAAATGTATTACAATTTGTTGGCCTCTGTTATGTCAATGATTTAAGGTGAAATCTTTCTTGGCTTTGCTTGAACCAGATGCACTGAGTACTGTAGACACAAAAGTAAAAATTGTGGCAGGTTGAAAAATAAACAAGGCTTAACTCTTCCTACGCTTTGCCCTGGGGAAGCAATTTACACCAGAGCACAAAAGATTCAAAACGTTGTTGCTAGAGTAATCGAGTGAAGAATTCTTATTCACTGGTATTTTACCCCTGTGCACAGATACATATATAGATACGGAGAGAGATATATACACGCACAAAATTCTAGGCACTAAACAAAGCAAACCAACAACACTGTGAAGCCAGCATGAATTGCTGATATGCTGGAATCTGGTAATTTCTCTTCTTCAAACCCCACCTAGCCACAAGCTCATACACACATTTAAAAGGTTTCCCACGTCTAGAATAGTTTATTCTGAGAAATCATGGAGGGGGAGGGTGGAAATCTTCCTCAGCAATCTCTCTTCCCTCTTCCAAGAACCCTGACTTTTTCAAAAAGGCAGAGGGTACTGGAGTTTCATAGGAGAAACAAGCAAGAGTTATGAGCCAATTGCAAGAGAAGGTACGGTCACCGGTGAAGTGAAGGCGACCTTATCATCCAACACATAGTAGATTACAAGAAGGAAAGAATAGGTTTATGTAGAAGGTTTACTGAATGCTTTGTAACAAATATGACACTATTTAAGACAAGTTACTGAGAATGTACCTTTATGTACCACTAAAAATATCCATTGGGGTCATCTCCACCCTCCACTTCACAGTAAAGAAAACTGTAGGGTCAGAGACCCAGCTGCATAAATTCATGAAGTATGCATCCTTTAGAGGCCATGTGAGCCATTTTCACATTTTGAAGACCCCTGCTAAATAGCAGAGACAATACTGCTCAAAGTCAGTCACAGTGTGCTCAGCAATCCTGTGAATATCCATTTACCCAGCTTGCCTTCAGTTTTTAGTTTTCACCATCATGTAAGTTACTACATCAGCAGTTATTGGTAGCATTAGTGATTCCTTCCTCACATCTCACATGACATCCAAGTGTATACTTGTTTCAAAGGCTGTTTTCCTTTGCAACCACCCTCTGAAATAAATATAAATGCTACCTAAAACCATTGCACAATACAAGCAGAAGTAGGTAACGTGCCATTCTGAGTATAGTTCTTTAACTGTCTTTGCAGCTTGTCAGTGAAAACTATTTTTCCCTCATCCATTCTAAAATGTTTTGTACTTTACAGTTCACCTCTCAGAATGATATAATTTTTCCATTTAGTCTCACTTACAACAGCAAGGTCCAATTAAATGTTAAGCTGAGCATTGCCAGCGCTTTAGTTGGTGGTGATAGTCCTAACTCTGGTCCCATAATGTACTCCTGCATGCACCCTGACAGTATAAATCATGTGAATAAATAGGAAGTTTGGCACTTCTGAAGGACAGAGCTTGTTGCCAAAGCTTTCGGTACTGATCTTATGAAATTCTTACCTCTAGCTCATGCCAAAGATGAGACCAGACTTCCCTTTTCATATGAGATGCCCTCATAGAAATGCCACACTCCTTATCAAAGTGACTCTTTAGTGCCGCAGAATACTAACATTTCTACAGAAGTGATTATGGTTTTGGCTTAGTGGAAACCTAGGTGCAATGCTGATTCCAGTTCCATTTAACAGTGTTTGACAGCAACTAAGCCCAAGGATGAATCAAAGTTGACATATTTAGAACAAAGTAGTGGAGCACTTGACTAAGCCAATAAATGGTTCCAGCTGGGACTTGTCCTGTGGTTGGTGATGAGGACATTGGGGGCAGGTTCTGTGGCAGATAACTTTAGCTAAGGATATTTGGCATTTACACGAACAGAAAATACTTTTTATCAATTTTTTTAAATGCAGATTTTTTTGATCATTTACATCATTTTTATTGTATCCCACACCCTACAACATGTGTTAAGTAGGAGCTGCTTGTATTTATTACCATGCTCAACCTCAGCATGGATCTGATTGAGAGTTTCAATAATTACAAGAAAAATAAACTATGATACAAAGTTCAACTGAAATAATTTGTAGAAGGTCTTTGGGAGAGATGGAAGGAGAAAATAGAAAATATTGGTCACTCTTTCAGTCTACACATAATATTGAAGGTAGTTCTGTAGTTGCTAGGGAAAAAAGCATCCTACTGGAATTTTAAATAGTCTTTTAAGACTTAACCACCTGCACGATAGTAACTGACTTTTGATATTAGTAAGAAAATGATATGATAAGTATAACCTGTAAATATTTAATCAGAGTTCTAGCATATCCTGTTCTGCTTATGTTCTTCCTCCTCACCGGAGCCTGACCACCTTTAACCACTTAGCAGAGTACAACAGAATTAATATTTAGAACCCACATTCAGTTTTCAAAATCGCACGTGAGCCCTTCTCCTATATTATAAACACAGAAGTATAACTGAAGGTCTTCTAATTTTTTTTTTTACATATGTGATAGAGAACAAACAGAATACGAATAGGTAGTTTCATCCAGTAGCCCAGACACATGGCGGGGGGCGGGGGGTGTTAATGAAAATTTTCCATACACCACAGTTATAACCACGGTGACCTCATCCCTACCAAATGCTGATAAAATATCATTCCCCTGCCTTTGTTCTCTCTTTAGATTTAGCAGTGTTCCAGCTTTTGAAAAGCAGACATGCTAGGTGTTTTGAGTTTACTGGCTTGATTTTCTCATCTAAGATCCTGCGCTGCATAATATGATGCATACAGTACAGTATAGCTTCTGAAAACAATGGCTTTTTGTAGAACATAAAAATAACATTCTCTGTTTTCAACATCTTCTCGTGCTGATTATGAAATCTGTATCCAGACAGGCAGTGTTTTGCACAAACATTTTCTTTCACCTAATTCATACTAATCTGCATTCCACATTCAGTCTCACTACATATATCACCTAAATTCCCTATTTTTTCTCTGGCCCTGCAAGAGATTATTATTAATATTACTTTTATTATTATTGTCATTGTTTAGTCCCTTCTCCCCAGATTCCAAATTAAATACAGAGAGCTGAAAAATTGTATTTTCTAGATTTTGGTCTGCAGTAAAGAATAATGCACCTTATCTATCATCATGTAGCTCATATTCAAACCATTTTCAGCCAGAGTCGCCTCAGTATTGTTTTGTCTTCCACCATCTTCATACTTTCCTGTGCGCATCCTGCCATAAATTTATCAGCTTTCCAGCTTTGACTTAAACAATAACACCAAAACAAGTATAATAATCAAACAAGAAGTGCTTCTTTTTCCTTTGAAATATCTATTAAGCTTTATCTCATACATTTATAAAATTCAGTTACTTGTATAGAAAGATTTGTGTTCTTCAAAGGCGGACCAAGAACAACCTGGGGTTCAGATTTGCAGCTAGGTAGTAGGACTTCGGATGACAATATTGATGCAGTTACTAGCGGTGGGAAAAGAGAAGAGCTCACTGTCACATCTAAGTACCAACTGCTCAGCGAGGTGAACGAGGATGATGGCACCTATTGATAGGCGCAGTGATATTGATAGGATCCCAGTGATTCTCAGTCTGAATTGTGGGATTTTGGAAGCGCTCCCTACTGCCATCAGGCGTAGCAGAGAGGAGAGGTACAAGCCTACGCACAACATGGTACTTGCCCCGTGCTTCTGCCTTGCAACAGAAGCGTTGAAGGCCATCGTCCAGCAGTAGCTCTCTGAAAAACTGGGTAAGGGGCATTATAACAGCTGCTGCATCAGTGACTACAGCAGGACTGCTGTGGCCCTATGTCTTCACTGCTGAGACTTTTCCAACAGTAAAATTGCAGAGCTTCTAGGTGAGCTATAACTGTGGAAAACTTTTCACCCATTCGACACCAGTCTAGCCAGACCATTTAAGCTAGTACTAGGTCTCACCAGCGAGACAATAAACTTTGTACTGACCATACTTATGTGCAAGCCGTTGCAGAATGCAGGCTGACCAAAAACACAGTTTATAGGAGCACTCTGTAAAGGCAACTTGCTCTAAGCCTCTGTGCTCTATGAATTTAGGACTATATGGACACTGAGAGAAAAGAGACTTAAGAGATACTTATACTACATCACCGAAAGAGCCTTTAAAGCTACTGAATTGGATCCCTCTCAAATACTAATTGCTATTCATTCAAATGAAAGAACTGAGCAGAAAGTACACATTAGGAAGGGATTCTTCCTAAACCTATTTCTTGTTTTCTTCTCCACTACTATGCCCATAGTTACAACAGAGTATCTTGGCCACACTTTAACTACAAAATTTTCCAATTTGTGAACACCAGGAAGAATAACAGCAGAAAGGTCACATTATTTTCTACCAACAGATGATTACTCCCGAGAACATAGTCTTTGTTCAATCTAGCTGAATCTTCTACTACTTGAGGGAAGGAAATAGAGAGCAAGGCTGCTGAAGGAAAAAGAATTAACCATCATGTCTTACAGTAGAATACCTAAAATCTCGTTTTCAGTTTGACAGGCTTGATGTAGGGGGATCTTTTTAACCTGCTATTTCCTTGCACCTGCAATACGGGGCAGATCTTGAGGTTCCCACGGTTGTGGGGATTTCAGTTGGTGGAGAAATCTGAAGGAAGTTGTCTTTCTGAGACCAGAGGCAAATAAACTTTGATGGTAACAGCTTTAGCAAGATTTTGTTTGGGCCTGACCTGTTAAGGACTTGATGGATTTTCTATAAGGGCCCATCTGACACATTTTCAATATACTTTTACCTACTCAGAAGCATGCATTGGTAATTACAAATCTGAGGATGCCTCAGCTTCAAATGGATCCAACTTACCCTACCAAGCTAAAATATTATCTCCATTAAACAAGTGTTCAGCACCACAATACAACATTTCTCCAATTAAATTGAAATGTGTTATATAGCGCATAATAATTTGGGGACTAAAAGTGTGAATACTTTTAAATGCGGTATATAATTTTCTAATGCGGTGTATCTAAAAAGTAGAAACCTGTCAATAATACCCATGTGTCCTATAAAATGTTTTCATTTCTTTCATGGTATGTTATGCTTCATCAGTTTCCTTAATCCTAGCTGCAGTTCACGTTGCCATGCTGAAACAGCTCACTGAGCAGTAATTTATCTCTTGACTGTGGCATAACAACCACAAATACAGGTTATTCTGGGAGCGAGGATTTGCATTGCATAAACTGTATTTTTAAAATCATTTTCAAATGAGATTAATTCACGATAGGGAAATTATTCCTCTATTTTTGGATCTGGTTTCCAAGACACTTGAGGCTGAGTCTTGAGTGTTTTGTTGGGTATCGGGCAGAATCTTCATTTGAGGATTAGGGATTTCTGTAAAAACGAAATGATACCACAAGAGAAATGAGAAGATGTTTCCCCCATTTACTTTAATACCTATTTAAAATTGGCATTGGAAAGATAATGACAGATTGCATTTTAGCTGAATTTTTCAGCTGTGCTCTAGATGACTTGTATTTCTTTTCAATTAGGCTGACTGCTTTAGCGTGGTAGGAGATTACTTCTCCCGCATGCTGAAAAGATATTAACAATTAAAAAGGAGGGGGGAGCAAGTAGCAGAGGATTATTGCAGTTTGCCAAATGACAAGGGTTTCTCTTTGTAAGTATCTTGTTTTAATGTTTGCGATTAAGCAAAGACGGTATGCATTGAATAGATATAATTATTGCAAGAAAGTGTTTTTTGGTTTTTGGTTTTTGGTTTTTTTTACAAATGTAAATATTTACATAACAGTGGTACTTAAATAGCTTGGCCTCGTGCATCAGAAGGGAGTGAAGTTTTCTTCAGGCATAACACTGCGTGAAGTGTGCTTCTCAAGCTTTCAAGGCCCACATACAGTAAACAACACTCTTCCTCCTGCTTCTTTCCCCAGAGAAGGGAGGACAACCGAGGGTTGTACGGGTGCCTCCCCACCAGCGTGGGAGAGGCTGGGGGTGTTGCAGGGGGTGCAGATGCCCCTGCGGCCTCAGCCACCTGCTGGCAGCACCTTCCTCCTCCTCTCCTCGGGCAAAGTCTCACCCAAGTTCACTTTACCATGTCTCTGCATTACTGAGGTACTCCTGGTGGCTTTCTTACAAATTATTATTGATTTTGTCAACAGGAATAAAACTCTAATAATAACAACAAAATCCCACTTTAGGTACTATGCAATTAACAAAATGCTGCTCTCTAAACTGCCCTCCTGAGAGAGCAGGCAGAGATACTGCAGAGATCAGTGGGATCCTTTTCTGTTCTCCTAAAACAACTCCTTGCTTTTTTTTTTTTTCCTTTTGATTACTACAGTGGTTTTGAATGTAGATTGCAAAGGTACTCTGCATTGCCAATGCCTTTTAAGAATCTCTGAATTGGCTTGCCTTGATCTACTGTTTCCACCCTACTGATTTTTCCATACAGGCTTATACTAATCCAAACCAACATTCATTTACTAAGCATCTCAGCAACCAAATGAACATGTAGCAATCATCATTCCATTTCCATCACAACAGGTAGTGCCCACAGTTGGCTCCAGATGATGCCCACTTATATCCCGACTTATATCCCAACTCTACATATCCAAGTCCCCTTGTTACGATTTATATCAAGTCACGTCTAGATTATGTCTACATGAAGGTGGTGTGTGTTGGGTTTGTTTTGTTTAAAAAATAAAAGAAAATAGAAGTGTGGGGAAAGATTCCTACACAAAACATAACTGTGTTAAGTCAAAAAAAATTCACTTTGGTTTTGTATAAAATTACCAATTCCCACATACAGCTTTTTTTTCAGCCTTATCAGAACCACTCAAAACATTGGTGAAGCAGACACAGTGGCTTTTTCTTCCAAAGCTAACCCAACCCAGCACTGTTAATTTGTTACAGTATAATTATTCCTAGAGAATCTTCTGAATTATTATCTAGTAACAATATTCACACCAGTTTTGATTAATGCGTATTTGAAAACAAACTTTAGGATCCAGATCTCCAATTTTGGTAAATTTGCATAGTACGGCTGATCTTAGATATACGCCAATTAACAGTGTTTGAAAAAGTAATTCTGGACTGAATTACCTCTGGTAACAGCTCTGGCAAGTTTTATGTTCATATGGTCTCAGGATAGGCAAATATAATTAGATTCAAAATCCAAGTACTGAAATCCAAATGACAATGGAGAAAAAAAAAATGACTTGTGGCATTTCACCTTGTACAACACTCAGAAAAAGTTCAGGAACAAACATTTTACATTCTACACCTGTTTTCTTTTTTGAGAGAGAAACTCTGCTAGTAGCAAAGATAATTCTGAAATTAAAAACGTCTTGATGTCTATGCATATGTACACACACACAATTTCATATTTATGTTAGCCATGTATCTGTAGCCTGATCTTCCCACATCTTTCTTAGGCTAGTATAACTTTTCTAACTTCAGAACAGCTATCCCAAACTTATTTCAGAGCTATCACTCATCAGAATTATGCTTGTCCTCATCTTTCACATAGAAAGGTCAAAGATCAAAATCCTCCTGCTAGGTGAAGATCTCAATCTTGTTTTACAGTTGATCTTGATCAATTGGTTATGTTACGTGGGGTTTTATTTCACAAAACACAACTGAATTTTGGAAGTCAAAGAGAAGGGGTACACAAAGTGCATAGGCAGAATGGATTTGAGACAAAACTATTCAATTCTCATTTGAAGCCAAAATGGAGCAGATAAAATGTTCTCTGAAAGTACTTGGGAAGAGTATTTATGAAACAGCCTCAGAAACAAACTGCCCTGTGTTGTGGTTATGACAGCAATTATTATTAATCATCTGAATAGACCCGTGCTGCAATAAAAACTGCAGTTTAAAAAGCAAGATGAGGGTCAATACGTGCAAATCGGGTTTCTGTGTTTGTCAGGCTTGTCACTGAATTAGATGCTTTGAACCTGCTAATGGTGATTAATAGCTATTAATTATTTTTCACAACAGTAACATGTCTATACACAGAGACAATAGGTGCTTTAACAATAATTCTCTTGGTCATGGGAAGGTTTTTTCCTTCTCCCAGCTCTTCCTCAATGTGCATGAACCCAGGAGCCCAAGGATCAACCCCTTGGAGGAGTCCATTATTGACTTCTGCTGAGATGACCAGAGTTCCAAAATAACATTAAACTAGGGGTGCCAGCTGCAGGGTTTTTTTCTTTTTTTATATATACTGCAACCACACAGAGATCCCTATGGATTTCTGGAAGAAGATTCTTGTGTATCTTTATTGGACAAACTGTTTAATTCATTTTCTGATGCTTTTTGATATATTTCTAACGGGTAGGATTGCTTCTGTGATGATAAAAAATTCTGCATTTATGCCAATTTAATTGATCTAATTTTTTTTAGAATTCTAGAAAAGGAATAACCGTTTCTTCATAATAAAGGAGTGAGCTTGCACTCAAATCTATTTAAAAAATAAGTTATAATGGTATGAATTCAAGAACTATATTAGGATCTGAGACATTAACAAATAGATGCCTACTGTGTACAAAGTCGGTAATCATCCACAGTAATCGTTCGATCATCCAGTAATCACATGTAGACTACCAAATCATTGGTGGACATATCTAAAGTATATTTGGGGTTAGTTATGTTTATTTACACATTAACAGCCCTTTACCAATCCTTTGTCCATCTTTCTTAAAAGTTTTTAATAAAAAGATTATTGTAAAGTTATTTGCAGTGAGGATCAATGGTGTAGAAGGATTTTAACTGCCAAGTTCCCAATGACAGTCAATATTTTTGCTGTGTTGTGGCACTGGGCTGTAACAACAGACACCTAGAAAAATCCAAGCCGTTAACTTAGATGTTGCAATTGGAACCAATCTTAGTTCAGCTCTACAAATAATCCAAGGTCTACAATAAGGAAGAAAATAAAAGGTTTAGGGATTTTTTTTTATATTTATATGTATATATATTTATGTATATATGTATGTGTGTGCATTTTTTTCTTTAGATGAAAAGAGATTTGAGATTGTTCTGGTCCTGGATGGTTTGGGTTTTTTTTTTTTAATTTTCCTAGAAAAATAAAAATATATTTGGACTGTAATTACAAGCAACAGCTATGTGCAACCATTCCGTTTATACACAGGAACTCATGGAGAAAATGCATTTGTCCCTTTGCCCTAATGCTGAAAAGAGGACATTTTATTCAGATCACCCCTTTGTTTCATTTACATGGCTTGCTCTATGGTTGTGATGACAAAATATTTTCCAGTTCACTCTGGGATGAGAGCTGAGAAAGATTAAGTATACTTTGTTGGAGAAGCAAGTTACATGCAGGATTATTTTAGTTAATGTGGAGTGAATGTACACTGGACATTTTCCATAAACTGGCAGAGTCACTATCAGATAGGTACAAGAATTATCTGCTCACCTACTAAAGATGTAATACATTACAAAAAATATCTGGGCTAAATAGCTCTCTGTGCACCTGAAGAAGTTGTATGTATGTGCATACACTCACACACAGAGGATAACCAAATTTGAGAGGAAGCCCTGGAGGTCACCTGGCCCAATGCACTGCTCAGATTTCCCAGTTGACCAGCACCTGAACTAAAAAAAAAAAAAATATCCCTCAGATGAGGGCAGCAGCTATACTGTTCTCCATGTGTTGGTATGGCATTTCAAAATAGTTCAGGGAAGGCAACTGGTAGAAATTCTTTCTTGGAGAGTTTCCAAGAGAAGCCTCTCTATATGATGGTGACTTACCTTTCTTTTTCTTAGGAAGTTCCACTATTGAGTTCTTGCAGAGTTATACATCTGCAATGGTCACTGAAAATTCTAAATAACGATTTCCAAAGACAAGATCACTTTCTAGATGTTCCCTAAAAGCTGAGAGGAAAGAATCATTTAGCTCCAAGACCAAGCAATTTATTTATTGAATACTGAACAATTATGCCAGCTACAAAACATCAGAGGAAAATAGAGACATTTCTCACTCCCTGTCAGGACATGGAAATAAGTTTGCTTAAAAAAATACACTTTTTTTTTGCATTTATATGATTGGTTTGTTTCACCAACTGTTATCTTATCTACTTAACATCCAGCAGCAGTAAACAGTAGGGTTCTGGTAACAGTGTATGTATGCAGTTTACATTGCACAGATCTCTAACTGGGGACCTGATACACCATGAATGCACATTTATGCTTAAATACACAAACACAGAAATAAAAGGAAGAGAGATAACATTATATTGAGGAAAAAGTGAATTAACGAACCATCAAGCAATAATCTCTCCAACAGTACTTTCTAGATCTCCCACGTGTCTTTTTAATTCCTTGCATTTCCAACTTTTAAGGCTTTACAAAATGGCTTAACTGTTCAAATAGTATATATCACAGCTCTTACTGCTTTACTTTTCCATGTTTAATGTTTGTAATGGCACTCACTTTCATTGAAAAAGTAATACTCAAAAGCAGAAAGTCACAAGAAAAGACAAGAGCTGCTGGTAGACAAACAGTTCCAGTAATAAGAAATTCCAGGTGTAGTTTTAAGTTCTACAAATCTAATAGCACCATCTTGGCCAGTACTAAATGCTGTTCATTCCAAACTAACTAAAAATACTGCTGCAGGTGACAAACACCTGGTCTCCTCACCTCTGCCAAAGTCAACACTGCAGTGGCCGTGGAAAATAAAGCTCTGTATTACTTTGTAGGTAGACCAAAATGTTCCGATATCTTACTGGACAAAAAACCTACACAGAGGCATTTGTTAAAGTCTTTGTATATCATGACTGTCCTCTATCCCAAGCACTTCAGAATTAGCATATGTGCACATATATATGAATATATATACACATATATAGACAAAAGTACACACACACTTTTCAAGAGAGTCAGGCAAAGTAAATTCCAGAGCATAGCAGTCACCCCTAAAGGTTGGTCTAGCACAAAAAAAGAAATTGCAATACCATTGCAGACCTGCTCAAAGTATTTGGGTTTACTCTGAAAGAAATTTCAGCAGAATATGCGTTTTACCAAACACACACTCAGCTGCCCCCAAAAAATAGCATTGCAATCTTCTGAGTGCAGCTGAATTGAAAAGCACATGCTGTGTTTTTTACTGCAGAAACCCAGTGATGCTGTTTGATCAGTTTTTGTAGACCACCCAGTTTCTACTGCATACAGATCAGAGAAAACACGATGGGGGATTCTGTCAGCTGCTTCCAAAGTGCTGCAGGCTCACGCTGAAGTCCTTGAGACTTCCTTTTATTGAGGTGCCTTAGCTGCAAGTCCTACCAGCCACAAACACATAGGCCTGAGGCCACGTGCAGCCCGTGCATTCACTGTCTAGGTGAAGACTTCAAGATTACACCCTTATTCAGAATAAACTGCGTGTCAAATCGGATAGGAGCAAAATTTTGTTGAGAATAAGACCAAGGCAGTCTTGCAAAACTCTTATCTTGATCCAATCTTATTTTCCATTTATGCTAACAATATAGAACAGGTAGCTTGGAGCTCTTTATCTTTTCAGTGATTACACCATTCTGTATTCTGTAACTACTTCATTGTCCTCAGTTATAAATGAGCTATAACAGAATTTTAATAAAATTCAGGAAACATTTTCTGATTCTGTTTGCTATTAAACAGAAGTAAAATGAAATTTATTATTTCAGTTGGGATAATACATTTAATACTGATAATGATAGATGGCCAAAGATATTAACTTCTAATCAGATGTTACTGAAATACGCTTCAGCTTATAAACACTTAAGTACTTCGTTAGGCTGTGCCCTGTTTCTTTACTGTACAACAGAAAACATAATCGAATAACTAGACTTTCTGTACTGTAACATGTTTTGTTGAATTCATCCAACCAAGCAATTGTAAGTTCAAGAAATTAGTTATTTCCTATCAAAGTGTATGTCAGTGTAATATGTTGACTAGCTTCTGCATGATACTGAAGAAAATAGAGATTTCACTTCTGCAAGCTGTATTTGTTACAAGAACTTCTTCCCGTTTTCTTTGTATCTTGTGCAGACTATTGAATCAGACGGCCTTGGACAGAAGACACCTGAAAATATCAGGCACATGCTCATTTACAGAGCATTACTGGTTAGAGATGCACGTTGTATGTCCATATATTTCATACTTGTTCTGGTTTGATAATTACCTAATGTAATGTAGACTGCATTTAATTAATCCTGAGCTGGTAGTCCAGGTAGATTTTTTAATAAAATCGTTAATTAAATTTTTAGTAGTCAAATTTCAACCTCATAAACCTTTATTTTAATCCTTTTCTCTGAATTTTGGCCAAAGTACTTCAACTTTACTCTTCATTTATGAACATACTGTCACTGTCTACCTCGTCCCTTGGAGGGATAATTTGCAGATCAGTTATCTGACAAGTACTGGGAGAAAGCCATTTCCTCTCTTTTGCCCAGCTGTTCCAGGCAGGGAGAATAAAGGGACACTATAAACCATTTTATCTTCCTTAAAGTCCACAGAGAACAATAGATACTGCTCCTTTGTGTAAACCCCAATCCCTCAGTCCCCTATCCAGGTGATATTTTTTACATCAAAGTTCAAAGGTTTCAAACAGAACGTAAAAATATCACAGCTTTTTCAGCACCAAAACTTAGCCACCTTCTTGTTTCCCTAAGACTGCATGTTAATAACTCAAAATAGCAGACCAAAATTCAGAGCATGAACCAAGTTCAGTGTGGGTAAAATTGGAAAATGGACACATTCAGAAATCTGCTTTGCAGCAACCAGAAAGTAGTTTTTCTTAGTGACTGTCCATGGAGTTCAGCTGGGGACAATAAGATGCAATATTTTAGATTTGCTCTTGAGAATCCTGAGAATTTGCGAAGTCTCTGTGTTCAAATGTTTTCCTCTTTGTAAATGTCATAGCTGACTGTTATTAAATGTTTATCTATTGTAAAGTTACACTGAAACAAAAGCCATATTTGAAAATTTATCCTTTTATTTGTGGAGAAGGATCTCGAGCAACTACCCAGCACAGAAGCTGGAGCTTTTTCTCAACAATTGTCCTTGCTAAATACCAACTTTATGCTACTGTTATTGCTAAGGGTGAAAGATGCACGCTAGCAACATCAGGTGAGCTATTCAAGTGTTGAGGTTGCTTGCTTTTTTCTTTGCTGGAGTTTTAAGAGAACAAAAAAAAAAAAAAAAAGAGAACATTAATCAGAACGAGATGGACAGCGTATCAAGTACAGCCTGAACCAGGACAATGGGTGATTTGCTTCAAGCCAGTTATAACCTGCCAAACAAGGTAGCTAAAGAAAATGCTAGGATTTTATATATAGTCTCTCTAAGCACTTCAGTTTCACGCTGTTCTACAATAGGAAGTGATAACTTCACATAGTGTAAGAGTCCATTTAAAGTCATATAAAGAATTTTAAAATATATCTCTATCTGATGTGATGCAAAAGCCTGGAAACTTCTGCAATAGGCTTAGGTAGAACGCAGCACTTCCAATACGACCTTCTCTGCAAGGTAGCAGGAACTTTGGGCACTGAAAATCAAAGAGCAAGTCACAACATCAGTTCGTTGGCCCACATTATCCCTGTGCATTTCCAGTGCATGGCTTTACAGATCCAAAACTTTCATCACCAATGAGTATTACCAAAGTAGTTGCTATGCCGGAACTAGAAAAACCCAAATGTGTTAAAGAACAGTGCTTCTTAAATTAGGTCAATGGTAATATTTAATCTTTCAGAGGAGAACTGATCCTTCACAGACTGTAACCAGTCCATTCCTAAGTTAACAAGCAGAGAATATAGAACACCTCTTTTCCCATTTAAATTACATGGTGACTCTCAGTGTACCATCTCATGAAACTCAAAGGTAAGTAAGAATTTCAAGCTGTCACCTTGTACAGCCTGGGAGAGACTCACAAGTTTATTCAGTTGCACACCAGAAACTGGAGAAATAAAGCATCCACTTAGTTTCATTTAGATTTAGACCTTGGGCAACTGAATTGTTAGGCAAAAAAAACCAACAACTTGCTCTTACAGGCCAATATCTCTCGCAAAAACAACAGGGATAGGAGGACTCAGAACTGCACTGTCAGCAGTTCCCAGTCCTGCGACAGGAGAAGGCTTGAGCATGAAAATAAAGATTACTTGTCTCAATAACCAAATTCCTTTCTTGGCGAAGGGGGCATCTAAGGACCCAAGAATCCCAAACTTCTGGCCTTCCAGGACTCACTAGGAGATGGTCCTTTTTATGTTTCCCCCTTTTCAGCACAAAACCCCCTACTCAACTAACAGACGGTCCCTCTGCCAGCAGGGACTCTGTGAGGAAGACCCAAGCCTGACTGCCTGGCAGCAGACGCAGGTGCTGCGGTGAGGAGGAGGAGGACAGGAACATCCTTACAGAGCAGGGATTACAGGGAAGCAGCACGGGGCCATGCCTATGGAGTTCCCATTGCCCACAGCGGAGCAGCTGCGGGTGTCAGAGAAGAGAGACCGCAGATGCGGTTCAATATAACGTAGTTCGAGACTGCTTTTACCTACCTGAAAGCGAGCATGTTTTAACATGACTACCTTCAACACTAACTCTTATTACTCTTACCATCTCCCCACTTTTTCTGTTGAAAACAAGAAATCACTGCACAGTCAGTCAATAAGAAATACCTTAAAAGGTTTTTCTATATGAAGTTGACTGCATTTAGAATGCTTAGCTAAAATTGTTCATGTAAATTATGGACTAGATATTGGTTTGAAACGGGCTTTGTTTAATGCATTTTAATAGAAAATAATCAGTGCAGTATATACAGTACTTTTCCATTAAAGAGTGCTGCGGCATAAAAATATTTTATAGTATATCGTAAACAGTTTGTGTTTACAATACATTTCCATTAAAGAGATCTGTGTTATAGAAGCTGTTTTTAAAATCAAACAGTAAACAGTTTTCAGTATAGAATTTGTTTCCATTAACAGTCTCTGCATAAGGGAAGCATATTTAGAAAAAAAGAAATCCAGTGATTGTTTTGCATAAAAGGTGCATTAGCATTGAAAATTTCAGCAAAAATTATAATCTTTTTTTGACAACACTTACTTACTGCATTCCTGGCAGAAGCACATACTACACTGGTGGTAGGTGAATTGTTGGTTTAGATAAGTGAAATATTACTCATAATTGCTATAAATGCATTATTTTCTCTCAAAAGGATTTCTGATGGTACAGATGCTGGATTAGAGAGTAGCATCCAGAGGCTCAACCCAGATCAGGGCAAGGTGGTATACCAACACAAAGAAGAAAGTTTAACCCTTTTTTAAGTTAAAAAGGAAAAAGCCAGGGGCCGGGGGAGGAAATGGAGTCTCAGAGGTGATATGCTTTATTTAGGATCATATCCACATCCTTACAACAACAGGGAAGAGTAGCCAGATCTCCACAGTTCCAATGAAGGTCTAGCAGAGCCCCAAAAGATATTTGGCATATAAAGTTTTTGACTGAGAGACTACTCTTTTTTTTTCCCCTGCATGAGGCATTTGAAATAGCAACTGCCTTATTCTCTGCTTTTGTTTTTCACTCGTACTGGCAACAGCCATACCATAGTCTTCCACCCTTTTAGGCATCTGAGCACAATGATTACAGATTTACATACAGCCAGCAGGGAATGCCTTCCAATGGACTTTAAGTTCATTTATGCTCATGCAGATCACTCAAATGCAATAACTTATAAAAATCTAATTGTGTTAGAACTACACTTATTTTTCCACTGTATAAACAAAGGTTAGTGTTTGGGGCTTTTTTAGTCTAGCTCACAGGACCAAAACAGCCTTTTCCAAAACATTCATGATTTCAAATGAAATAAATTGCCAGAGGAAGCTATTTTGTGGTTGGCTTTATAAGGGTCCCCTCAATCCACTCGAAAAAGGCATAGGACAGAGATATATTGTAACACTACAAGATCCAGGAACCGATTCAGAGCTCATTTACACTTTCATAAATCAAAGAATTTCATTCAAGTCATCTTGCTGTAATAATTATAAGCCATCAGGAATTAATGCAAAAAGCTAATACTTGTACTAAGAATGTGAAAAATATTTTCCAATTTGCATTTTGTTACTGCATGATGATATTTACACACTGAGGAGTGTGTATTGTATATAGTATTAATACCCTTAAATCAATTTAATATTCAGTGCAACTACATTAATGTAATATTATGGTTAAGAATTTAAATACATAAATGTCAAGAAATTCTAAAGCTGTTTCCCACAGCAAACATAACTCAGCTGTATATAAATCTTAATGTAACTGGAGTATTAAGAATATGAAAATGAATTCATTAAAATAGGCTTTTTGGAAGATATAACATCTCTTTGCTGATTGCTCCAATGATTTATAAGCTGTTTGCTGTCCAGCAGCCACTCAGAGCCAAGCAATCCTGCTTCACCCAGACCTTGTCAAACTCCTACAGCAGCACAACATCATCCGCTCAGAACGCCATCCGACTGTTCATTTCTGAGCAAAAGCAAAGTTATTCTGGGTAACGCCAACGTTTCAACAAGGAGTGTACAACAGATTTCCATTAATACATACCCCTCATGAAAGGCCAGGTTGGATGGGGCTTTGAGCAACCCAATCTAGCTGAAGGCATCCCTGCCTGTGGTGTGGGGTTTGGAACTAGATGATCTTTAAGGTCCCTTCCAACCCAAACCATTCTATGATTGGTTTTGTTTAATTTTCTTTGTCTCCTCCTCAGCCATTCTCTACCCCTGCCCAGAGGAATAAACTTCTGCAATCCAGGAAATCGCTGAGCTATTTCAGCAGCCAGGTACTGGATGGTATCAGCAATTCTGCTGCTCATGCCACCACTGTTAAAGTTGATTAGTTTGGGGAAACAAAGTCATAACCATTATCAGAAATGGACATGGAACAAATAACAACATTGAAGACTACAGATTATTTAACCACTTCCTTTGGCTGTCACTACTCTTCATTAAGATTTGTCTGCCAATTGTTTTTGCCCCATATTTGGTTTAGCTAGGGAAGGCATAAGTTTCTGTGTTGTCCTCTATTTCTATTCAACATGTAGCATGAAAGAATTTCCTCCCACTCAAGAACCGAACAAAACAAACCGTGATTAGCAATGTGAAAGTGAAACGTGCCAACCATCAGGTCCATTCATACTCCAAAATGTTTTACTCCTCCTTCAGTTCCTCATTTATAGATGACGCTGAAAGTCAGACCAAAGAGAATGTCACACAGAGAAAGATAATTTTACTAACGTGTCATGGATGCCTGTTGATATTCACATACATGTGTATGTATTCATATATCAAAAATATGTATTCATTCTGTAAGCTTTAACATTCACACTTGTCAGTTCAAGATGCTGTCACTATCCCAAATAATTAATAAAAAATAATGAAGCACATACCCAGAAATAAGGGCAAAACATTAAGCAAGTACCTGATCTAAGAAATGATTGGTGGCCACCCCTCACTCTTTGCAGTGAAGTAGCATATAGTAGCTTTTTATTGATCAATTGCTCTTCCAGGAATGATGATATCAAAGGAGTTGTAAGAAAAAGAGGACTTTACAAGACCTATAAACATAACATGTGGAAGTACATACTACACCTATCAAATCCTCTTTGGCTGTTGCTCTTGAATGCTCATGAGAAACACGTAGAGTAGGTTATGAGGACATTTGTACTTCTGCACTGGTAAGGAAAATTATGTCCAGTTATTAAAGACTTCCAGCTTTAAATATGAATCTGACAGCTGTGTCAAGAGGAAGCATAACAGTAAGAACCTGTTATAATGAAATATTTGATGGATTCACTGGAGCTATTCAGGAGGAGAAGTTTAAAAACAAGTGGAGGTTCTTATTAATAAATCTAGCTAAAATATAAGCCAGAAGACACAGTAATGCATACCAGACTCTTGTGGCGACAAAAAAAAACCCCTAACGGTTTAGAAGCAAACTGTATACTGTGAAGTAAAGATAAAGAAGGGCCAGTTAAATACCTGTTATCTAATTAGGTTTATCCTCATAAGCAGTTATGCATAAATTGTTATAGGAAATACTGTATGCTTGCAAAACAGGAAAACAACCTACACGTATAAAATTCTATGACATATTACAGCTTGTTGCCATACTCATGATCCTGTAGTTAGTAGCAGTAAGATAGTAGATATTTCTTACATGGGGAATGACCATCTAACAGAAACCTCAGACGTATTGCTAATGGCTCTATACTATTTAATCAGAATGTGCTTTTGCAAATAGCGTAATTTTTTGCATGATCTATATCACTGGTAGCGCGTCTCTTTCTACTTAAGTAATTCTTAAAAGTATAATAAACACCCAACATGCAGTTTTAAACCAGCTTCATGGGCAAGATTGAAACAACTTAGAAGCACATTTAACACAGGCAAAACCTAATTACTCATGCTATTAACAGCAAATGTTGCCTTGAATTAAAAATAAGCCATTTATACATACTTATTCACCATGTTTCTAAGGCCAAGTTATTTGTGTCTGCACAGGAACTCACCAGAAGAACTTCTTTCCCTCTCCCTATCTTTTGTTCCTTAAAATGGAGTTTTTAGCAAATGTTTTGAAATCATAAGCAAGTGTAATTGATCAGCTGTGTGAAAGCAGCATCAGCTCATACATGAAAGCACATGATGTGGCAAGTGAAGGGCCTAACAAGAAATCTTGACTTTCAAGCTGATGGGAACAACCCATCAGATCGCATGCACCCAACATGGGTGATGGGGTCAACCCATCAGATCATGTGCACCTTTTTGGATTGCAGCACACTCACCCAGCATCTTCCACATTCAGGGGGCATCAGAAACCCTCTGCATCCTAAACCTAGACTAATGCCCACGACTAACCTAAAAAACCCTAGCAATTAACCACCTACTACTTGGATGTGCTCTGAAAGATCAAATCCTGACTGTAGCCAAGGAGTCTGTGTGTCCAAATCAACAAGGAAAACAAACAAGCAAACAAAAAAATCAATGTTTCAAACCTAGACGCATTGCTCAGAGATAAAGAGCTCTGTCATGCCTTTTAATAGGATTTCTACAAGCGTTGTTTGTGTACACTCTTACACCCCACAGAACCCTTCTCTACTTAGATAGGAATGGTTTATCACACTTATCACAGACATAAGTCTATCTATATGTTTAAGCAAACCTCTTAAAGATTAAATGAAAAAGCAAAATTGAGACAACAGCCACTAATTGAAAGGAATAAGTAGTACCAATGATTATTGCAATTCTTCGCATGGAGAGGACTTCTTCCTCAAATGGCTTCCGTTTCTTCTTGCATAAGTTGACCATTGATGCAAGAAAACTGTGCTGCTAAAAGAACGCTTAATTGTTTGTTTATAGTCATGATCCAGAGCCTAGGGAGGACTGTACCCATGCTTATCCTACTCAAGGGAAGAAACGGGTTGACTTTTAGAGAGAAAGTCAAATTTGTAGCGTAAGCATCTCCAATATTTTATGTTGAATCTAAATTTTATGAGTAATATCTCTTGAGCGGGATAAGTGAAGACACAACCAGTTTTAATGTTCATACAAGCACTTAGCTTGGGGGATCATTCTCTAGGTCAGCCACGCTCTGAAAGACAATTGATTGTATATATTTTAGTACGCATCTGAAAATATGTTTACAGCTATTGCAGCTTCAGAGGGTTATTACTGTACTCTTAAAAGACCCTTCCTTTACCTTGGAAAGGTTTTGGACAAGGGGGAATTCCTTTCAGGAGGGTCAGGAATTAATTAGAATTACTCTATGAATAGGAGTTTTATAAAATAAAACCCAGCAGGATTGAAACTTAATGCCCCAGAAGCAGAAGGCACATGCTTAAACTATTACAGGAGTCTTTGTTGGCATAATTTCTAGGCAAAATCTCAGCCATTAAAGGGGCCTTTTTTGTAATTATCATTTTAGAAACATATGGCAAGTGCTTATATTAATGTTTGAAAGCACATACTTAAAATTACGCTCTTTTTAGACAAGCTAGTTATAAATCCATTATAAAAATCTTTAGATAAAACTAAAAAAATAAAATATTGGTTTACTCTATTTGATCACCTTATGAATGTATGCAAAGAAGCTTTTTAATCTTGTCTTTCTATGCTGTTTTACATGTTACCGTATTTCTTTCCATTTTTAGGGATCTATCTTGTTCTGCCTGCAGATTCAGTGGTCTGTTGCAATTCTTTCTCTTTATAGGGTGCTATAGGCATATGATAGTTGCTTTTCTTTTGCTACATATGTTTGTGTCTACTGAGGATATCTGTGGTAAAAGGCAAAAGTCATCATGAACATTAGAGCATGGCCTCCAGTCATCATCAGAGTTGAGAAGACCTCTTTTCTTTATTTCTATTGGCATAAAGAAATGTCCAGAGGTGTTTATTCTCCACTATGTAGGAACCAGCTTAGGCACACTAATCATTATTACTGCTTTCAAGTGTCTTAACATATCAGTGGTCCTTTTGTAGGGAGAAGTCAACAGGACCAAAAATGGCCAGGGAATCACAGACGCTTGGCAGCAGGCACCCATTGAGCATCCACACCCTACTGAAACACCCCAACCAGGACCCCGCCTGGCCAATTTGGTTGGTTGGTTTGTTTTTAAAAAAACCAAAACAATCAGTGGCTGTCCAGCACTTTATTACCTTGCAATACTCCCCCCTCACACCTGAGGGTTCCTGCTCATGCAGACTGCAGCTGTGAGAATAACCTCACACCAAAAAAAAAAATAAATAAAATCCAGTTTTCTTAGGAAAAAGATTGAAAATTCAAGCTGCTTGCAACTCATCAGCTTGACAAAACCTCTTATTTCTATGTTCACACCCAGCCATGTGCACAGTCATTTGCTGCTGCAGAGAGCAGGAAAAAGCAGATCTAGCGCAGAAGAGGGGGCTTACAACCAGCCTAATCCAACACGCTACCCCAAGCATGAGCATTTTCTGGAGGCTCCATTCTGCACTGCTCTGCAGGAGGCACAGCCTCTCCTACGCATCTCAGAGTCCGTTGCCTAATCACTAGACTAATTCCTTTCTCATGTATGTAAATCAGTGAATTAATATGATTAAACTGGCTTTGTAGAAACTGGGGATTTGTATGACTAACGAACACTTCCGTATTTTTGTCAAAAAAGAGAGAACACAGACAATAGATTGTTTTTCTCAGGTTGTGATGCCCATAGACAAGCACGGTGGCACTTTTGACCACAGAAAAGATTACAGGCTAATGTATCATTTACCACAAAACGCGCACAAAACAAAAGGCCCTATCAAATTTTTCATTTTTTCCTGAGAGGGCCAGATTAGTTGTCAAAGGCCAGCTTATCACTTGTACCCCACAAAACCTTGGTATGTTTAGGTACTTGGGATGTAATTCCATGCTACATTGATGAGGGCTGGCCATTGAGATACCTTCATGAACAGTCAGGTATGCATGTACAACCAGACTATCGTTTCTGCTTACCCAGTTTTCAGCTCACACAAGCTTCTGCCAATGCTCTCTGACATGAAGACACTTTATTACAAATAATGCCTTTGTTCCACGGTAGAGATAGAGATGGATATTCTGAGCAGAAAAAGATGCCCATGAAATCAGCTACCAA
>NW_009258797.1:1004484-1011567 GCF_000687185.1 Egretta garzetta
CATTGGCTGTATTTCACACTGCCCGTCAAAATACTTATATTCTCTCTGGTTTTGACACATTTGGTGCATAGATATTACAGAAAAATGAACCTCTTCAGGCTTATGGTAATGCAGTTTTAGCAAATGAACCACAAACCCACTTCCGAAAATGGAAAGAAGAAGAAAGCCTACCCCCACCCCCCCAGCATGCACACGAGTGCCAATACTGAAGTGATGCTACAGCTGCTGGGCTGAAATAAATTTTGTTTCTTCTTTGTATTGTCTTATTAACAGTAATGTGGTTTCTAGCAGATGATCTTACTGTCACTCCGGAGAATATGTGTTTTATTGATGAAAAGAAGAGAAAGTCATTAGCAGTAATGTTGGTGAAGGTGCATATATTGGTAGCAGCAGAATGGAAAACACAAATAGAATATTAAACGCAACAACTAGCAGGAGTGAGAAATTAGTCAAGTGCAAAGATGCAAGAAAAATCACTCGGAAAAAAAAAAAAAGAGAGTCAGACAGTTCAAGTATTTACAAGTAGTCCAGCCCTGCTAGCTACAGTCAACTCCCTGTCACCTGACATAATGGGGGGCTAGAATATGCTGGGTAGTGAAAAAATCCAGGATTATAGACATATTGCAGGGATCTAAACAGCTCTACAGATCCAGCTGGCATCAAGCAGGGCTCGTAAGCTGCAGTTCAGATCTGTCCCCCACTGACCCAGGCTGCTTCCTTGAACAGCGGTATGGCCCCGAGACGATGCTCTGAACTCCCGGGGCAAGGTGCCGGAGCCACCGCGCCTTCCCGGGAACCGAGTGTTGAGCTGTGCAGAGTGCAAACCCCAGGACAAAACCAGCTCTGGCTGATGGGGCTGTCGCTGAGCTTCTGCTGGCCCCGCGCCGACTGTCTGCAGGGCCATCTGGTGCTGCTGCGCCCGGCTCCCCGGCCACTGCAAGGGGCTTTGCCGCTGCGGCACGGGCCGGCCACCACCCAGACAGCATCCGTGGCTAGCTGGGGATTAACCGTTCACTGCGCTTTCTGTGTATTGTGATGCATTTGTTATGTAAAGTACATTAATAACAAAGGAGGGATGGGTAGGGGATTAGTTCTGAAATTAAATATTTTGGTATACTCAGAGCAATTGCACTTGATTCCTGGAATTACTCACATGTGTCCAACAAGCGTGGTATTTAAGGACGGGTGTAATTTTAGCCATGTAAGTAATCTCCTGATGTTTTGCATGTTTCAATAAATATTTGTCACCACACACAAGACCCTAGAGGACTTTGAATTCATTTTGTTAAAAATATATGTTTTACATTGCTTAAAAAAAAAATAAAGCTTAACAAATAAGCTAGTAAAGAGGCATATGAATACTTTTCTGTTGAAATCTTATTACAGTCTTCAGAAAAAAACCCCCAAACTTCTGAATAACCCTTTTGCTCACTGAGTATAGCTTAAAGGACACATTTTCCTTAGATACTTAATACCATCTTCCAAATTAAAGTGAAAGTGAACCCAGAAGTGAGCCCAGAGATCTCGGTGGATGCTCTGCTGGTAAGCACTGGTGGGAGGTAATTAATTAGTGTGTCCTGAAGCCACCGCAGCTGCCTGTGGCCAGGAAAGGCCAAGGGAGCTGGAAGCCACCTGCCTCCGCGGCCGGGCTCAGCTGAGACTTCACGCCTGATGGCTGTGCCTACCAGGAAACTACTGTGTGTAGTGTTCAACAAAAGTTAGAGCTGGACAGGAATTTTCCACTGAAATCTATTTTTCAGTGGGGAAAAAAAAAAGCCACAGTCACTGTAAGAGCTACTGCCTCTCTTCCTGACCCAAAGCGAAAGCCAGACTTTTCATCTTCACAATCTCTTTGGCCTGGCAGGACATGATATTAACTGATGTTGAAACCAGTGTATCGGGGAAAGAACTGAAGAACACATTTTAAACCCTGCCATTTCATAAACCAATCCATGTATTTCATATATTCATTTAAAGCTATAAAGCATTTGTTTTACAGTGCATTTTATTCTATTTATTAGACTATAATTCACTTCTGTGTATATCATACCTACATTAATAACATCATTAGGGTTGCAGTGATCTTATAAATATCTTATTAAACTTGCTGAGGTCAGAAAAATCCAACCTCATAGCTGCTCAATCAAAACATCCATATCATCTATTATAAGCACATTCCAAACTGATACGTCAACACATCACAGAGACCAGAAGAACTACAGATAGGAACCGAAGACAAATGACCGCAATGTCATCATTCTGCTCTACTCTGCTGTTACACCCGCTCCTAACCTGGATGCCGTGGCCACACCACAGCCCTGTGTCAGGGCACACAGCCTCCACAGCCACCTCTCTTGATGGTGGGAGGGGAGCCCACATGCAAACCAGAAGTCCGGGGTGCAACGCAGGCATAGCCTCTGGGATTCAATTCCTTTCTGCATGCACAGCTAAAAAACTTAATAGTCAGCACAGTTTCCACTAGCTGATTGATCTAGTGCCTTCCAATACTCTGCCTTTATTTTTAAGTTGTATTCCCTTGCAAAAACAACTTGGATTTTTTTTTTTTTTCAGCAAATTCTACTGCTTGATGCTGGAATGATGTTTCACTGTTATTTCATTAAACAACAAATCACTCCAAGTTGTTCTCCCACCCATGTTCTGAAGAAAACTCCTTTCCTCTTTTATTGCATTCTGTCCCCCACGACCTTGTCGATCAGAGTTTCCCTTTAGAGAAATTCTCTACACTAGTTCACACAGGTTGCACCTAGGGAGACGCAGTCAGTTCAGGGAGCCAAGGAAGGAGAATGAGTACACGAGGTTTTTGAACTACAACTCAGGGGGGCAAATGAGTACCATAGAAAGTGTGATTTAACATCCAAATCACTCAGAAAATACATTTCACTGTTTCATCATTGATTACTTTTTCTTGAGGTCTTGTTAACAAAATTGTGTGAAACTTCAATATTTCAAATTTGGGAAAAGATGAATGTTTAAATACTGGAGTTTCCCCACTAGATGTAAATTGTGATTTTTGTCTCTGCTCTAATCAAGATGACTTTGTTCAAAAAAAAAAAAAAGAAACAAAAACCCCAAACCCAACTAACCCCAATCAATCTCAGGGTTTTCAAAACAACCAATTCTTGCTTGAAGAAAACATTTGGGAATGATTAATCAATACAACACAGACATTCAACCATATTGAATAAAGTTGCTATGTTTTCATTTTTATCTGTGTTGGTTTTTAATAAGTGAGCTTTAGGACTTAGTTTGGTCAAATACCTATAAGTTCCACAGGCTGAATATATGTCTCCTGTTGTGGTAACTCAAGATTTTCAGAAATAAAGAATGCATTACTTTTTAGCTACTGTGCAAAAATCACCGAAATTGGAAACCAGTAAACCAGATAAATGGTGAAGCACTGATTTAATGAGAAGCTACCTGTAGTTAGGCATAAACTAACAACTACAATTATTTTTTAATTACAACCTGTGTCTAGCACTGTAGATGTAAAGATCTTTGAATGCTGTTAATTCCCCTTGAGTATTATAGAAACAGGAAAACCTTTTCTAAATAACCAAGATTCAAAACACTTCAACAAACCAGCAGTTTTCAGCCCCATCTCAGAAAATATTTTCAGGAGTCGAAGATTCTGGAAACGATTTTGGTTTCTTGCCACATAGTTCACAGCTTTTTTCTTCTAAATTGAAAAAGTCCCAAGCTTGTTATAGTATCCTGGTACGTGTTTTGGAATAGATGTGCCCAGTGAATTATCTTGAATCTATGGTTAGATTTACCATTCCAACATTGGCAGAGAGCTGACTTCAGGTGTTTGTCAAAGAGACAGACATCCTACCTTCACACAAATTTAGTACCTGTAGGCAACTTAAGTGTCCTCCTACCTGCCTATGGGTAACCAAGTTTGTTATTAAGGGACAACTCGCACAGGTTTCTGTTTAGATTTCAAACACACACACACAAGAAACCACAATAGAAAAAGAAGATACTTCAGTGCAGAGGGCCTGGCATTGCAAGAGGAGAGTCAAGCTCTGGGGGCGGGAGTTGTTGTTATATTCTGTGGCACTTTCTGAAAGAAAGACTGATTTGAAGCAAGAAAACATGGGAATTTGAAGTCCTTTACTGGGAAACTTCGGGATGTTGTTTTTTCCTGATACCAACTTCATGGTCAAAGCAGACACCTGTATTGGAAGTATGTATTGAATCAAGCCCTGCAGTGGTACCAGAGACCACAGCACCCACCAGGATCACATTCCATACTGCAGAGGCTGAGGGTTGTACTGCGGCCAATGTCTACCAAAGAAGTTGCTCAACTATGTTGGAATACATGCTGGCTTTAAAAGGTATTAAAATATAAAGTCCTTGTTTATATTAATTGTTCAGAAAACAGACAGCCACTGGTGCTGCCTCACAGTGCTAACATGCTGGCAGAAAGGGTTATGTACATATCTGGGACTGCTCTGGCTAAGGGTGATGGGGCCGGTGAGATTACAGCATCACTAAGCCCTTTCCATGACTTGAGGGATATCTAGGATGTCCCTGGTTATAGCTGAGAGCATGAGGATTGCTCGAGAGATACTGCAGTGTAAAGGAGAGAGGGCAGGACTGGGGACGAGGAAGTGGAGAAGAGAAATCAATTTCTTGAAAAACAGGACTGCAGCTGGACACAACAGATGTAAAACGAGAAGCTCATTAAAGATGGGACAACTGCTGCCAGCTTTACCCATTTGCTAGCAGATGATAATGGTATATTGCCTGGGCATGCAGAATTACTCATAAAAGGCATATGTGAGAATTTGAGGGCTACCCAAACATACCTGGGTGCTTAATTCCTGTGGGATGAATTTAGGGCTTAAATATTCATTGTATAGGTATATCCAAGGACTGCATTTTATGATTCAAATTGTTCTGTCCTGTTCTTGATACAGGTGATGATATGAGCTTGTAAGGCTATCTCTGGCCAGCGCTACAAAGCCTATACTATATAATGCATAGTTCTGTGGGCATTTCTCCCCAAGATGGACTTTGTGATGAAAATTAGTATTCTCTTATATTTCATCATTGTATACTTAAAAGCTTATTCATATCAGTTATACATTAAATGAACAGATATTAAATATTTGCAGTAGAAAAATAGTAACTGATAATATGAAAAACTAACTGCGCAATTAAGAGAAATCTAGACAACCCTTGTTAAGATTATACTCCACAGCAAGCCCGCTTGCCCATCTTCTTCCCCACACTGCCCAAAGAGCTATTAAGAATACCTGAAAATCAGAACTTCAATTTGCTATGCAGGGTAAAACCACAAGTACTGCATTTTGTCATTGCCCATATGCACAGAATACAGCTGTATGTTTTACAGGTCTAATCTGACTGTCTCCACAGGATTCCTTACAGCCATTGCACACCTCTATACACAAACAGTAACAAGGGGGGGGGAGGGTGGTATTGATTTTTTCAGCTTCTTTTTAAAATTTTGCTTTGTTTCTTTTCTATTTCAGTGGCATAAGAGTGCACAGGATATACTACTTCGTACCTAATATTAGATCTGATAGTTCTCCTAATAAAAAAAAAAACCATAACCCTTTGGTGACCATATGGCATTACATATGTTTAGTGCAAACTGCAGATGTAACTCTCAGAAAATGTTGTCCTTTAGCTGATCTAGATGTTAATCTGCAAATTGAACAAGTGGAGAACCTCTCAACCCGTTATGCCTGAGAGCTACAGAACAAATGCTCTGTCATGTATGTCCTTATGAACACTCTCCAGGATCCCCAAAACAGTATCTGAGGCAAACTCTTCTTTTTAAATCCATATATTTATTTTGACATTTAACAAAAGCTGTAAGTTTAAGACATGCAGTAGAATTATTCTGCCATAACCTATAATTTGAATGAAATGAGCAGAACTAGCTCCCAAAGTCTGCTTTGGAATCCCTGGTATAAAAAATAAATTTAACACAAAGCAATCCTCCAAAGCCTTTGATCCACAACTCTTCTCAGGTGCAGGATAGCCCTTCTGGTCAGTGACAATGAGAACCAACCCAGACTGGGCAATAACCTTCCCAGCAAGGCATTTAACAAGAATCTGGAGGTCCCAGTTCATACTCTTATACTCAACTAGTCTACTGCAAAAATTCTAAGTTTTGCTAGTAAAGCGCTCTTTCTGATCCTTTCATTTTTTCAAATATTTAATGAGAAACAAGAACATATCAAAACCTTCAAAAGAAGAGAGAAGGTCTGGTCTGAACAGAGCCCTTATCAGAAGGTAACCTTCCTTCCCTGAAAGCCTTAGAGACAATCCAGGAAAAAGAACTGATAATTCAAGCAACAAATATAGTTTGGGGGGGAAGCCAGGAAAGTTAAAAAGATAGCGTTTTACACTAGACATATTTCTCCTTTTCCTTTCCATTGTCAGGGTTCGCCCCCTAAATTTGAAGGATAGGAATAGAGTTTCAGGTGATGCTGTGAAGGGAATAACTCAGAGTAGTGCAAAACGGTGGAGTCCGAAATGATGAAAAAGCCACAAAGAGATCAACATGTAGCAAGTGATGAAACAGTGCTTAAGTTTCACTCCCTGCCATGCTACCGCTGGCCATAAGACAATCACTTTGCTAGGTATAGAAGAGGAGAGGGGAAACGAAGAGGCATGACCCAGATCCCTGGCTACTAATGGGTAGCTCAGGTGTCCAAGCAGGCTGATGCACAAGAATAGCCTCATTACTACCACGTAGAACACTACAACTAGTTTAGAAATGAGATGAACATTTTATTTTGACATCACGTCATAATATTGTACATTGTCAGTATTTTTCATTATGTTCTAGTGTACAAAGACACCTCCTCCTCCCACTTAATTCCTAAACAGTTGTTTAACTCATCCCTTCTCTTTCCATTTTACTGGCTTTGACTTTAAAAATGTAAAGGTCATGCTCTGGGGTTTGGTTTTTTTTGGCAGCTAGCATAACTTGTCCTAGGCAAATGGGAGCTGTTAGGTACTATGTAATGTGGATTAAAGGGAAAAAAAAAAAAAAAAAAAAAAAAAAAAAAAAAAAAAAAAAAA
>NW_009258797.1:1011754-1027574 GCF_000687185.1 Egretta garzetta
AAAAAAAGAGAAATACAAAATAAGACAAGAGACTGTCATCTTGAAAAAAAAAAAAACCCACACATTAAACCCCCCCAAAAAACCCCAGAGGCCACACTCATTGAAATGTGGGACAAGCTATAAGGAAGCATCTCAGCAACAGGGAGCTTTATAATCCATGGAATTTATTTTATCTTGGTCATAAATAGGAGTCTCACAGCAGAATCTGAACTCTTAAAAGCATTTACCAGTCTTGTGATAATTGGTGTGCTGCTTAACAGTTAAGAAGTTTAAAAATGCCAATGGGAAAATGCTGATTTTGTTTAAATTAGAGACATTAGATGCCAGTTACAAAAATATTGGCTCTGCAAACATTAGGATCAATTTTTTTGCACATAGTCATTCTGCAGTTCTTCCCACTTACAATAAGTTATGACTAGTTTTGTCTTCTCTATAGGACATAACAGTATGTTAAAGTGGGAAGAGGTTGAGATGGTTTTATCTGAGTTTTAAGCATTCTGAGCATTTTTTTATTCCCCCAACTAGTTTTCTACTGGATCTCAGATTAGTTTTTCTTCATTGAATCCAGCTGGTGGGAGCAAGGAGGAAATAAAGATACACACCTTTCCAGTGGGCTTTATATTACATGAAGTTTGACATATTGTTAATCTTCAGGGCTTTTTTTAAACACTAATAATGAGAAGACCACTGCAACATTTAGATTCCTTTTGGAATACTTTTTATATTGTGTAATTAAAGTTATTTTACCATTATTTATCATTTTCATTCTAAATTTATCATTTCATTTGTCAGATCAAAACAATGCTGATTTTTGCCATTTAAAATTCTGTATTTTTTACATCTTCCTGTAAATACAAGTTAATTACCCACAATGTGTTTCCTTTCCTTTAGTTATATGAAGAAATTAGTGATAATTTCACAGAATACAGAAAGCTAATAAATTGCATGCTATTTCAGGGGGGGTTAAGATACATTTTCTTCATCACTACAGTTTACACTATAAATATTTCAGCCATTACTCTACTCGTAGCTATTCAGTGTAGGTCAGGTGTTTACCTAGTACAAATAATTATTTTAGAGAAATTAATGAGAACTACACCAGTTTATACTAGTTGATGAACTGGCTTTGTGGATGAGCCTTGGTAAAGGTGCTATCATAACTTGCTTTTTTAAAATTTCTTGATTGGACAGAATTTTGTCTTTTTTTTTCCCCTCCGGAGTCAGTGACTCTTCAATTCAAAGTGGTATTGAAACAGCAGAACAAACATTTTAAATTAAACTATTTTTCTTACACTAACACTCAGAGCACTGATTCCCCGGAGACATTTTTTGAGAATAAGAAGTTCTTAATCATGCATAAAAGGTAAATTTAAAAAGACTGTAAGTGCAAAAAATACACTAACTACTTGGTTAGTGGTTTTTTAATTATTCATGAATCTCCATGGTATTTCCTATTTACACAAGTGATCATATAAATGTAAAAATTGAGAGACTGTGCAAGCACATGACATTGTATATTGCTCAGAAAAACACCCCAAAAAACCCAGCCCCGTCTCATGATTAAATGAATTCTCATCAGTGTGCCTGGAGGAGCAGGCTGAAGCTTGAGCAACCACAGGCAAATACAGCCAGTCCAGCAAAGGGCGCGCAATTGCAGTTCAGGCACCACAAAACTGCTGTGCTGTGATCCTGTACATAGCTTCTCGGATCGCAGTACCCTGTATTATCTTCTACAATGATGCAGTTTGCCAACGCATCTATTCTTGTCGTAAAATTCACACTAAAACCTCCTTTTATTTTAGATCATTTTTGGGATATTTGGTCCAGTTACATGTTTGTATTACAGGGGCAAAGACAACCAGGAAAATTCAAATTATATGGACAAGTACAACCACGTGTCTATTTTTAAGACAGATTCACCTACCCTAGAGCGTGTTATGTTTAAAACCTAACCAGAGATAGTTCAAGTATGTACACTGATAACAATTTTAAGAGAGTCATAGTGCAAATGCATAAATACCACAGCTACGTAACCACTCCACATCCAGTGCATCTCTAAAGCACCAGTTCCTCTCTACCTTGATTCCTAGATGTCTAGCTTTTTTCTGCAACATCAGAACAAGAAACCAGAAACCTTTACAAAGCCTGTCCCCTGCTGTAGTCACGAACCGGGGAATACACACCTCCCAAGCAACCCTCCTGTGGCAATCAAATGGATACGAACAGGCAGTGATTGCTGTCCCCACTCTCCCAGGTATGGCTACAGCTATGGCTCTCACAATAATTTTAGCAGAAATTCAGTAATGGAACACATTTATTAAATTAAGAATTTAAAGGAAGTACAACTGCAGGGATTAATTCCCCACAATCACACCATTATCTTCCTTTCCCCCAAAACCGCATCTTGGCAATGTTAGAAAAGCCTTTTTTCTTCACTAGAAATATCTTCCATTATTGTTTCTTTACCCATTTTTCACAGTTTTTTTCCATATACCTTTAAAGTAGACCTTTGAGAATTCATATTGTGGTTTTGATATATTTGACTTAGTGTTCTAAGTTATATTGAATTTAATCATGGGGTCACTTGAACCAAGTAGCTCTGCTGTTTCTAATCTACTAACTGCACATTTTTGCTGAGATTGGAGAGGACAAGTCCTATTAGGATTCTGACACCACAGGTCAATAACTCTTTATTTCTTCTATAATTTTATTTTTCATTGTGCCATGCTTTTCAGTTTTCCCAGAAATTGAAATCACCCATCACTACAGCCTGACTGTTTTCCCATTTTCCTCATGTTGTGCTGAGGGCTGTTACTCTCTTCCCTCTACTGCCTGCTTGTTCCAGGAGCAACCATCATGCCTTTACCTTACCAAGCCTACTGCTAGCACCTACCTACACCTGACACAAAGAGTTGCTTGAGATGAAAATACAGCTTTGCAAGTAGAAAAGTAATTCAGCAGATTGGTCACATCTTTCTCATCTAATTCTTTACATTTAATTAAGTTTAACCTCCTCTACAAACTCTCCAAGGACATAAACCAGGAACAGTTGTAAGGACAGCATCTGCAGGCGGTGACTGAATTTTCTCCATCACAAACAACATCTACTCAAAGTTTAGAAACTAAATTCTTAATACTGTCCCTCAACACAATAAAAAGCCATTAGGGCTGGGTTTATGGAATCCAAACTTCTCACCAAAGAAAGAATGAAAGGCCTCTCCTGTGGTTTTAAGGCTGCACTCCCAAGATGATTTTAAGCAAACGCATCACACCACCACTAGAAGAGCAAGTCTTGTCCTTGCACCCATAAGAGCACCTTCCTACCCCCACAGCCACCCCCTGGCTACTCACACAGCCCCATGGGGAGCCAGACCATGAAAGACGGCACATGGAAAACAGGAGAGGTGATCCCAAGCTGCAGGGAGAGCCCTGCAGGCAGTACCCTCTTTATGCACTGTATTGCAGAGGGGTGACGGCTGTGGCTCAGTCCTTATTTGATGTGGTGGTACAGGCTTGTGAGCCCACACTCACCTGTTTATATGCACGTGCACCTCCTGCAGGCGTGTATATATAAACAGCAAAGCTCTTGATTGTGCAAAGATATGATTATATCAACTGTTATGACTTAAATGTACACTATGTATACAAAAAAACTTTAAAAAAACCCCAGAACTCTGCATTTGACTTCATTCAACAATAGAAAGAGAAATCAAGAGCAGAGGGTAAAGTTGTACTTGATCAGACCTTAACTTGTTTTGTCCTTAACTTGTTTTGCTGTGCCTGTAGATATTGCCAGTTCACTTACAGCCTCCCGTACAGTTTTGCCGCTCCTCTGTTTAAATGCTATATAGCAGGCAGCCTTTGTGGCTAAATGTCCATAAGGCTCTATACTCGCTTTCTGAGAAATACAAGTCTTGATAACACACAGAGAAAGAAAAATCTTATTTCTATATAAAACAGTATTAAATAAACAAGATATCACTATTAGAAATAAAGCTGCAACAGCATCTTTTTCTTATGAGTGCACCCACCGGTCTAATGAAACATTTGCCTTCTTACAGAAGCAGTGGTTTCCGAGAGACGACTAAATAATAAAACCTTTGTCTACAAGTTCGTTGGAAAAAATATCCAAATGCACAATCTGTACTGTGCAATGAAGTTTCCTGTTGGTAGTTTCTTCCTTTGTATAGCCTGTTTTGGTACGACATACTCATATCCTGCAGCTTACATTCAAAGTCACTATCCCCCTTTTTAGCAAGAAAGTAAAGATCATTTAATGACTACCTCCTTAGACAGATTTTGTCTTTATGTTTCCTGTACTATTTTGTTCTAGCAACAATATCAGAAGTGTTGATTCTTATTTTGGAGGGTGGGAGCACACTAAAAATAACAAAAAAATCAGATAAGTCTTCCAGAGAAAAGAGAAAATAGAAAGTTAGTTATTGTTCGCTGAAAAATGATAAGAATTATTTTTTTTAAATCCTATCCTTTATATCTTCTTCTCCTTTTCAGACCATACCTCTGGTAACTGCCAGGGTCTGAAAACTGACAGCATCCATTAAAAAGCACTGCAATTCCTTTCGTTCCTTCTCCGAGGGAACGGATTGTCCTCACTCCCCCCATATCACATAAAGGCAATGTTGACCATAACAGGGCCTTGAAATTTAAAACAAAACAAGCCACCCTTTAGCTTCTGGCATAACACAAGTAATAGTACACAAGTTATTCAAATGGAGAAGACATCAATGCAGATCATATGACAATTTGAGTCAGAACCCATAACTGATTTCTTTTGGTTTACTCCTTAAATATGTTAGAACAGATCGGTAGAAAGTTAGAGGTGTTACCAAAAACACAACATCCAAAAGAAAGAAATCCACAGTTCAAATTGATACTTATTTTTGTTCCCTCCCCCCCAATCAATATGTATATTTTAGCTATCTTACTGTATTTTAGTATTACAGCTGATGGTTTATATCTATATAAATGTTTATATATATATATACACACACAATATACATACCATTCTCCCTATATACATATTTATAAAGAGGGAAAGTAAGTTATCTTGGTTTTATATAAATGCATTGAGCTAAAAAGGGAAAAGGGGGAATAAAATTAGCTTGGCATGACTGTGTGAGATTAGACACTAAAATTATCCTCCCGCGGTCATATTTAGTTCTCTAAATAGCTTTAACTAATTCGCTTAGGCACACTACTTTCTAGGAAAACTAATGAAAAACATGCAACCTCTGTGTTCGTTTGTGGTGAATATTCAAACCTCTAAATGTAATAACACTATTTTTTTTTTAATCAGTTCATCTCTATAACACTCTCTTTGCTTGTTCAAGCTGCCATTTTGGGCAACAGCTTGTTCTAGAAGTGCTCATATTCCCTAAATTTATTCATTTAAGGAACTTAAGGGATATTATGTGACTTGTATTGTCACAAAAAAAAAAAAAAACACCAAAAAACAAAAAACAAAAACCAAAACACACCACAAAAAAAATCCCAGAAGTTTCAAACCTGAACACGACTATTTATAGCCGCCCATAGAATTAAACAAAAACTGCCAATATCAGTGAATATTCCCCCCCAGAAAAAGCAGACAGCATTTGTTCACATTAATTTGACCACAAAAAGAAAAAACAACAGCCAGATACATCATTTATCACAGGGCTTTGCTTTTTTTCAGCTTTGCTTTTACTCTGTTGCAGGCATTAAACAAGTTAGAAAGACTATTAGTATTGATTTGAACATGTACCTTACCTCACATTACACATCTCTGAAAATTCAGTTAGGGACTAGCTCTGGGCAAACTGAAAACATCCTACCTCACATTGCTACTAACAAAATGAACGCCTTTTGTTTGGTTGGGTTTTCTTCTATCAATGTATTTTACCACATACAAATCACTGGAAACCATCTTACGTTATTTGGTCAAAGAACTTACAATTTCTGATGACCTTTACTTGTACATCCTTTTCCCCGTATCCTCCCATCAGCTTCTGTGTCTCATGCAGATCAAGAAGCACTTGGCAGAAAGGGCCTCTAGTAAGTAGGTGGGCTGGGCTTTCTGGCAACCCAGGTGTTTTAAATCATCCTTTACTTCCTAGAGAGTCATCTACAAGGTTTGTAACTAATGACCCTACCCTACCCTACCAAAGACATTCTGGCTAAGCAAAAGACTGCTAAATGCCTTAGGTTTTTAGGTTTAAATGGACAGGCAAGTACAGCAATTAGTTCCCCAAAACAGGGTGTTGGAAGTCTGTGTGTAACACTTCCACTCAGCAAGAATATAATTTTCTGGGGGAACTAGTCTTCCAACGTGGTTACTGCATACTAAATCTCAGGTACTTGTTATCTGCCACTGGACACGCTGATCTCCTGCTGCTTTTGTTTCCAACAATTTTGTTAACGGTGTTTTGGTTTGGGTTTATTTTTTTTTCAATGTCAAATGGAAAGCTAGAGTGTACCTTGTCAAATAGTTGAGATGGGCAATCTCAAGATGCCTAGCAGGTAAACCATTCAGGCAAACCAAGGTTTTCTGTCATTAACAATACTGCCTTTCTGGAGTTTCAGGGCCTCTTTTGTAAGGCAGTAGCTTTTCTTCCATCCCTACTCATCCTATAATTCTTAATCTGTGATGTACATATGACAGGCCTAAATCATAAGTAACATAATCTTTGTTTTGATAAAATCAACGTTAGAAAAAAAATTATTCCGAGCATCTAACTAGAAGAAGTAATTTTCCTGTTTTACTCTCTAATTGTAGCTGTCTGTAAACTGAATACAGATTGCTTATAGAGAATGCATAGCAACAGTGCTGCAATCATCTTTGTCAAATTTCTGGCAAGTTTAGATATTTTGTCTAAAAATTCTGTGTGGAAAAAGGAACTGCAGCCTGCAGAACTTTTGTAGTACATTGACATAGATTTTGGGGTTAGTTTCCAGTAGTCCAAAAGATAGTTCAAGGATTTCAAAAGTATAGCATAGTTCAGCATTGTAAGAGCTCTGTGCTATCCTCAGTAAAATCAATCCAAATTTAGGTAGCAAAATGTGTTTAAACAGGTGTAGTTCTATTCTGAATGCAAAAATCTAGGCCATATATTTCATGCTGTTGCTAAACATGGCTGGCACCTGAACACTAATAAGGTGCTAATTAAGAACTGCCATTTTAAGTCTATCATGCTTTTGCATGTGAACTCACCATATGCTCTAGATCAGATTTCCTACTGTGGAAAAATTGAGATGGCTCAAGTCGATGATGCGCAATAAACCATTGCCTTTCCATATCCTCTCCTCTAAAAATGCCTTTCCTCCTGTAACCGTAAGCGTAGGCATTTGATAAGATTACCATATGTTTCTGCATCTTTTTTTCCATATATTTTATCTGCCCAAGAAACCTGAGATGGAAAATTATGGTACAGTGCTAGAGAACCATCCATGATTAATACTGTGAGTCGGGGACCTGTCAGCTTGCTGGAGCACAAGTATTTATGTTCTTCCTAGTAATGACACAGATCAAACCAGACAGTGTTGTAGAAAAAATATGTTGGTCCCAGGGTAAACCTCAAGTAAACAACAGAAGTCAGCCTCCTCCATTGGCACTGCCCCCTGTCTAGATGCTGCTGTTTGATGCACCAGTGCAGTCAGGTCTGTGAAAAAGATGATACATTTATTTCTAGCATTATAGAGAAGAGGTGCACAAGGGTGTAAAATATTCAGTTAAAACACCGGTCAAAAATCACATTTGTTTCTCATGTCTGTTTTTTAAATACGCTCCTGAAGCAATGGACATAAAAGTCGTATGTTACTTGGTACACTGCTATAGACCAAAATTTTAAAGAGTGTTTTTGTAGCCCTTATTGCTTATCAATCAAGCTGGACTTTGAATGAAACACAATTGTATATAAATTATATGTAATGCAAACCAAATTAAGTCTCATTTCAGGGAGAAAAAAAAGAAATTTTATTCAGTACTTGTTCCTCAAAACAAGCAAAACTTCCATTTGTGTCAATGGCCTTTCATAGACATGTGAGTATTTTTATCATTAGCTTTCTGATTCTGTATATAAATAAAAACTCATCTACATGATGCAACATCAGCTTTGTATTTACTTTTTGAGACTCATATATTGCATCACGACTGATGTTCCCAGAGTTGCAATGGAAGAACAGCACTTGTACCTTGTTTCCGAGAGCTGCCCGTGCGACTGAATTCTTGAGACGTTCAAAAGGGTCTGTTTATTAATACTAGAGATTTGTAGCAAAATTAATCACATATTCAAACAACGCCATTGTCTGCTGTAATGCATTTAGATTATTTTAACATTATACTTAAGTGCCACTTTCTTTTCATGTCCATACGCCAAAGGTAGAAGAAATGCCTTATAGTGCAGATAAGCCACCCTGTCCCACATGGCTTGCACTTTTGCCTTTTTAGTCCTACATTTAATCACAGTATATAGGAGCGGTCTTTTTCATGTTGCAGTACACAGGCAGTTTGCAAACGATGTATTTCTCAGAACACAGGTGTTGTACGCAGAGCTGAAAATAAGAAGGCAGTTTTCATTTGTAAACAAAACCCAAACCCAGAAGGTTCAGTTTGCCAGTCAATTCCGTGACAGTCAATATTTCAGCTTGTTGTTACAAAACTAAGCCATTATGCCATACCAAAGCCTAAAGTCGTCGAAAACTGAATTCCTTTCGGATGTTTGCAAGGCAATAAAATGCATGTTCTGAATAACATCAACAAGAGTGCATCTTGTGTGGGTAATTGAGATCTGACTTTATTTGGATTTGTTGATTTACTGTGAAAATTAAACGCTCAATACACATCAGGATTTTCCATTTCTTATATGTGTTGATGTGGCCTACTGGCAATATTAAATTGTGTCAGAAAAAATACAGTCTTGGTCCTGCAACTCTTAGTCATGTGCGTTGTCCTTAGGCATAGTTCCACATGGATCCATTGGGAGAAAAAAAAAAATAAAATAAAATATTTACAGGGGTAAGGAACACAAGGTCAGACCCCTAGGGAACATTTAAGATCTTCTAAGACTATCTAAAATTCAGACTGCCCTTCTTACTTGTCAACAGCTTCATGTTCAGTATCTAGACAAGATTTTCGTCTGGCACATTTGGAAAGAACAGCCTAGATCTGAATATTTGTGATACAGAGGGAAAAATCTAGATTTACGCCTTGTAGGAGGTACGGGGTATTTGACGTCTGCATCACAGCAATTTGAGAAAGGTAGCGTTAGCCACAGGGGCTCGCAAGCTCCGCTGCGGCAGAGGTGAAGCTGATACAGCACCACAGGACAGACAAGATACAGGACTATCTTAACTCTTTATGCAACACTATCATCCTTAACTGATCGCTGTTCTAGCTGAGGGCGGGAGTGTCAGTTTGCTATCAAGCCCATAGGCGGAAAAGCATGTAATTGCATTGCCCTCAAAGCAACCTGGCTGAGAGATAGTGACTTAGGAAGTCATAATATCCCTCATGGACTCTCCATTGTGCTGGACAGAAATGAAGTGACACATATCTGCACCTGGGGTGATATATGAGCCAAGAAGCATCAATGTCATTACGCCATCAGGTACGCTGGTGAATTATGCTTCTGCTCATTCTTCATCTTCATCCATCTCTTACCACTTGTCTGCAGAAAATGGGTTCTTATTAGCTCCCTGGAGCTCACTCATCCCTGCGTACAGAAAGCAGTAGCAACTCCCGAGCTTAGAAGAGGATCGGAGTGACCTACTCCTCCCCACAATTTTAACCTGGAGCACAGAAAAGATCTTTCTTTTGCACATAGCATGGCACAGCCACTCCTTAATGAAGAACAATGCACGTTTCTCTCCTACCCCTTCCTCAAGCTGCTTAGCTTGTGTGTTTTTCCATGTACTTCATCGAGAAATAATTGTCACACAAGAGAAAATGTTGAAAAATACAGTCTCAGAAGAGAAGCTGTTGCAAATGGTGATCTACCAGAGGTAGTAAGTTTAAGTGGGTATTATTGTACACTCTGTGTTGAAAACTTCCTCGTCATTTCTATACAACATAGTGAAAGTTATGAAAATGAATATTAATTTCCTTCTATATAGACTGATAGGAAAAATGGAACTTGAAGATTAACAGGGGTGCTAATTGCTGAATCAATATTGCAAATTATTATAGCAGAGCCAGCTCCTTCTTTCTCAAAAAAAAAAAAAAAAAAAATCAGCAAACCAATAGCACCATTAGATGCAACAAATACCTAAGATTTGTCTGGCTGGTTTCCTTAGATCTCTTCTTGTTTGCCAGGAGACACACAAGTTCATCATAGGGTGAAATGCTGTCACCTTTTAAGAGAAAAATGTGAAATATGAAACAGATATTACTTATGGAGACCTAACAAGATGTCCAAGTCAATAGTGTTTTAAATAATGTTTGAAAGTTAAAAAAGCACAGTAAGAGCACATGGCATAGAAGAAAAGTGGAAGACAATCCTAAGACCATTTGTTAAGTGTCTACAGGCCCCTGAAAAGGCATAGGCACTCTGTCTGGGGAAGTGAGCGTAGTAAAAAAAACTCAAAAATTCAGGGTAGCTTCACTGATCTTTGAATCGCTTCATCCCTCTATGAAATCAAAATGAAGACAGAAAATAAAATACCGATCTCTGACCTCCTGTGCTTCTCAGGGCTGCACTGATGGCATTTGCTAATCAGCAGCCCAAAATCCACACCTGAGAGAGGAGTCCCGATGATGCTGGGAGGTCGCCTGTCCCTAGGAGTCCCCAAAGTGGAAAGCCCACTGGTCCGTGCCTGTGTTGCTCTGGCCCAGAAAAGCATCCTCCTCTCAGCTCACAGAAATATCTCTCAGCAGCTGACAAATTTGTGCTAGCAGACCAAAATAACTCTGCAGGGGAAGTTTACAAGCACTTGCTGGCATGTATAAATAAAAGTGGCTCTTTCCAAATTTACCCAGGGTATGCACCTTTCACATATCCTTGAGCCCACCCATAACTGCGGTTTTCCAAAACACTGCAGTGTAGAGCAGAGATTAAATTTAACTGTGTTAGAAAAATGTCTGGAGTTGGCATCAGAAACCAGTGATGATTTTATGCATAAGACATGGGACAAGGTCTGGGAAGGGCAAGATCTGGCTCAGCAGCAGACAGGTTTTGTGACCACGTGCAAGGCGTTCGCACCTCAAGTCCTCACCTTTGTAAAAGAGTTCTGTCAGGTCTGTCTGTCCATCTCTCCCTCTTGCTGTTCAGACTGCAGCTTCCTCAGACCAACTTTTTGCAGACCGTATGTCAAAAGGCTCAATCTGCAGTTAATATGCATCATCGAATGGAACTAGAAACTTGTTGCAGGGAGTTAAAATGAGACTATGATTTTCTTCTGTGTAAGCAGGATCACAAGAGTACTTCCTGATTTGGGTCTACTCTAATTCCTGTCAATCAGACTCCCTTTGACCCATCTGTTTCATGAACATTCCTCTCTGGATGAATGTAAACTTTATTTGGAGGAACCTAAATCTTTATTTTACTTTTTCAAGAAAATAACCTAATCTGAGGTCTTACATAGCTTACATTGATCATGGGAAAAAAAAAAAACATCAGGAAATTAGTATTTTGGATGATGGAAAAAATCTGAGCAAGAATTAAATATGATAGGGGAATGAGAAAAGCAGAAAAACTGTCAAACTTGGGTCACGCAGGAGATGCAATTCAGGTAGCATATTGAGGGAAGCGAGGGCAAAAAGAGAGCTATTAAAAACATTACACTGTGAAAGCCTCATAGGCTGAAACACAAAGTGCTTTCTTGGACTAGATGACCTCTTGGGGTCCCTTCCAACCCAAAACATTCTATGATTCTATGAAAATTCTCCCCATGGCTAAAGCAAACATGGGCAAAAATTGCCTTCATCCCACCCACCAAAGTATTTTGTACTGCAGAATACTCAGAATACTGAGCAGGTCTGCAGGGGGGGAGGCAGGGGAGGAAAGGGGAACGCACCGGAGCGGCCAGGCCTGACCTTCCATTCTTTTTGCCCGAGCACCCCGTTGGTTCTTTCTTCTCATTTCTGCTGCCGCCATGAGGAGCAGCATTGTTGCTCTCTGCAGTTAGCCAGTTATTTATGGAGCACAACTTTCTTCCTAATTTACAGCAGTTTCTCACAGAATACCTGGCTAGAAACCTGCTTATTCTTGCTCATATAATTTTATTTTTTCTAGTCTCTTGCAATAAACATCAACAGGCAAACACTATCATTTTTATACCAATTTAGAGATTGAATTCCAAGAAAAGTAAAAGGTAAGGAGTGGCAGCTTGGTGGTACTGAACTTAGGAGCAAACCTGTGTTCTTTTTCTTGAAGCTCATACAACCTAGGTCAGAAGAGATCAACTAGTCTGAGGACACATGGCTCACAGGACATTTAGTGTAGCTCATACAGTAGAAATTACTTTATGTAAGTATCTCCAAGTGATAACACAGTCCCACCTTCTGTCCTTCAGGCCCTTTCTGTCCTCCAGAAGCACAGTAGATGCAGTTTTACTTTTAGTTGCATCTCTGTGAAATATAAAAATGTCTGAAGTCCGAAAAGAGGCTTTACCCTTTGCACCTAGGATTTTTTGTTAGACAGGGTGGTATTTCAGCATGGACCTGGCCGTAGAACTCTTGCAGTCACCAGAAAACACTTGCCCAAGTAGGTCCATTCATTTCTGTAGGGCCATTTATAAAACAAATTACTATGCACAAAAGGTAATAAGGTAGCATTAGTGACAACTGCTCCCTGCAGATAAATAGTGCCTGTAGGCTAAGAAACCTGGTGGAAGCATTGCTCACTTGAATAAAGAACAAAGTTTGTATTTAAAGTGAACATTCTGTTTGTTTATTCAAGCAGTATTTAATCTAACCATGACAACAATAAAACATTTTAATTCTATTTCTCCGTCACTCCAGAGCCACAGTTTGCAAAAAGAAAAATGACTTACTGCTTTAGCAGCCAGCCCCATTTGCCTTTCCTTGTGATGCCTAGTGAGCACCCATGGATCACTGCTGAATGAATCTTATAAGAGGTGCAAGTGAATAATCCTTCATTCATTATCAGTTTCTAGGAAAACATTTTCTTTACCTGTCGCTTTTTTTAAACGGTCAACAAAATTGTCATGGGGTCTTGAAGAATAATGACTTAGCACCAGCTAAGCATGTTCTATGTTAAAATACAATAAGCTGTTCATATCACTGCTTCAAATCCGATTTTTAAAAAAGAACCAAAACTTTGCATGCCACAGAATCAATGGGGAAATGGTAAGTGTTCAGTCATTAAAAATTCATTTGGTATTCATTGTAACAGCGTTAATCATAATGTATTCATTTGGCATTCATGTGGCTGTCACATGTAAGAGTTCAATTATAATGCACACTAGCTAATGAGCATATAAAGTGTTACTGAATCAACATTACTGTGCAACATTTTCTTATTTGCATTATTCATATGCTTCAGGTTTAAAAATCTATCACCAACAAGCTGTTAAAAAGCAGCAATGTATTATAAAAGACACATTTTGGAGGCCTTTCTTTTGAAATCTGTTCAACTGCTGTCTAAGCAAGTGCTTATGTAGCCTCTCGCTGTAGTATCCAAGTACCTGGAGAGTTGCCCATGGTTTTCACACATGCCTAAAACCATACTGTTAAAATGTGGTCCTATTATTTTCAACATGGACAGTACAGCACAACATATGAGTCCAGATGGATTAAGGCAATTAACTTCCCATCATTTCAGTGGGAACATCTAAACACTTTTGAGGAGGTGAGTGCTGGTCTTCAGAGGAGAGAGTGCCTCCTTGTGATCAACACACTGGGTATCACGGAGGCTTAACGAGGCCGTTACCAAGGTAAAGCATGCACAACGGGTAAGGACCCTGTCAAGTTGAGATGCATACTGGTAACTTCCACTATTAGAAAAAAGTTTAGTGATGTCTTGGACGCTGAGGGATAAATGAGAGGAAAAGGCTAAGAAAGAGAGAAGAAATCCATCTGCAAAAATGTTGTCATTGGGAACTCCTGTCTTCCTACCCAGCTCAAGCTGAGGTGGTATTGCACCACCTCCCATCACCACAGGCAAGAAACACACAAAAAAAACCCCCAAAAAACCGTGCTCTGGAAACCACAGAGTAAGCAAGGAATCAAGATCATTTAAAAAGATTGAACAAACATGGCAGGGAAACTCAAGGAATTGCTTGTTTACCCAAGGCTGATCTTCACTTGAGGTGAGCCTGACCTGCAGATGCTCATGCTCAAGAACAGCGTTTGTGTCCACACAGAGCCAGGAGCTCCAGTACCTGACTCAAACTTTAAGTGAGGTAGAGACTTTAATTTATGAATGAGAATTATTTTAAGATATCTTTCTAGTTTGGGAGAAGCCTAGGTTGCACAGAAATCACTGTAATTTCTGCAAATACAAACCAGCGAAAGACTAGAAGAGCACCTTTGAAAGGAAAACCGAAATGAAGTGCACACGTGCTTTTCCACTATCATTTAAAATATCACTGCTTTCTAGGCAGCTGCCACTTTCCACCCACTTTGTGTGCGTTGCTTTATACAAGATCTCCAACTCATCATTTTTTACATTAACTTTTCTTTTTTCAAGGTACATTCAATTACCCTCATTCTTTTTACTTTCATCCTACACACCTTCTTTCCTACAGCGTTCCTGTGTCACTTTTAATTCCTACATTTTGAAAAGAAGAAAACTGGATTCACACTCATCTTTTCTTGGTGTGACGAGAAGGGGAGCAGCCTTAGTTTACAGTATAATTCCTGTTTCAGGCAACTTTCCAACTCTGTTGTTCACAGTGAGCTTTTAATGTGGATCCACTGAAAGTCCCCATTTCAGAATCCCTACAGAAATTCTGAGAAGTCAGCAAGTTCTCAGCACGATATCAAGTATTTCAAAGCATATTGTGCATTTTCTTAAATGCCTTTAATACATCCACCCTTTCCACTAAACTCTGCAGCACTAAATTATTTGAAGTTAGCAGAACAAGATTTTGCTCCAGGTGCTTAGGCAGCCTAAGCCAATAGTCTAGAATTAAGCCTACATAAGCAACTGCTCTAAGTAATTAGATCATTTTCTTGTTGTCTGAGCTGAAAACTGTTAAAACAATGTAAAATTAATAAAAGCTTTTCATTACTACAATTGTGATTTTGTAACTGGCTCAAATGTAATAATTTAAAATGGATGTAAGAAACATGACTTCATTTATATCAGAGAGTTGGTTTTTCTCCATCACGGTTACCATGCTCCCAGCTGTGTTTGCTTAAGCATTGAAATTTATTTGCACCTGGTAACTAGCTAAATGACCATATTTCTTGTTTGTTAGACTTTAGAAGAAGCATAATGAGAAGAGGAAATCTTTATCAGACAGAATTATTGAAGCCTTGCCTTCTTCAAGGTAACACAAATATTTGCATGCGATTGAAGAGAATGAAAACAGAGAAGAAAATGCAAACATAGATTAAAAAATGAGACTATAATTAAGATACAGTAGTGAGAGAGAGAGAGGGAGATACAGGAAGTTGGAGGGCTAAGACGTCTTGTTATCAAAATGAGACTCCCACATCAAGGGAGAGTCAAACTGCATCTACGATATCTCTTTTCAATCTCTAGTATATAAAGCACATCTATTGCAATTTTAAAATAAGGTTTGGATATAAAAGTTGCCAATATGAGAGACTGCTCTGGGTGTATTTTAAAGTAATTCGAGGCTAGATTTTTTTATCACTCAACCTCCCCTGCAAAATTATCAGTGTACAAAACCTGAG
>NW_009258797.1:1027800-1097724 GCF_000687185.1 Egretta garzetta
GCTGTCTGGGGGGGTGATAAGACTAGAGAGAGATGGAACTGCCAAATCAGGAGTACTGCTGCTTTTTCTTGAGGACCCCAAAGCTGTTTCCATACAGCAGCTGAAATATTGATCACAAATTAGATATACCAGATGAGTATTATCCATAATGTGCAAATATGTGATGGGCTTTAGATGAAAGAATCCTTACTGTGTCTACTAAATCTCTTCCCTTTTTCTAAACATATTGCTTTCTTGGTAAACATTTCCCCTTTCACATCAGTGATACTATTGCCTTGCCAGATTCTATCTGCTAATCATCCATAATTCAATTTGGGGGAAAATGCTCAGCTGCTTAAATTCTCTGCTCCGCATGCATGCATTTGGGTTTGGTTCTTTTTTCTAAAAATTAGAAAAGTGTTTTATGGTACTGAATAAGAATGCAAATATAGCTGTTAGCATTTTAAAATGTTTTCCTCTAATCACATAACTGCAAGAGCGTCCATATAACCAAATGCTACTCCCAAGTCGGCAGTCGCTCCTGTGATCCGCGTGACTGTTCTATTACTTACAGATTGTTATTTGCTCTAAATGCAACTCTACTTTATTATGATGTTATCAATTACTGTTCCTTCAGTGCTTTTAGTACAACATAAATGGCTCATTTGGTAAGTGTTAACTACAGGAAGGTAGACCTGGGTCACGATATTGTATTCTGCTGGTTCATGCTAGAAAGGCATATGCAGGATGGGATATAAGCTTCAGCGCAGCAGGGGCTTAGGCTTTATTGACAAGCCTGAAAACATTTTGTCATAAATTCTTTGCACAGAATTCCCTAGTAATCAAGGAGTTTGAGCATCTTATATATTTTTCAAAATGAAATACGTATATTACCAATTGAAAAAAATGAATGTTATGATTGGGAGAAATGTATCACTTATATGTACTCCAAGCCTTCAGCCAAACCCTTTCATTAAAGACAACTCATTTCAGGCTAAACATAAAAGAAGATGGAATCTCTTTTAGGTAGAATTTTCCATTTCGTGCTTTCTGATGGCAATAAAAACTTCATTGCTATTTGCTTAAATATAAAACATGTTTAAACAGAATGTAAATGCACAGTGAAGTCCACCTGAGATCACAGCAACTCTATTTAAGGCTGTACAATGATAGAAGCAGGGCTTTAAAGCATTATGTCCACACTCACCATTTGCTTACATGATTTTACAGACCCCAGGTTTGCAGAGAGTCAAAAGCATAGCATCTGGCCCAGCTCTCATCTGACTCCCTAGTGGAGCCAAGGCAAAGTGACACGCCAACCCTCTTGGAATAGCCCTGGCTAACCCACCTGAAATCCCATAGCACAGGCAACATCAGAGTTTTGTAAGAACAAATGCCTTTTCCATATCTGCCCATTGCTGACATCACTACAAGCTCTTCCAGCAGAAGGACAGGTGGATGCTGATCGTGCACAGCTATGCCCAGGACCTGTCCATCCACCCTGCAGATAAGTGTAGTCTGAGGCCTTCACTAAGTGGCAGCAGAAGCTCAGCTTTTCCTCTTTTCCATTTCTCAGCTCTCCCAAAAATGGTGATTGAACTTGGGCCTGTGATCAATTAGTTTGGATTATAGGAGATAATTTCATCTGCCAAGTATTGACTTGCGCGATATAAGCATGTACATTAAAACTAGTTGGCTGGATGCCCTTTACAGTCAATGGAAATAAGTAAGCTTAATTCATCTTACACTAAATTAGGGCCACTAAATCACTGCCACTGAATCATCAAACAGCTCAGAGGACAGTGAGGCAAAGAACGTATTTAATTTTCTAATAAGCTTTGCTATTTACCTCTTCTCTACACAAATTGTTATGTCTTTTTTCTTGTAACATTGTTATTTGTTCACTACTACATTATCCCCTTATGTTCTTATTCTCTGTCCATTGGAGGTATCTTTCAATAACAATGAGATTCTTTGGATTATATTAGTAAAGAATGAACACTGCCAATGTCCACTCTCATTTTCATTAAATGATCTATGCCTTTTTATAGATTCTATTCATCACATATCCTTTGTGCAATGGTGAGCAACAGTTTTCATAATTTCTCATGCAATACAGCTTTCATTTGTATATTATTCATTAAAACTTTGCCTGCCTATAGGGACTGCGTTCCATCCATATAATACATTTCAGGGGTCTATCATTTCTGTATAGATAATCAGGATAAAGGACTGGAAAAGACAGTTATACTTGGAGAACTTACTGTACGCATTTAGATGGTTCTTTGAGAGTCTGTTTGCCTCCACAGACTGGACTCACTCTTGGAGAGACCTGGGTTCTCCTCACAGCTCTCTAAGTGCATTTGATTTCCTATAAAATTGGGATAATTGTACTGCCTTCCTTCTTTAGATGAGGACAACGTTTTACTCAAGATTAAATAAACTGAAATGTGCTCTATCAGCTGAAAAAAAAACCCCAAAACCTTAAAACTCCAACTCTCTGGTTCCAAGGAGAGGACAAAAATGTACTTCAAAAGGCAATAATATTGCAAATCTCAAAACATTTGGAAGTGTGAAGAAGGTACAAATGCAACTCAAATTCTGCCATGCTGTCTTTGTCCCAAGAAAAACAGATCTAAATCACCAAGATTAACTGATGTAGAATAATTCTCTAATGATGAAAGCATCCAAGAATTTAAGGAAGAACCATCCAAGCAGGTGCTGCTGAGCATTAACTCACTGCCAAAACAGGTGAGCACGTAGCACCACTGTGTCCCACTGCAACCCTAAGGGACGTAATGCCTGAAACCAGTTTATTCAGCTCAGTCATGGATGGCTCTCCACTACAAGATGAACTAATCAAGTCTGGGTGCGGTCAGTTCTGTGCAGAGGCAAAACGATTCCATTTGGCTAAACCAGTCCTTTGGACCTTTTCTGAAATTATATGTTATGTGGCACAGTCTTGTTCTGTACTGAAAACCCCCACTTCTGCTTGCTTTCTTTGTCTACTGGAGTAACATGTGATGACCCACATAATTCTGCAAAATATCATAGATGTCAGTCGTTGCAATTCAAGCAAATATTAATATTTAAAATGCAATCTACAAAATATCAGTTTTAATTAGTACATTTGACATATTAAAAATCAATACTTAAGTAGTGAAACATTCTGCTGTTTAGGCTGCACTCCACATGGATGATCATTTCTAAATTAAGAGATGCAAATTTAATCAATACCTTTAAAACTTTACATCACTTGAGGCACTTGAATTGCTTCTAATCAGCCTAGTAAAGTGAAAGCATCATTTAATTGTTGTTTTTTCCCCCCCTCTTTGAAAGGCAAACCTACCTTCAGGCTGGATTTTACTCAGAATAAGCTATATTATCTGCAACTTTTCCTCTTCTTTGTTATTCTTAGCAATTAAAAGTGTATTTAAAATGTCAAGAAAACAAACAGTTTAAGATCCCAGAGGTCATTTCATCATTTAAGAAACTTTAACAGAACCAAATTCGTAACTTGGATTTTAAAAAATAAAAATGGTAAAATGTAATTTTCACATTGGAATACTTTAAACAAAAGAGAAGTATTTTGTTGCTGATGTGAAATCAGCCTTTATGTAGTTTACTGTGCTTACTTTCCAGAATTATTCAAAAAATTGCTCATTTTGCAAAACAGGTTGTATAAAACCCTTATGCTTTGGTAACTGCTACTATAAACCACAAATTATTGAAAGTTAAAATTCCTTTGGTTTCTCCCCATTTTTAATTTTACAGTCTACATGTTACCAATGTTCTCACAGACATCTGTCAAAATATCTGCAAGATACCTTGAAATGCAGTTCATAATAAATTTTAGCCTTGAAATACATTTTATTTTTCCAGAATGTTCATCAACAACTTGTTGAATTTACTTATGCTAAAAGGGCAAGAAAGGCTGAAGTTTTACCTTTTTGCATGAAAAGTCACACTAACATTGATAGAACTACTCATGTACTTGATGATTCTTTACTTCTGGAATTAGCATGGATTTTTCCATTGTATTTTCTAGGATTCTATCTGCACAGCAACTATTACATATGCAGTGGAAAGTATCTTAAAAGCATTTCATATCAACATATCCTGAAGATTTTCAGGCTAAATCTTTTGACAGCATGCATGAGGCCTATATTTCCTTTAAAATGCACTGGTGCCAATTATAATGGAGAAGAATATGACTGGTTTATTCTTTTTTCTTAAAGCTATCTGTGGATAGCACTGCATGGAATGCACCATATTTTCAAACAGAGCAGGGTAACTTCTTTATAATATTTGGGATGCCACTACCTAGCTATTTGGCATGCAAAGGTATTGCAATTACATAAAGAAATTGGTTGATAGCATGCTTGAATTGTTATACATCCGATTTTCCCGTAAGACACCAGATTATATAAATAATTATCACCTGCAGTTACTAGTAGTGTGTCTTCAGTCAAAGCTGTGCTTCTGAATCATAGGCACCAGGAGATATAGTCATTTGCATGATCTGGTCTGGGTCAGCAATCTCTTCTTTCCACAAATTTCAAGGACAAAAATAATATGACACACACTATAAAAAAAAAAAAAAACCAACCAGGGCATTGCAACCAAATTGCTCTTGTATTCTATGATGCAGATGAGTCATCCCAGCACGAGTGTCTGGGGCAAAACATTTTTGGACGTGAGAGGGAAGCAGAGATGATATTTCATCTCAGAGCTGTACACAGACTGGGCCCTGCAGTTGCATGGTTTCAGCATTGTGAGCACTGTGGCTTCCTAGAAGATCTGAGCTAAAAACAGCCACAGATTTCTGACACTGAAGTCTTCAAGAAGCAAACAGCATTACTTATTTTGTGGTGTTGTGAGGACATTCAGTGCCATATTCAGTATTACCAATGTCTCAGCATAAGGTAAACTGTGAGTATAAACTCACAGATTGGTGTGAAGGTGATGTCATTTCTGCACATGCAAACCCAGTGAGGATTCTGACTGAAAAATTGAGTTCTGTTCTATTTTCCTATTCAATACAGCATGATAAGGACAGTTAGGGTTTAGGGAGTCAAACCCTGTATTTTTCATGAAATGTTGAGTAACTACAAGTCCCACCAGGCTATGGAAATCTTGGCTGAACATCTCATAGGTGTACTGGAATCTGGCAAATTTATTCCCTCAAACCCAGATGTCTTGTCTGTCAGATGTTAGGTGAAAAAAAAAAAAAATCCATACAAACACATTTCAGCTTTACTATGCAAGAAACTGCATGCCCAAACCCTCATTTAATGAACGTTCCTAGCATTACCAGAGATCTAGCAAGCAGCTTGTCCTGGTTTTGGCTGGGATAGAGTTAATTTTCTTCATAGAAGCTAGCATAGTGCTGTGTTTTGGATTTAGTACCAGAAGAATGTTGATAACACACTGATGTTGATAACACACTGCTGTTTTTAGTTGTTGCCAAGTAGTGCTCAGACTACTCAAGGACTTTGAGCTTCTCCTACTCGGCCAGGTGCATAACAAGCTGGGAGTACAGCACAGCTAGGACAGCTAACCCAAACTGACCAAAGAGCTATTCCAGACCACAGAACGTCATGCTCGGGGGGGTTAGTCGGTCGGGGCTGGGCATCGGTCGGCGGGTGGTGAGCAATTGCGTTGTGCATCATTTGTTTTGTATATTCTGTATATTCTGTTACCATTCTCGTTATTACTATTATTATTATTTTCTCTTATTAAACTGTCTTTATCTCAGCCCTCGGCTCTAACCTTTTATTTTCTTCCCAGTTCTCTCCCCCATCCCACTGAGTGGGGGGGGGAGTGAGCGAGCGGCTGCGGGGAGCTTAGTTGCCAGCCGGGTTAAACCACGACACAGCTTTTGAAGAAAAGGCTGGGCTGCAACTAGAAAGTGTGCAGCAGCAATTTGCACATGCAGCAAACTTTCAGACCTTTTCTTCTTATGCTACCACATGGGAACTACTTCCCATACCATCTTTTAACATCTTTGGACAAGGGTGACAAAACTGCCCAAGTGCTGGTGTGAAACCCACCCCCTTCCCTTCTCCTCTACTTACAGACATTATGCAGGGTGCCTGCACGTACAGGTCTTGTCATCGATGTTCAGAGAGGGACACAGGAGGAGGGAATCCAAACAAAACTGAAAAAGAAAGCCCAGAAAGATCTGAACTCTCAATTTGATTCAATTACTTTCTTTCAAAATACTGTTCTTCAACTATGACCATCAACTATTCTTGGAAACCCTAAGTCACAGCCCAGCTCTTGCAACATAAAGCATTAACTTGCAGCATGTTTAGGTTTTTCCATACTGTCCAGAATGGCTTTTAATTGTTTTTAAGGTCTGAAATGGTCACCTGGCTTACGTATGTTTTCTTTCATTATCCATTTGACTGAAGTGCTTCTCCATGAAGCATTTGTTGTGCTTTTTTTTGCCTGTTTCATAGGCATTCTGTAAGAATTAGGAAATTTCAAAATTGTCGTGCAATTCAAAAAGTTCATCATTCTTTCCAGAAAGTTGATGTATTACTGTGTAAAAATCCACAGTGCTTTTATTTTCTTATAATTTCCAACTTGTATGCAATAGCTAAAACTAGGCAGCATCCAATATCTTATTTGTTAATAGAAAGTTCATTCAATACTATCTCTGAAAATCTTAACAGCTGTGTTCAGGAACCTATCTACTATCCAGAATTGGCAAGCTATGTGCTTTTCACTGATTTTGTAGAGACTAAAATGTCAATTATTTATTTATTTTACTAGATAACATATGAGCAATCAGTTATCCTCTGACCTCAGATCCCCCGGGCACTTCCCATCTGTCAGACATTTCTGTAACTACACATGTTCTTTCTCTACATCGGTCTAATGCACGAGACTTGTACACAGCCCTTACCACCAAAAAGCCGAAATAAAAACAAGAAAGGTGCCACCTCCAAAAAACCTCACCTCTGTTTTCCCTGTTCCTCCCCAAAACTCCAGGGAGTCATTGTTTGGACTCTCCATTTGAGCTTCATGATATCATATATATTTGTGAGACCATCATACGTTCTTTCTTCAGCATGAGTGAAAGCTTGGACTCTGTTCATTAAGGCAAAAACATCTTTACAACGAGGCAAGACCTCAAGTTATCTCCTGTGACTTTCTGTGGCAGACATATCACAAACATGAGCCCTAAGGGTTGTTTATTTTCCTCTCAATTCTTTGACTAGGTAATTTTAATGAAATACAGAGTAATTGGACCTCTTTAAAAGGCTAACTGGGGAGCTTCCTGGAAATGTTTTCCTTGTGTATTTACACAGGATCATCTAAAGTATAAATAGAGTCCCTGGATAGTTAGCTCGCATTGTAATTAATTTAATACAGTGGTTCAGATTCACAGCTGACATAAATGTTTTGCAAATGCAGGGCCGTTAAAGTCAATGAAGCTAAGTCAATTTACACCAGTTAAGGGTATGACAGCGTGTACAGAAGATTTTGTTTGCTGGCATAATCATCCTGGCTTTTACAGCTTCGTGAGGGGAGGGAGCTTTTAATATGATGGTGGGCCTTCCCATAAGAAGGATGTCTTCTCAGATACAGAGGAAACGTATGGGAGACAGGAGAGGAACTCATTAAAAAGTCCAATTATAACAACAGTAGTGCTGAAAACATCTTCATTTTAATAACTCATTGGCAGATGCCTCCATTTTCTAGGTATGTGGGTGGCTGACTTGGACTGCCTCAGCTGTTAGAGATGCACAGTGGCGGCCTTGATATGTTTTTTATTTCTATTTTGCCACAACTCAGAGCCATTAAAATTGTGCATCTCTTTCAAGCACACACACTTTTTACAGAGTTCTCTCCCATGTGCTGCAACGCAATAGCACACCACCCTGGGAGGAAATCACAGACATAGCTACCTGAGGGCAGGCTACGAAAAGAGAGGAAATTTGGGTCTCCTGTACAAGTATGCCTTTGACTCACCCAAACCAAGAAAAAAGTCTAGGATATATGTCTTCATTTGTAGGGTTTTGCTTCGCTGTTTTCCTCAGATCACTAGCCTGAAAGGAGAAGGGACATTTTTACTTTGCAGACAAAAACACTTAGCAGTTCACTGCTCGTTTGTGCAATACATCCTTCCAATTTGGAAAGTTGTTCTCTGTAAGCAGACAGCGTTAACAGGCAAGTAAAATCACCCTTTTCCAACTCTTCTAAACAGTTTGAAGTTTTCTTTATTAGTATTTGTTTTTCACTACTGAACTCCCTCCTCTAATTCCCATCTATGCAGAACATGTGCCCTGATAGCAAGGGTCTGATGCCCTACAGACACTTCTTAAATATAAATATATATCTATATACACACAGCCTCTTTTTCTGATTTATTTCCTCATGATGCTCACTTCACCTAGCCTGATTGCCATGGCCTATACTTATTGCATAGACTCTGGGTGAGTTTTAAGTGTAGGAAATAGCAAAAGTTACCTGACAGGCTCCCAACACACACTTTATTTTTAATATAAAAATATTGAAATAATACAACAACAACTGAAACATAAAAGTTGACTGCATACCGACAACTTTCATCCCATTATCAAAACACACCCTTATTTTATTCATTAAAAGCTTTCCTGGTACTTTAAAAATTGGAAAATAATGTTTTGGGAAGTTAGAGTTACTTTATTCTGTTATTTATTATAAAAGAAAAACATCTAGAAGGTATTTACATGTGGTTGTAAACCTATTTGCTCAGGCTACGCTGGGAAAGGTGATGGCACAGATTTGGTGTAAGCGGTAGCAGTAAGTACTCATTCCTTCCTAATAACTTTCATGTCTTTTTCTGAATTTTACAGGCACCTAATAAGACTTCATGGAGGTATTTACATTTTCCTGTTGGGAGAACAGGAAATATTTCTCATGTTGAACACAAAGGGAAGGAAAGCAAAAACCTACTCACAGCACTGATTAAAAAAAAGAGAATCCTCTAAGATGTCTTCATTTTCCTTAGAAGACCCAGATTAAAAATATTTAAAAAGAAAAAACAAACCAAAAAACTCTTGCAACTAGATTTTGAAAGTGTTGGGGGGTTGACTTAAAAAAAAAAAAGTCACACATAATAGCCTTAACTGGTGTGAGGAAGAGATGCAAACCAAATCAGGAGGAGCACTATAACAAGTGGAAAATACCAGAGAATGAGTCCTGATATGGTTATATTGTGAGAAAGAATGGATCTTCTTGCAGAGAGAATATTCCACTTAATATACACACTTTTTAAGCTTACCAGGGGGAAAGTTGTGTAATGCTACAAGGCACAGGCACCCGTTTCAGTATGCATTTTTCAACGTGCCATTTAAAGCACAGATTGGTACATACCTACTCAGTTTTTACTCATTGCTCCAGGATGCAACATTTCCCTTGATATACTTGGATAACAAAACAGTTGGTGGTAATTATCTTAATGATTTCAGCATGAAGATTAGTAACCCTTGTAATTTTTATCCTTGCTAGTATAAATTAGTTTACAAGGGCTCAAAGTACCTGTTAAGCTGCCAAAGCAGTGTACACATTTTCAGTACTCAAATTAACCTCTGACTTTGGAACAGGAATGCTTTTGTATAAAAGTGAAGCTTCTCTACTTTGAATAGGAGGCATTAGTAATTGAAATACTAGTTGAGAACAGACTGTGGATTTAATGCCCTTGTTCCAGAAGGGCAGAAAGAAGGAGGAGCGGGTGGAGCTACCCTTCAGAATAGAAATTGAGATTTTTACAGAATGTTCATACTTTGAGGTTATCATATTGCATTATGTATATTTTATATATATACATATATAAAGTGCAATAATACTATCTATATAATATGTATTACTGTGATATTGCATTATGTATATTTTATATATACTATGTATAAAGTGCAATAATACTATCTATATAATATGTAATGATTTATTTCTGAGTCAGTGAAGACTCCTAATTTAATACAGTTCAAAGGCACTTAACTTGAAATGCATGTTGCAGCCCCTCTTTTTTCTGTAAGTCAGTTAAATAAATTCTGCTGCAGTGCGAGGTTAAGTAACCCTGTAGCCTGAACACACAAACACATTCTGCAGTGACACCATGAGTCGCTCGTGTAGTCCTAATCTGTTTATACCAAATTCCATTAAGGAATTACTCTTGCATGTATGAGCACTGAAATACAATATATACACATTTGCACAGATGAAGATTGCAAGGGATTCAAACACTGGTTTTTAAAAGCCTGGTAGATACATACTTTTCCTTCGTTCAATTTTTTAACTTGTGCACTTTCCAATTACAAAGCCAATAATTAGTCCAGGGCTCTATCTAGAAACCCCTTTAAATATGAAAAGGCAGATCCACTCTATGATTTTCCAGCACAAAGAAAGGTGTAGACTGTTTAAGAAGAAGTCTCTAAGTGGAAAGAAAAGTTTGAGTTAACATTTAGATTTTATCCACATCAGATGTAAAACTGATAGCAGCTGATCTGGCTTACAAGTTCACTTAGCCTGTCCTTGCATCCAAGCAACACAGGAATAATCAAGGAAGAACCTGAAAGACATTCTTTTATTCTTGTGCAAATTAATATTCCTTGTAATATCTCAAAGGTGAGATTATCAATGCATTCATATAATTTTTATTGGTTTAATTATTTTTATTGTTTTCAGCCCTATCAACATTCATTGACTATTAAATGTCTAAGAGTAAGCACACAAATTTGTCTGCAAAATACTTTTTGGCAACTTCATGGTTGTTCTTTTTCATTTTCTGCTTTACGTAGTTTTTACTATTTTTCATTTGTCTATAATGTATCTTGTATTCACTATCCATGACATAAAAACAAAATGGGGGAAACTCTGTTCTTATTTCTTTCTATATTCTCCGTTTCTGCGTGCAGTTTTTGACAACCATCTGCTTAGATTAGACTTCACCTCCTCCTCCCATTCATCTCTGTCATAATAAAATATTGACAGAAACAATTTCTTCCGGGAAAATAGAAAGTTAATAGATAAGTGAAAGCTCTACTTGTTTTCTCATTAAAGTCCTGATGTACTCTCACAACCGGTGTTGTATTTATTTATATGATCATCTAAAGTTGTAAAAAATTAAAACGCAAAGCCTCAAGTCAAACACTGGATTTCACAATGGGATTCAGACTATAGCCAATATTCACAAATTACTGTAGAGCTTTTGCAAATAGCAAGTATCAGCATGTCAGATGAAAATCTCTAGGTCCAATAAACGTAATGTAAGAGGAGGCTCTTTAGCGGCAATTAAAGGGAACAAATGACAGCATTGCCCACACCCGGGCTTACATATATGAGAAAAAATGCGTAAGGAAGCCAGGTCTTGCATAGCTTCAGTGTTTCTAAAATAGTGTTATTTTTCCCTAGGGTTAGGGCTGCAGGCAGATGAGCAAGCCAGTAACTATCCCTGGCCTGAGTTTTAATGAACAGCAAAGATCTGGAAAACTGCGGGACAGGACATGAGAAATCGTTGCACAGGAGAGATGACAGAGCGAGAAGCAACACACCTATAGGGACAGCACTGGGGGGGGGGAGGGATTTTACAGGTGGGTAAGGGGAAGGTAGGGCAGAAATGGCCAAAATTCACAGGTATGCAGAGGGGAGCACTGGGGTTTTCTGGGGAGTCAAGTTTTGCAAAACCAAAAGCACTGGGGTACCTGTGCCAGCAATACCAGCTATTGACAAGATTACCTAGGTAACTATCAGAAACCCCAAAATTGGGTACGGATGTAGCAAGCTAGGACTAGTGGGGAAAAGAGACACCATGGCATGTAAATCCCATGGCAGGTGCAGTGCATGGTCCCAGACTGCCACAGCCAAAGCCAGGTGAGACCCCAGCCCATTGTCCCACGCAGACCGCAACAGGCACAGCTGCCCCGCAGCGGGGACAACTGGGGCGGGCACACCTTCCCTGGCCCTGGGGTCCCCTGCCAGCACTTGTCCAGGCCAGACAGCATCATCAACTACCCACCACCGCTAACCTTCCCCCTTGGCATTCAAGGAAAAATAGCCGCAAGAAGAAACACATAGCTGGAGAGACCTTGTTTTGTAAAAGTCTTCCCTTGAGCAACCAAGTTTGAGATTCACAGGGATCTGATTTGTCCCTGTGTGTTTTTCTGGGTGTCTTTGGCAGCTGCATGCCATAATCCAGCCTTTGAGGTTCTAATGATTTTGGCTGGAAAGATCCTCAAAATTTTTTAGTAGGTATACCAATCCTTATTTGCTATTCTCTACTCAAGGTTCACATATCTTGCCATAGCTATAACACAACTTGGGCAACTCACGCACCATTGACTATTACCTTGGCTGTGACCCCAGGTCCCTCTCCAAGTGGTGCGTCTCCAGGATATCACCTCATGCCTTGCAAGGGTGCCCTACATTCTTTGTCCTCAATCTTGCAATCTTGCATTTGGCCATTTAAAAAAGCGAGCATTTTTTTTCCAAAAGAAACACCTTAGAAAGCAAATTAGACCAATCTATATATATGAGCTATCTTCATAATTATTTACTGTTCAATCAGCTGTGGTGTCATTTGTACATTTTCTCAGTAATAAGTCCATATATTTTCTTCCAGATTTTTTGCTGATGTATCTAATAGCACTGGAACAAGTCAGTAAGGATTCCCATTAGAAACATCCACAGCAGATGATGATATAATATTAGATAAAGTACTTTTTGCCACCTACTACTTTAGCAGTGTGACTGAGCACTTTAGTCTTTTAAGGTTGTTTCTATTAACCCTGTCTCCAACTTCTAAGAGGTACCAAATTTAAGATAAAAAACTCCAATATAAGAATGTATCTAATAATTAGGATATTTCAATGGTGAATAGAAAACCTAAGAGACTTTGTCAATTATTTTTATACTTGGAAGCTCATGTTAATCAGAGGAACTTAGTGAAAAAAATTGATTAAATTGATTAACAAGAATCAGATGGGGATGATGCTAACAGAGTTAACTTGCAAGGAACATAGCTTCATACCGGTTTCAGAAAATCAGAGATAGAATTAAATTGGCTTCTCTTGTGGCCCTTGTTCCCAAGAAAGAGGAGAAGACGTAGTAGAGAAGTAAAGGAAGTATCCAGAAAGACAGACAAATTGGCTGTAGCTATTTTACGAGATTTGATAAGAAAGCTGGATCAACTCTCACTTTCTCCTATGTCCTTTGTCCCTTTTGTTTAAGAAGGTACCACTGAATACACAGCCTAAAGCACTGAGATGGTCTAATGTGTAATGAATGGCTATTGGGGGCATAAAATAAATAAATACTTCAGTTTTACTGGACATTCCAGGGTAGAAAAGTAACCAAATATGGGCACTGCTAATCGACTAATAAAAAATCTTAATTTCTTGAGTTTTGTGCAGTGCTGTTGAATATGATTTTTAATTGGGTGCCAGTTACTTTAAAAACCTTTCAGTTACATTGTACCAGTCAGTTCACAATATAAATAGATATTAAGGCCAATTATTATTATTATTTGATCACATCCTCAAATATTAATATACAGGAAAACTGTTCTACTATTATTCTAGGAAAACAAAACATTGGTAGTATTTATAGAAACAGCACAGCTTTAAAATTTTCCCATGCAACTTAAGTAATGCATCTTCAGGAAGCTGTTTAACAATTCTTGAGGTCTCTTCCAAAGATTAACGCACAAGCTTGAAAGAGTAGTGTTCAAGAGTGTAGATAAAAGTACGTAATAAAATGTTTAATCATGGTTTTGAGTGCAAACCTGAAGGCAACTTTTATTGTGGAAATCCCTTTGCCTTTCCATTAAATTTTCCCTCTTCCAAGCAGATGGTGGAAGGGAGGAGGAATGATTACTGATTTAATTAAGCTACTGTAGCGGGTTGACCCTGGCTGGACACCAGGTGCCCACTAAAGCTGCTCCATCACTCCCCTTCTCAGCTGGATGGGAGAGAGAAAATACATCGAAAGGCTCATGGGTCAAGATAAGGACAGGGAGAGATCACTCAGCAATTACTGTCATGGGCAAAACAGACTCAACTTGGGGAAATCAATTTAATTTATTACCAATCAAATCGGAGTAGGATAATGAGAAGTAAAAACTAAATCTTAAAATGCCTCTCCCCCATCCCTCCCTTCTTCCCAGGTTTAACCTCACTCCCAATTTTCTCTACCTCCCACCCCCCCAGTGGCACAGGGAATGGGGTTGGGGTCAGTCCATCCCACGCTGTCTCTGTCGCTCCCTCCTCAGGGGAGGACTCCTCACCCTCTGCCCCTGCTCCAGCTTGGGGTCCCTCCCATGGCAGACAGTCCTCCACGAACTGCTCCAGCCTGGGTCCATCCCTTCCATGGGGTGCAGTCCCTCAGAAGCAGACTGCTCAAACGTGGGTCCCCTGCAGGGTCACCAGCCCTCCCACTCCTTCGGGCACCCCCCTGCTCCGGCATGGGGCCCTCCCTGGGCTGTAGGTGGGGATCTGCTCCCCCGTGGGCCTCCCTGGGCTGCAGGGGCACAGCCTGCCCCACCATGGGCTGTTCCAGGGGCTTTGAGGGAATCTCTGCTCCGGCGCCTGGAGCTCCTCCTGCCCTCCTGCTGCGCTGGCCTGGGGGACTGCAGAGTTGTTCCTCTCACACATTCTCACTCCTCTCTCTGGCTTCTGTTGTGCAGGTTTTTTCCCCCCTTCTTAAATATGTTATCCCAGAGGTGCTACCACCATCACTGATGGGCTTGGCCTTGGCCAGCGGTGGGTCCATCTTGAAGCCAACTGGCATTGGCTATATCGGACATGGGGGAAGCTTCTGGTAGCTTCTCACAGAAGCCATCCCTGTAGCCCCTCTGCTACCAAAACCTTACCACACAAACCCAGTACAGCTACTAAGATTACTGGTCCAGTCCATCGGGAAATGACAACCTTGAGATTGCGAATTGGATGTAATCATCTCGCCTCATTACTATTTTTGTCATGAAAATAAATTAATTTTGTATATTTTCTGTTCCATTACTATACTTGTCATAAGAGGGAACTATCAAAATTTTAATAATACCTGATGTACTTTGGTAATTATGGTACTATGCTCCACAACTTTGACATTTTCAACCCTGCTCTTGATTTGCTGCCTATTCCACTCCTCCCTGTCAGGTTAATAAAGGCTGTAAATATGGAATCAGCTAGCTAATTTTCTACAAAATGCAATTACCCCATTTTATCCTTTTCCAGATTTCAGCTGGGGGGGGGAGGGGGGGAGAAAACAGAGAATTAAGCTGAACTGCACCGATATTGGTGCACTTTAAGGTATCAGAATTTTTGTTGTGCACTGAAGTAAACTATATAATAAATGTGAAATAATATCTCTGGATATCAAGTTTACATTCAAATGCAAAGATTAAGCTCTTTTCTGGAAGTAGACAGGTTCTGCCAGTGAAATCTATCCACAGTTGCATGGGTTGCAATCAAACAAAGGGGTTTGTGTGTTTACACATGGAGACATTGTTTCAGTTATTACCAAGAATATCTTGGACAGCGAGATTTCCATCAAAAGCAAAACAGAAAATCAGAAGCTTCAAAATAGAAAGTTATATGCTGCTGTTACATTATGCTCCAGTCTTCTGTTCCTGGGCAAAATAACTAAAAGGTGGGAACATCCATTTTTAAAAAAGCACCAAAAATGTCTTGGAGTCAGCCCAAACCAAAGAACTGCCAGAACTTAGGTACACTTAGAAGAAAAATGTTGTGTCCATGGACAAGAGAAACCTACCTTCCTTACTCTGCGTGACACATCTGCTGTACCTCTGCACTGCTGCTGTGGTGCGGCTGGTCTGCTCTCTAGCCAGCCGCTTGTATTCTTCCTCTTCTTCCCCATCCTTGTAGGTGGAAGCCAGTTGCTGGCAGCGTGAGGGTGACAACAGGACTGGTCACGCCTGTGTGTCCTGCAGAGCAGTCTCTAGCAAACTTCTGATCATAGAATCATAGAATCATTAAGGTTGGAAAAGACCACCAAGATCATCAAGTCCAACTGCCAACCCAACACCACCAAGATCATCAAGTCCAACCGCCAACCCAACACCACCATGCCTACTAAACCATGTCCCAAAGTGCCACATCTAAACATTTTTTGAACACCTCCAGTGATGGTGACTCCATCACCTCTCTAGACAGCCTATTCCAAAACTTGACCACTCTTTCAGTAAAGAAATTTTTCCTAATATCCAATCCAAACCTCCCCTGACACAACTTGAGGCCATTTCCTCTCGTCCTACCGCTTGTTACTTGGGAGAAGAGACCAACACCCATCTCATGAGAACCTCCTTTCAGGCAGTTGTAGAGAGCGAGAAGGTCTCCCCTCAGCCTCCTCTTCTCCAGACTAAACAACGCCAGTTCCCTCAGCCGCTCCTCGTAAGACTTGTGCTCCAGACCCCTCACCAGCTTTGTTGCTCGCCTCTGGACATGTTCCAGCAACACAACGTCTTTCTTGTAGTGAGGGGCCCAAAACTGAACACAGTGTTCGAGGTGCAGCCTCACCAGTGTTGAGTACAGGGGCACGATCACTTCCCTACTCCTGCTGGCCACACTATTTCTGATACAGGCCAGGATGCTGTTGGCCTTCTTGGCCACCTGGGCACACTGCTGGCTCACGTTTAGCCCGCTGTCAACCAGCACCCCTAGGTCCTTTCCCTCTGGGCAGCTCTCCAGCCACTCATCCCCAAGCATTGCATGGGGTTGTTGTGACCCAAGTGCATGACCCGGCACTTGGCCTTGTTAAACCTTATAGAGTTGGCCTCAGCCCATTGATCCAGCCTGTTGAGATCCCTCTGCAGAACCTTCCTACCCTCAAGCAGATTGATATTCCCACCCAGTCTGGCGTCATCTGCAAAGTTACCGAGGGTACACTCAATCCCCTTGTCCAGATCACTGGTAAAGATAGTAAACAAGACCAGCCCCAGAACTGAGCCCTGGGGGGGACACCGCTTGTTACTGGCTGCCAGCTGGATTTACCTTGGTTCACCACAGCTCTCTGGGCTCAGCCATCCAAACAGTTTTTTACCCAGTGAAGAGAATGCCTGTCTAAGCCATGAGCCACCAGCTTCTCTAGGAGAATGCTGTGGGAGACAGTGTCAAAGGCTTTACTAAAGTCCAGGTAGAAATCATCCACAGCCTTTCCCTCATCCACTGGGCGGGTCACCTGGTCATAGAAGGAGATCAGGCTGGTCAGGCAGGACCTACCTTTCATGAATTCATGCTGGCTGGGCCTGATCCCCTGGTTGTCCTGCACATGCCTGGGGAGCGCACTCAGGATGATCTGCTCCATAACTTCCCCCAGTACCGAGGTCAGGCTGACAGGCCTGTAGTTCCCTGGATCCTCTTTCTGGCCCCTTTTGTAGATGGGCTTCACATTGGCAAACCTCCAGTCATCTGGCCCTCCCCTGTTAACCAGGACTGCTGATAGATTTTCTGGCCCCTTTTGTAGATGGGCGTCACATTGGCAAACCTCCAGTCATCTGGGCCCTCCCCTGTTAACCAGGACTGCTGATAGATGATAGAGAGTGGCTTTGCAAGCTGCTCCACCAGCTCCCTCAGTACTCTCAGGTACGCTACTCAGTACTCTAATGCTCACAGTTATGCAGCAGGAGCACAGGAACCAGTGACAGGCATCTCGCATCACTTTCTCCAAAACCACCAGGAGACCCATGGTAGATATCTCTTCTTCCTTTCCAAAGGCTTTGTTCCATGGGTCACATTTTTCAGCCTCTTCTTTGTGGACCTGTGGCAGAGAAAATGACATGAGACAGACTGGTTTAGCTGTCAGCAGTCTTCCAAGAACACGCTGCTATATACCACTCATTTTCAGGTGAGGCAATCATTACACTTTTTTGAAATCAGAAAACCTCTTAGTTTGTGAATGAAGGAAAAAAACAACTAACAGAAAACTGAGAAAGGACCAAAATTATGCTAGGTAGAAGAAAAACTACAAAAAGATAGCCACCATTTCCTCCAACAATGGCAAAATCTGCCACTTACTAAAGCAATGCAAAGTTATGCTTTGAATGGTAAAGTTTTCCAAAAATATCTTTCATCATCCATACCTTTTTAAAAATGTGTTTCTCCCGGATGAAGGCATAGCTACACTGATTCATGCATTTGTACTTCTGTGCTCTATTTTTGTAATTCATAAGTAAATCTGAAAGTCAAAACTGCTTACAGCCCCTGACGGTGCCTATGTGATTGCCCTCCCTCTTCCAAAGCTCTGGGTTTAGTAGGAACATGAAGCTTATGCCGAAAACCTTCCACCGGCATCCAGTCAAGTTCTTCAACCAAGGCTTTCAAATGGTATAAGTTTTCAAAGCAGTTAAGGGATCAAGCTCCAGCTACATCAGAGAATGCATTTTGATCTATAAATCACAGAAACAGTGATATTTTTCAGGGAACACAGAGAGTGAAGATCACAAAAGCCAGAACAAAGCATGCAAGAGCCAGGGAGAATGCATTTTCTCTCTAAAGGGACACGGCTCTGAAGGGATGCTCTGTCTTTCAGAGGACACCAGATAGAGCAGGTCTGATTGCCTTTCAGAAGGATCATATGGCCCCATTTTAAGTGACAGAATACATTTTTGATCTCCAGCTCAGTAATTCTCCCAGAAGACCTCACCAACTCCACTCACAAACTAAAAATTAAAATTCCTAGTCCTCATGAAGTTTTGGACTCAAAAAGGCAAAAGCATCAAAGCCTTCATAAATTTTATGAGGTATTATAATGTTATGAGGGTATACAAAACCAGGTGCTACTTCTCTGCCACCACCTTCTTGATCAATGTCAATGAGAAGTTGCTTACTAGAGCCTCATAACAAAATAGGCAGTCTTGGAGATCAAAAATAAGAAGTTATTTGGTAAAAACACTAGTGAGCAGAGAATTGGACAATACTCATTAGCTGTAGAAAGACCCAGATGCCAAGATGCTATTTCTAAAATCTACTTGGCACTTAAACAAAAGTATTATTACAGAATTTGACATGAAAGCTGCTTGCAACTTTGATAAGTGGTCCATATGAAGCTGCCTAAGCATTAGTGCACACCTTGCCATAGCACTGGGATTCCAAATTACATGACAGTTTGATGCTCATATATTCTATCTTATTTAAGGATTAAATCTCTCCCATATCCAAAATTAATGTAGACGTCCCATCAGTCTAGAGCTTTCTAGCACATATTCTCTAATTATAAAATGTACAGCTTTGAACAAATGTCTGTAATGAAAGAGCAAATTCTTGTGGAGAAGACAAGGGTTATAGAAACAGCATCAGATAAAAATGATGAACATGATTACTTGCAACCACTGAAACAGTTTCTATGGAAAGGACTCCAAGTGGCTAGAAAATCTGATAGTAGAAAGAAAAAAATATGGCAAATTATTTTTAGTAGATATATTAATCATTTAGAGCTTTTAAATCAAATGAAACAATTCTGTAGGAAAAAAAAAAAACTGGTTCCACTGAAATTTAAAGCAATATTGCCGCTGACCTTAATAAAGTCAGTGGGTGTCTAATATGATTCTGCTGTGTTGGGCTTATTATTTTGTCTAGACAAAAGGCAAGATCATATCTGTAAGTCACATAACAGTTCTGTATCTGCTAGGGAACAATAGTACTAAGCAAAAAGATTAGAGATAGATTGCAGCAAAGATTTGGTTTCTTCTGAGGGCACATGAACTGTGCAAGAAAGATACTCATCTATCACCTTGTAGAAGAGGCTTCCTGTGACTCCATTAACAGAAATAATTCTCGCAAGTTATACTTTAGCTGACTTAAATGAACAACAGTTTCATCTTGAGCAGTTGGGAAATTCAGAAATTGCAGGCTGGATCGTGCTGGGTTTTAAGCATTCTAAACAATCAGAAATTCATTAGCAACTTCCTTTTTCTCTGGTAGCCAAAAGCTCTGAGGCAGGTATTAAACACTCCCATTTTCAAGCATTCAAAACAAATTCACAGTGTGTTCCACGTTTACTCATTCACTAAAGTTTGATGGTCACTGGAAAGCACATGTTAGGGCTTTCCTGGAAACGTAAACATCTGTGTTAGCTATGAATAAGTAGAGCTCTTCTAATACAAAAATCATTACGAAGAACGAATGAAAAAAAAACCTTCAAAGAACTGAATAAAAATTAACCTCTTCTAAGTAATGTATTTTGAGAGGTGATCTGAATGCTAGTTCTTTCCAGATCTAAGGAAGCCTCGGGCTATATTTCCAGACAATATATACCAGAAGAAAAATAACGGTTACATAAATGTGTAGATTATTAGTGGTTGCCAAATAGATTCATTTGATATTTTTATAATCCAACTGTTTTCCATTTAGCCAGCAGATACTGATATTTTTGTTCTGCAGAGAAAACCATAACAGACCAAATAAAATATTTTATACAGTAAAGCTGTTGTGCCCTTAAGGTACAGAGATTTTCCATATTGTTTCCATTTGAAAGTTTATTCAGATTATGAACCCCCTGCTGAGGCTGATACCTCAACTCTCTCTCCCTTCCCAACTCTTAGGTCCAATAGTTGGGTCAGCACTTGTACTTTTACCCTGATTATGTGAAGCCCCTGTGGAAAGATACAGTACATTCTAAAACATCTTTATTTTACAGTCTGCTGTGAGCATACATATTTGAATGCTTAATTTACAGACATGCTCAGGAAAGTGTTGATGCAAAGAAACCAGCTATTCATACATAACCCAGATCAAAGCTGTACTTCTCCGTAATGTGTGCTCTATAGCATCAGTTAAATAATTTAGAAAAACAACCTTCCCCAAAACATCTGTAAGTAATTTAAATTAAATTTTAAAAGTCATGGCTGACTTTTGCATTGCTCTGCCTTTGTGCCTCTTCTGTAGTCTGAGTTTTGTTACCAAATGCCTCCGTGTCCTGCCCACCGCACTGACTATCTGAACGATGGTGTCGATGCACTCAGCGTGCAGCAAGCGGAGGCCAGCAAGCACAGCCTCAGAACTGGGCAGGTGCGGAGAAGCCCTCCACACACTTTCAGCTGACCAGAAGCTACATACAGCACCAAATTCAGGCCTCTGTGCCTTGCCCCTCAGTTGTGCTCATTAGCATGGGCTTGCCATGCCGTTGGCAGGGCTCACACGAATCAGTCAGCTTTTAGCAACGGCAAATCAGCTGACACCTACCTGTCGTATACTGCACAAAGTCTACCCCATTACAGACACATCCATAATAAAAAATAAGTGTGAAGACTGGAGTTAGGTGCCTTTATGCAGATGTCATTCAGCTGAAATGCCTTTTTGGACTTGGGGTCAACAAGGTTGCAAAGGGGCATCAGCATCCTCTTTGCAGGAGGAAGCACAAGGGTGACGGAGCTCAGTATGAGCAGTCTCCATGAAGACAGAGCCACGGGGTTGCAGAAACAGACGTCTCATTTCTATTTACATTATCTGGGCATAAAAATGTTATGCTGTACAGTTTTTGCTCCAGCATGTGAGAAACAACCACCTGTGAGCAGTCCTGAACCAGAGCAGAGAGCAGATCCAGCTATCCAATAACATGCTCACCATTTTTTTCTTAAAGAGGGGAATATTTCAGCTGGATCCCAGTACAGATCACTTCATAGTATTGCTTTGGGCAAGAAAAAACAGTGGCGGTGAACTATTTTAACCTAATATTGCCACCAAACACTTTTTAATGTTGAAAGACACCCCGACGTATGGTTTTGATCAAGTTAATACGCATATACTGTTAAAAGATGTGCTCAGCACTTTGGGATTGCTCAGCATGCCAGATTAAGAAATTACCAGCAAACCCAAAGATTTTAGCGAGGCTGCTGTTTAGCAAGCCAACAGTAGTCCCAGTAATGACACCTTGGGGGAGTGAACGACTCTCTGTGAATCAGGACTGTAAGTCATTGCAGGACACGGTATGGTCCGCTAAGCAGCGGCAAGGGTTAGGTAGGAAATCACAGGAAATGCAGTAGAATTTATGAACAAGTTCTGAAATGTCAAGACATTCTTTCACAAGCTTTTTGATGGACTGATAAAATGGTTGAAATTTGCTGTGGTTTTAAATGTTCTAATAACTGCAGTATGTCAGGTGGATTTTCACATTTGCCTTGAAGTAGATTTCAGTTATATGACTTTCCTCAAAATAAGGAAGATAAAATAAAAGCAGAGATACAGTTGACATACCAGTGATGGAAGCAGAGTATACCTGAAGCTAATATTGATTTAAGTAGTCCAGTTTCCAGATACTCTATTTCACTGTCCTTTTAAAAACAGAACAAATCCAAATTATCTTGAATATATATATATATTTAACCCATACTTTTAACTCCATGTATCTCACATTTTGATTGAAGCTGAAAAGTAGAAATGCAAGATACCATAAAAAGCATGAAACCATCTTGCAAGCTCCCTTCCTCATGAACTCCCACTGACTTCAGTGAAATTATTATTGCTATTGATTACTAGAAATTACTATTGCCATCTTCTGGTGCAATTGAAAATTGGAAGTTGTTCTCATTAAAACGTGTGTTGAGATTGCTGATGCTATCTAATGCTGGGAATGGCACCGTTCCTTTTGGAATTGAACATGAAGTGAATAATAGGTGTGTTTATCCTATAAATAAATAGCTATGTTTCTCTCCAAAGCTTTTTTGTAAGCTTGGTGTGTATAGAACTTAAGATGGGTCTTGGAAAACAGAAAGAGAAAAACAGTGATGGCGGATCAAGCTTACTAAACTTCTGCACTTTTAATAAAATTCTTTTGGGATAATTTAATGGTTCAGTGTAATTTTCTAAGGATAGTAAAAGTTTCTGTATACTACTATTGAGGAAAATTGCTGTCAACGTTGTCTAGGCTTTTGAGGATTTGAACTCCATACCAAACCAAACATACACTAGCTTGCACCTTAAGGGGGTAATAGTCAAATGTCTGATGCCGAGAGCAAACATTCATGGTTCTAGACTGAAAAGCAGGAGGTAGATCTTGAGGAACATTCAAAATACCCTTGCATAATTTTTACCCTCCGTGTGAAAAAAAAACAAAACAGGGCAGCCCACTTCAGAGCAATCCACTTGTCAAAATGACTCATAAAGATAATAAACCCCACCAATTCAGGAGTTAAATCTTTTCCTGTAAAAGGCTGCTAGAAGTGCAATACATATTTCAGGGTAAAGGATATTGACACATTTTTAAGTATTTTATAAATATTGCAACACTTCATGGCTGCAAACTGAAATGAACAAGTTTCAGCCTTGAAATAGGTCAATGAATATCTAGTCAGTAAGGATCAAGTCACCAGGGAATCTTACTTTATTTGGTGGCTTTATATCACTGTGTATATGCTTCCACGTAAGTACAACTTTCATGCACCAATAACTTTGTGAAATTTTATGGCCTGAGTTATATACCCAAGGTGTTTTCAGGTTTTCAAATCCGCACATCTGTAAACTAATTATACAAAAGGGAATGAAAGGCACTTGCTTACCTGCTTAGGTTCAGTAGACTGATTTCAGAGTTTTCAGAGACTTAATTTCAGGAGAAAAAATAAACACAGAACTTGTTCAAGAACCCACTGGGAGCTTTTCCACTGACTGCAGTGGCACTAAGTACATTATATATGTTCCTTTGTTAATAGGTTGTGCTACTTAAAGTCAAGTCTTAAATGACTGGAAATGATTCAGCAATAAAAGAGGTTTCTATTGGCTCTAAGCTTAAATACATAATACCTTCAAAGAAGTGTGGGGGAATGAAAGGGGAAACAAAGAGAAAAATCACATAGGATGATAAACTGATCACTTTTTTTCTTTCCAGATCTAATACCAGACTAGAAGATAATACAAAAAGTAGAGTCATTATTATGCTTATCTAACTAAAGTACATAATATCTTAATGTTACAGATGCTCTATTGACCCAGAACAAAGATGCAATCTTTCTGAATTATAGGCAGGGATTGATCCAAAACAGTTTCTTAGTAGGAGAAAATCATGAGATATGCAAGGAGGTACCCAACTTTGGCTTGTTTGAATGAGACCTCCGCAGCCCAGGTCCTTCAGTTCTCCTCGGGACGTCACCACAAGCTTTGAATGGAAACTGCCTTCCCTTTGCTCCACTGGCAAGCCTGATGAAGTAACCAAAGGGGTTGGTTAAGTCAGCCTTCCAGGTCCCCAAAGGGTGGCTTTCTAACATTTCTTTCTTTTTCCTTCAGCTGAGGATACTGTATTATCAAAAGACAGTGGATCGAGTTAGCACATTAGGTTGTGTTCCACAAAAACTGTCTTAGGTGGTCCTGACCCTCTCATGCTCCTTCCCTTCTCTTTCTCCTCCCTTGGTGTACCCCTGAGAAGGGCCTCCCTCCCTCACTCCCTTGGCTTGTGCACCCTGAAACACAGAGGGGCTGGCCCACATGGCTGAAACACTTGCCCCAGGGAACTCCAGCCTTTCTTCGAGCAGGAGAGGAAGCAGTACATTTCTAGAGAAGAAAGCTGAAGTGGGTCTGTGCAGAATTATTGGTTGTATGACAAGAGCCTTGCAACCTGCATTCGATTAACTACAAGACAGATAGATCTTTTACCCTCCATAAATTATGCATTATCAGGCAGCCACTTAACTGGTACTCTTGAGTTTTAACCAAACCCCATTAGAACTGAAGAACAGGGCAAATTTTTTCTGGCCTTCCTTTCTTGAACACTTTCGCTCTAAGGCTGCTTCTGAATTTTATCTGCTAGCTGGCTGCATACACTGTGCATTTGCTATTAGGTCTAGCCAAACGATCAGTTAACTCTGATTCTGTCTTGCTTATAATTTATAATTGTAATTTAAATAAAATATAGACAATGAGTTATATTTTGTAAGACTATTTTAACCTATTTTACATTTATTTTCAGTTTCAGGAATCTATTTCATTGCCTGAAGTGACAGAAAAATTAGCAATTTTTATGTTCCTGATGTATTAATATTTATCTTTTCTTTCTTAATTCATGTACATTTGTTATGGCTGATGCTGTACTGGTCCTCTGAACCACGGATAGAGGAGTTCTCAAATGTTATCCCTCGGTTCTCAGACATCCTTTCTTCTCCTGGTTTAAATCTCTAATCAGCCTGTCTACCTCCTACATTGACACCCCTGGTCACACAGCATTCATCCACCAGGAAACAGGGGGCATCCTGAGTATTTAAGAATTTTTTTAAAAGGCATTCATTTTTTTTTATTATTGAAGCAAATCAATTACTCTAATTTTAAAGTTTTGCTGGATCTGAGTCAACCATTACCATTGCCTATCATCTGCCAAAGTCACATCAAACAAAAATTTAAAACTCTCATGGATGCCAAATATTTTGGCAGCTGTACAACAGTCTCTAAAAAACCTACTTAATTTTTCATAGCAGTCAGGGTTTTCTTAAGTTAATCTATTAAATACACAATTACTTTCAAATAACAGTAAGCCAATGACTTGAACCCTTCGAAGCAACACAATTGAAGTTGAAGAAGGCATTGCTGGAAGGGGGCTCTGAATGTCCCCATCACAGCAAGGGCTCCTGCCAGTGGAGCAAGCCTCCACGGAGCTGGATGCTTTACAAATTCAGAATGAAAAGGTGGTTGCTGTTCCAGACCTTTAAAAAGTATTTAATTTTCTGTATTGTGGCCACTTCATTTTCTATGAAAGAACGATAAAAATTGGCTACCTTCCAATACCATTTCCCCAAGGTTTTTCAATAGATATATATATTACCCAGATGATGTGGTTTGATTGTCATCTTGATTCCAGCACTGGCACTGCAGGTCATTTTAGGAGAGGATGGTTACTTCCCTGCTTCTCAGGTTACCCATATACAGAAAGGAAAAAATAATGTCCTTTTAAGTGCCTTGAGATCTATGGCTTCCTTGTAAGCAGCTGTTATTTAGAAACAACAATGGAAAATGCTTAAAAATAATAAAACAATATTTGAGCACTTCTGAGGAAAATTTTTTGTTACTCTTCACTCCTATGCACAACAAGGTATGAAAGCAGCAAAGAGGAGGTTTGTTTGGATTTTTTGTCCCCCCACTCAGTACACTTACCATCTCTTTCTCTCTCCTCACTTTCCACTACACTTTCTACTTAATTTTTAAGACATCTGCTCTTCTTGTAATTTATTTATAATTTTTATTTCTTCCATTTTAATGACTTTTCCTTTGCCATTACCCTTCTTGTTGACGTAAAGGAGCATAGACTAAAGTTCTGCATAAAATAAAATTAAATAAAACCTCTTAAGTACGGTACAGAAAATTGTCCTGTTACTGACATACAGCATGTCCTAACCAATTTTGCCAGAACCCCACTCCTTTTTCAAGGTCTGGTCTATATACCGTTTTCCTCTGCCCCTCACCAGCACCCTCTTTTACTAGAAAGCATGGGCAGAAACAGTTTTCCCAGATACACCCCTAAGGTCTGGGAAGAAGTTGCATATTTTCCTCACGCCCCTTTGAAAACTCAGCTCTCACGTCCATTCATAAAACCAGTGATTTAAAGCAAGGAGAGGGACTTACCAAGGCTTTAGCCATTTGGAGGGTCTAGGTAGGACTTAGCGTTTCATTTTACACCACTGATCTCTTGCATTAAACAGGCAAAGACAACTAAGGTGAGCAGAGGAAGAAGAGCGAAGAAGTTAACCTGGTGCTGTTTTCCTGTTAAGAAAGGGCCTATGTAGCATTTCAACAACCTTATGAAGAAAGGTCTTTAGGATGCTTAGGGCATGAGACAGAAAAGAGACTGCAGACTGATGGGGATTTAGTAGAAATTTGCTAGTACACGTACACTGTCCCCTCAACACCTTCCCAAATCTCCTCCTGTCGCAACACATGGTTGTTTCCTGGCTTTTCTATTCAGAATAGTTGCTTCAAGAGAAAACAAATGGAGGACAAAAAACCCCACATAAAATCATTTGTACTCAAACAAAAGCAGATTTTCATGTGGGAAAAGGGGAAAAATTGAGGTGTTTGGGACCTGAAAGACAAGAAATCATTTACATACATGCTGCTGCATGTTGCTCCTTTCTGTGACTATGTTGTAGTGGTTTCTCATGTTACTAAATATTTGTAGACACAGGCTACCTCTTAAGCTTCCCATTTAAAGCCTTTGCTTATTAGCACTCAAAATTCCTGAAAAATAAGTTTTGTGAAGGCATGAAAATATTTTGCTAAATCGGCTGGCTCTAGAGTTTGCAAATTGATTGGAGAATATTTCACCATTCTTATCAATGTAAGCACTATTTTGTACATGACAATAATAAATTAAAACAAATGCTCTGAAGTAACTTACATTATAAAATAAATAATAGCCAACGATTACATAAATATAGCCTGTGCGGTCTTTACTTTATAAAGAAAATTCACCACAGTAAACGTAAATGAAGATTTGTTTGTAAAATATCTATTGGAATGTGGATTTTTGCTGTGCATTCAACTGTCGTTTCCATCGCTGTAAAAATACCTCTTTTTCACAAGCTTTTCTGGCTTTATTTTCCTGAAAACCTTATAACCTTTATCAAAAGTAATGTTTCATTCAAACAAATCCTTCGCAAGAGAACAATAAATATTTTCTGTATTATTATATTGCTAAAAAGAAGCTACCATGTTTGTCAAAGAAAACATGACACATTGGAAGTCAGCTACATTTTCAATAATCCCAGTTCCTGTGTTGCACATAGAAGCCTTGTGAGTTTGGTTGGTTGAAGAGCCGGAGCAGGGGGCTGCAGGGTTGGGTTTTTTATGAACAAATGTAATATGGATTCATGACAAGTCTTATACTAGATTTAGTGAAAGGAAGGTTGCTTTCCTTTGTTATTCGGTGGTACAGTTATACATGTATTTGGAATGTTATTCAGCTTGTGGTACTGGACATGATATTATTATGTAGAGTAGGCTTATAAACATACATTAATCCTTTTTATAAGTAGGCTTTGCACAACAGAAAAAATATTTTTGGTGCAGGAAAAAAAGAGTTTCCTTGTCACTATTGATGATATCTTCCATAAAGAAACATATTTTTATTAGGCACTATGTATTCAGTAAGGTAAAACTTGTAAATAAAATACATTGACAGTTTCACTTTAGAAATAAATATTGACACCTAATAAGTACCTGGCATCGTGGGAAGCAGAACCGAAGCAGCAATAATCAGATGAAATTGCAGTAAGAAAAAATAAACCACAAGAGAAGACAATGAACACACAAAGTTAATACTCACGATAATAATTTAACAAACACATTGTAAAAATGAGAGGGGAAAAGAGCTTGTTTCAATATAAAACAAGCACAGATGATTCAAGACTGACAATATCAAGTACATCTTCAGTGGTAATAAGATTATGTGCGGTTCCTGGAAAAGTTCTCATTACTTTTGGTCCAAATTGGTCTTTCACGGGCCTATTTCCACACCCTTAAGCTTATTAAGAGTTTGAGGTATTTTTCATTGGGGAAAAAAAAAAAAAGATTTCTTATGATATGACATGATTTCCCAATCAAAGAAATTCTGTGCTTATGGTTGTGCTGCTATGTCTTTCCACCACAGCTTCAGAAATAGGGGCGTTCTCTTGGCTGGCTGGAGAGGAAAAGAAAAAAAAAAAACACACTAGAAATCAAGAAAAACCTCCAAACTTTTTATTCCTGTAACAGCTTCCTCATCCTCTATTTTTTATTGGCTTTCTACACTCACTGAACTTTCACAAATTTGGGTTGTCCTTGGCTGGGTGCCCAAACAGCTGGTAACGCTACGAGCCCATTGATGTTCTCTGCAGGATATTTTTTGCATCTTCTGCAAATAATGCAAGCTCTGGTTTACCCTTCCCTCCCTTCCTCTACCTGAATTCCCCCTTACTTCCTCTGACAATTTTCATTTTGGAAGGACAGTGGGTGTGCGTATGGGATGCCTATCATGTGCACTGCATTAATCAAACTTGGAGGTGGGGATGGAATTTGTGGCTGAGATTTATTTTTTCTTATTGACAGTTGAGAAAAGCTGGCTGGTTTGAGAGTGGGTTTTTTGCCTTCTCATCACCAGGAATCCCAAAGATCAGCTTGGACAAAAATTTTCTGCTGCAATGTGGGACCATTGCAGACATCAATTCTATGGCAAGCCCAGGTCCTTGATACGCTACGACTGAGTCAGAAAGAGAAGTCTTTCACTTCCAAGTCTTACAGGCAAAGGAAGCAGAGCAATAAGGAATAATGTCAGTGAAATATAAAGGTAGGAGAGCAGCCGTTGCCCTCCATCAAGGAATTAATACTGGACAAGTTATCTCCTTGTTGCTCGATGCGGCATTAGATAAAGCTCTGGGGTTTTTGTTTGGTTTTTTTAGTGTTTGTCCTCATCTGCCCAAAATGACAGCATACTGCAGGTAAAACCACACATACAATTTTTTTTTCCCCACAAACTAGTATTTTTTTTCTCCCTTTGCACTAGCCCTGGAGAGCAAACACTTCTGCACCGCGAGTGAACTAGTTTCTGTCCGTTCTTATGCATAATATTCTCTGAGCTGCATGCAAGCCTCCATTAACTGTGATTACTATCAGCAAAGTATAAACCCACAACCATCAGATCCCCAGGCTTTGTAGCCTACCATCACCTTCTACTTCTATGGTATTTAAAACCTACCACCCCTAAAGCACAATTGGAAGTCTAGTTTAATTAATCCTTTTCAAAAAGAAGCCATTGGTTTGCTCCAACTTGTTTCATGCACTACAAAGAACAAACCCGAGGCCATTCTCTCCTGGTTACCACAACATGATAGCATGCACTTACACTGGGCCATCTGGCTATCTAATTGTATCTTGTAAACATGAATCTAAATGAAATGTTTCTGTTTGTGGATAGCACACTTTGAACAATGAAAATACCAGATGATCATTCACCAAACCGATATTACATTAAAACTTTATAATAACAAGCAAATTCATGCTGGCAAGCGCCATCTAATAACATTCTGTCATTCATCATAATTAGGAGCTTGTGATAAATTTGATGTTCTTCTCTTTGTATACATATCCCTTTTAAATGTACTTGCTTTCCTTTTAAGATTTAGGTTTTCTTTAGAGATCATTAGTCATTGTGTTCAGACAAGGGAAATAGGGAACATAAACAGCAAAACGTGTTAACTCTTCCATGCAGTTCACAAACGCAGTGGATCACACTAAGAGAACATATCCAAGAAAACACGTAACAATTAAAAGTACACCTTTCCAGAAGAAAAAGGAAGACTTTTCAATCTTTTTATGTTAATGTTATAAAGGGTTGATGTCCTCCTCTGAGTACAGCACCTGAATAATTTGATAAATTATTCAAATAATTTGTAGAAATATTTGTAGACTCTAAGAGAGATTCCACCCCACCAGGAGGCATCAGATATTTTGATCTACGTCGTCTCATACTGACCCACCTGAGACACATTCCTCGAACCACCAGTGTCAGTTATCTAAAAGTTTAGGGGGTGCTATTAAGCACAACCCAGAAACTGTATCATCATCGGGTCTTAGGATGGCTTTTAGGGGAGTACTGTTAGTCATACATGTTTGTGGTAAGAATAAGGTTGTTGAAAATGTTTTGAAGAGATATCTCAAGCTATCAAATTAAAAAAAAAAAGAAAAAGAAGGAAAGAAGGAAAGAAGGAAAGAAGGAAAGAAGGAAAGAAGGAAAGAAGGAAAGAAAAGAAAGCGGGAACAATAGAAAAAATGTTATATATACCCAATCTACAAAAGCTGAAGAATCTCGCTTGTGAGGGAGACACAAATCCCCAGTCTGTTGGGATCCAATCTTTGTAGACTCAATTTTCATGCTGGATTAACTCCTGATGATGACTTCAAAAGGACCAGGTTTTCACCTCAAGTGTTCAAAGAGAAACTGAAAAGAAAAAAGCCCACACAAGACTCCCCAACCTGTTTTTGATGTGGAATGTGCTGCGCAGGATGCCTGGGACTCACTGAGCAGCCCTGATCCTCTAATCTATGTTGTTCAAGGAAAGGACTTTGAAATGCGTTTGGTGGTGCAGAATTATTTTGTGGTACAGATGATTATGTAACCCGATATAACCTTTTATATAATTTAACATGTAATCATCAGATTCTGTACAAGGGAAATATAGCCAAAATATGTGGGATAATGTCTTATTTACAGCATCATATAGATCTGCAAAGATATGTCTGATGTGTACTCCGCGGATTACTCAAGTGTACACAGTTTTAGGGATAACTTAGCTACATATGTTATACCAATATATTATATTTTTATTCTTAAATATCTCATTCTACAGCTTTTGTGTACTTCAAGCTTTCTGTATTTTAATTTTCTTGTCATGTTTAAAGCAATATATCAGTCTGAGCTTCATATTTAAGTCCAAACATGGAACAGGTGCATCTTTATGTTTTGACTAGGAAACATTAGGCTCTGTATCAAAAGCTGACTAAAATCTTTTCAAAATAGAGTGCTTGTTGCAGGGGAGCAAATTACAACAACAACAAAGAATCACATTTCCTATCTTTCAGCAAAGCGGAGGCGGTAATGATTCTTCTAATGGTAAGATGATAATTGTCATGTAATGTTATAATATCTTTGCTTGGAGGTGCTTTATATTTTCATTTTTTATCACCTTTTCAGAAAGGCTACGCAAGCTATGAATTAGGTATTATACAGCGTTTGGGCGAGCAGAGTGTGAATGCTGCCCAAACTCACCACCGAGCCAGGCACTAGAAAGTTCATTTCATGTCAGGAGCACATCATTGAAGATTCCAGCCAGAAATCAAATGGATACCTAAGGATGAAAGGTGATGATAACCTTGAAGATTAAATGAAGAAATGTTTCAGAACACAATACCACATTTTCTAATGAAATGACAAAGTTGTTTCCACTTTGGAAAGTGTTTTTGACAAGGCTCCGCATTTGAGGTTAATGTCTGCATCTAAAGGGCAAGCGTTACGGAATAAGAGAAAAGTTGGTTCAGAAAATTACAGACCAAATGAGGAAAAACGAATGAGAAGTTTTAAATGGGTCCATAGAACAGTAAATAATAAGGAATCATAAAAACAAATATTTTTTTTTCATTTAAATGCTAATATCACCTTTGTCTTCTAGAAATAAAGAAAATTAATAGGAGCAACATAAATGTACTTAGATCTAGCTCAATAACCAGTAGCTACCAGCAGGATATTTACCACCTTGTAACCAAAGGGGATATTGCATATCTATGTACTGTTGCAGCTCTTTGGGCTGAACTAAACAACATCCCACAGTTGTTCCTGTTACTGGTTTGCTCTACTCCATTACCCTGGGGTGAAGCTGGAATATCCAGGAGTATAAACAGGGAAAGAAGAGTGCTCCTCTGTACGGGGGTGCTTTAGCTCAAACTGTGTGATTTGGTATGGAGCCAAACAGGCCAAACTCCAAAGCCCAGCTCCGTGTCCTCTCTCACCCAACAGCCCCTGCTACGGACATTCAGATGCATCTTTCACCAAAGCGATGATGGGGATGGAAACTACATCCCAGTTCAGAACAGATGCAATAAAATAAGTTGTTCTGGGCTGACATTCATTGTGATAACTTTTCTGAAATCTCTCCCAGACCTTTGCACCCAAGGTGTTTGGTATCACTGCTCAGCTTAAATGCTGGTAGGTACAGGTAGAGCAGTATGCTCCCATCCTTCATGACTCTGCTCAACAGCATGCAGATACACTGCTAAAAGCTGCCTTTTAAATGGTTCCTGTTCAGCTGTGAGAGAGAGGAAGGGTTGGGAAGCTGGGGGGTAGCTGTAGGAAAGGGAAGAGCAGAAGATGAGAAACGGGGTTTTGGGTATCACCCTATTGCCGAAGAACTGAACTAAAATATTTGTAAAATTATTCCTATGATAAATCAGTTTTCACATATTTATCACTAACTCTCTTTTTAAAACAGCATAAAGTTTACCAGGCATATGCCCTACAAATGAAGCAATTTTCCTATCTTAGATTTACAGGAGCATACTCTTTATCCATAGGCCCTGACAGAACTAAGCAAACAGACTCATTGCTCCCTTGTGAGACAGGCTATCCCTTAGTGAATTAACTGCTGCAACACTTGGGTTTTCACTTATTCAGTCTGAGCCCATCCATAGAAACACAAAAGCACATGCAGGGACCCCTGGTACAACCAGCATTCCCATGTTTGTGAAGGTGGCTGGGGCACCAGTAGGCCTGAGGGCCACCCCCAGGCTCCTCCCAGGCACAGTGAGGAGGTGGCACCCATAGAGAGGCAGCCACCCTCACCTGGAAGCTGCTTAGGATGGGCACAGTCGTGCAACACTGCTTGGCGTCATCCACCCAACAGCAAAACCCCACACTTCCCCATCTCTCTCCATGCAGGACTAAGGTGGCGTGCCTATGAAGCTGGGCTTAACAAAGGCAAAAGGCAATGTGTTTTCACCCAATGCACACCTGCAGGAGCCTACTGCTACATGGTTTTGTGGGGATTTAGGTGACCAAGGGGTATAGGAGAGGATGAGATAGGTCCATGCAGACAGGTGCACCAGTGCCTATTGGAGGGGTTGGCTCTGGTGTAACTTCTGCCCAGAGATGTCCTTGAACGGCACACGGCAGGTGAGAGGGAAGAGACTAGGAAGAAACAGAAAAGTACTCCATATGGGAAAAAGATCACTTTTTACATGCCCTCTTTTTTTTTTTCCCCTTAACTGGTAAACATGAGAATTAGGCTACATAGGTCTTTCTCCTGACCTGGTGTGGGAGATCTTTATGTATTTCATTACAAAAGTGCGATGCTATACCACAAAACACTCTCTGTAGTCAGGGAGAGATTAAACTGCAGCCCAGAAGTACATTTCACACACACTAAAGTTTGAATGTTCTCATATAGCATGTTTGATTAAAATAATTTTAAGTAACCATTTATCCAAGACAACTTATCTGTCAAGCCAACTAGCATTCAACCTTGCCAATAAAAATGTACTAATAGGAAATTAAAGCTATGGCCTAAAAGATTTCTTTAATGGCTGTCCCAAATTCATTGTAATACTGTTTAGTGAATCTTACATGTGGATAGAGGAGCGCTCAGAGCAACAGCATCACATTTCCAGCACATAAGAAATTGAGTCCTAAATTCTTGCTGTGTCTTCTCACTGTGATGCCTCGGTGTACAGTTTGCATGAGAAAGAGCTCATTATGCCCCACATGATCCCAAATGCCCAGCAGAGATAACAGTCTAAATCATTTGTTCTCTTTAAAATAATTTATTCATAGGTAGGAATATGAAAATGTGCCCTTTATGAAGTTTATCTGTATCTATAGCAAACACAACTTAAATTAATTCTTCATCTTCAGGACTGGGAAAGTTTGACTAAGGCATTAGGGATTTTTTATTAACCTCCATTAATTCAGTAGTCCTACCACTTTGATAACAAATAAAAATGGATGGCTAAGAAGTTTCTTCTTATTAAAAGGTGTGAGTGAGTGCAATTAAACATGCCCTACATATCTCAAGATATAAAGCATATTCTAATATAACTCCAGGGTTAATAAGGAAGTACGTGAAGTTTATTAGTCTGTTGACTAGCGATCACATCATTTCGGTGGTAGGAGGAACACACAACGACTGTTCTTAATTTCCCTCTCAATTTTGATTTTATTTTTGGCATTTCTACAGAATCCTGAGATATCCCACTGCGATTCAATTTTAATTAGACCAGTAAATAGGATGATGTGAGTCTTTTTTTCATAGCATTCAATGAATTGCCTAAAGATCTACGAATATTACGTACTACTACATGAAGAAATATTGAAATCTGTATGTTTTAGAAACCTCTGCAAAACCCTTGTACTTCTGCTCATGTTCAATTCAGACAAATCTAATTTTCTTTTAATCTAATTATTTTTAAGTCGGTGCCTCAGCTGCTTAGAATCCATCCTTACCCACTTTGATTTAAAACAAGAATTCTAGTCTGAAGTTCTAACAGTTTTCAGTTCACATGCTTTGAGGACCAATCCATATTTAACATGTGAGAAATAAATAAAAATAATCTAGAATCTGACCGTACAAGCTTTTAAAAGTGAGAAACAATGTATAAAAGAACTGGGGAGAAAATGCCAGCCCACAGTATTTAACCTAACACAATTAATTTGGGAGAGAGGGAAAAAAAATACATCTGATGATGTAAAGAAAATGAAAATAGATACAGTATGCTACTAATTTTATGTCATTGAAGAAAGCATGCACACAATGTTATACCATTTAAAAGCTAAGTCAAGATAAGCCTGCTTTATGTGCCACTTAGAATGAATAGACTATATTCATATACAGTCCATATTTTAAAATTACCTCTAAAATAAAAAGAATAATGCTTTTGCTCCCTGCACAAACCAAACTCCTTTATCTGCACAGTAAAACCAGAGTACTGAGTCAGTTAAAAAATAAAGCTCCTTAGCTTAGATAAAAATTCAATGAAGAAAAATCATCTCTCATGATGGAATACTGAAAATGAATTATTTTAGTTGCTTTTGCTCCTTGCTAGAATGCTAATTATAAAAGCATTATTTAATTTGGGGAAGATATTTGTTAAATTTCAAAACCGAATGAGAGTTCATCAAACATGAAGACTCCCAAACGTTAGGTGCTAAATCCAAAGCTTAACCCCTCCTTCTGAGCCAGTTTGCTGCAGAAATTTGTGATAGCTTCTTACCTCACGCATATGTATGTGTATATGTTTTAATAGGCCGTTGGAAGGAGAGTTTAGCTGAATTTAAATGCAATATTCAGGTAATTTGCATTTTCTGACAACCTGCTGTCATTCTCCCTGTGAGTTACCTAGGTTTGCTGGTCCCAACACCTATTCAAAGGGGACCAGCGGACCAGGGTCCCTGGTGTCTGGTGGTGGGCAACACCTTCCTGGTTGTGGACGTTTGCCTTTGGCTGCAAGTCCACAGTTCTTGGCCAAAGCTAGCAAGGACTCAAGGAGCTATGACAGACATAAATAACCCCATTACTTTGTAACAACCAAAAAGCTTGTGATATAAATTGCTGCAATGACCCATTCATTCAAATTATCCACGTTTATATTGCAGCTTGGACTGGTCAAAAAGGTCTACCAGTATACACATCCCCTCCATGGCAGAAGCAACCAAGGAACTCTGTTGCTTTTACAATAACAGGCAGCTTACTCTGGTTTTTATACAGAATCTAAACCTATGACCCCATATTTTCCAAACTGAATATACAAACCCGTCTCAAAATAAAAATCCACATTTTAAGGTAATTGAGTTTTTTTCTCTAGTCTTTTTTTTTCCCCCTTGGCAGCCTTTTCTGTCCTTTTCTTTTTGACATTGGAAAAAGGAACGAAAAGAAAATACCACAAATCCAAATAAGTTAAGACTGCATTTTCTTTTAAAAAAATAGATAATATTTTCCCTCCAAATCTCTCTTTCAAAAAAGAATAAGGAAGGTCTCTCATTTAAGAAACTGTAATCAAAACTAGTAATAAATATCATACATTGTTTAAATATTATTTCCATAAGCAAGTTTTTCTCCTAAACGTGTAAAATAAAGGCAATCTATGAAATAATATAGAAATTTCTTCTACTGACAGGAATATAGAACTAGATTTATGAGATTATTTCTGATTTACTGAAAGGCATTAAGATACTACAGTGATCAGAGAACTGAGACTAATGGGCCAGCAGAAAATACTACAGCTAACAGTACATATGGCACCTATCACAGCTGGTATTCATGGCCCACTGGAAAAGTAGAACCAGCCTAATTATATAAATATATTCACATCTATACATTATTCCACCAGAAGGCTTCATGGGAAGTGGTGGGCTTTAAGATTGTTTACATGAAACTCATTGGACCTTACATGTTTTTATCACCTCCTGACCATCAAAGGACTGCTGTTGTAAACTAAGACCATGTTTGTATTTTCCTCTTATTTTGTGATGACTTGATGGTCTAAAAGCTTATTTACAACCATTACATTTTGGACCTTCAATTTAATCTCATTGCTACACCAATCAATTTCTAATTACATACTTTCATCCTTTCGAGAAATGCCTTTTTTAAGAAGCTCATTAGATTTTTTTTGTCACATGGCAAAGAACTCAAATATGTTGATCGCTGAATCAGTTACACCTCAAATGCATTGTAATAAAACCTTTGTCTTCTGATTTTTCTTGACACTATGAGGAACAGCTTGAAACTAAAGATTGGGAAAAAAAATCACCTATTTTGTTTTTGATGAAACAACTGACAGGCCTGATCCATTGCATTTGACAGTTTATATCCCCATAGCCTGAGCTGAAATTCTGGTTAGGATTGAACAGATTTATCTGGATTCCCCAGACTTGTCTTTGCCTTGGTGATATCGGTCTGTGACAATAAGTTGAGTTTCTCTTCTAAAACAGAGAACAACCCTGGCTGACGCCTTTCCCTTCACCTCTGCTGGGAGAAAAGCTCTTGATTTTATAGCATAAAGCTATCTCCACCAGTGGATGGGCTGAAAATGTGCCAAGCAGCAAAAAGCTGTCTCTCCTCAAGGCAGTTGTCACCCACCCAAGGTGCCAGTAGGCCAGGGCAGCAGAGGGGCAGCCCAAAGGAGTCTGTCCGAGTCAGCAGGGCCAGCCCAAATAATATAATAAATGTTAGAAATTACATATCTCTAAAATGTGGTATTTTACCTCGAACTTCAGTAGTAGCGTGCACTCAACTGTCGCATATTTCTAGATTAGTAAAACTAACATGTTTTTTAAGGCCACCTTAAAGACTTCTGAAGATAAAATTGAAGATAGTTAAGCACTCAAACCTCTTGGGCAACTTTGAAAATTGCACTTCTCATCCCCCACTCTTCCTTATCATCAGTGCAAGTATAGAGCTGTTGGGGGAAAAAAAGAGGAAAATAAAAAAGCAGCATATTGCTGTAATAAACATCACAGCACATTATTTTGAGAGAACAGTGAAATGCAAAGTAGCAAAATGTTATTACTCAGTTTAGGACTTTTTTTTTTGTCATTTTAATGACTGCTATTCTTGTTTAAAGATCCATGGAATCTTAAATAACTCTGAACTGCCAGAACCTCAACTTTAAGCCCCTTTTTAGGAGATTTTCAGCACTGCAGTGCTCCCTAGAGTTACGCTGATGAATTAGTTCAGTTCTGGCCTGAAGCTTGACCATTGCCCAAGGAGGTCCCAGGACAAACCTCAAAGCAATCAGCCTTGCTGGACGTTCAGATATCCAATGTAAAGAGGAGTATCCAAGGCAGGGTTCTCCACAGCTCAGATTTGGTGCAGGTAGCTCACTTGTTTGTTTAATATTTGCATTTTCTAGTACCCTGCTGCTGTGAAAGCATTGGTAGCCTTCCCACACAGCCTATTCTCTATTTACATCTTTCTGGCTCTTTGATGCCTATCGCCTTTGGTTTAGAAACAAAGATACTGACGTTTCCCTGTCTTTTCTGAAATTATTTCCATTTCCAACCTATTCCCAGATATAAACTCTATCAAGTGATTCTTTTGCTATGCACTTGGAATATTCATGATTGATGACAGACATTGCTATCAAGCTTCCTGAATTATGGTAGCAGACCTTTCTCTTTACAGCTTTTTACCAATTTTGTATGTGTTAATACAAAACAGTGAAACTTTAGTTTCAGCAGCAAACCCACAGTTTTTGGTTTTTAGTATTTACAATAATTTTATGTAAAATAATGGGAGAAATACACTCTAAGTATAAATCATTTGTTTGATCTATACCTAATACTGCAAATAATTTTTTATGCTGATTTATTCAAACTATTAGAAAATACATCTCTCTCTCCTTTCTATTCATACCATTATAAAATTAAAGAACAAATACAGTCATTAAAAATAATATTAACAAATTGATGAAGTGAACAACAAATATAGGGCAGCACTGCCAAAGCACAATTTTAGGAAGACAATTTATTATGAAACCTCGTAGTTAATAAGGATCTTGTTTAACAGCAATTATTTTCTTCAAGTTGTAGCATAGCCTTTTTTGCACATCAATGTAATGTAAGAGGAAGGAAAGTTTCATGGTTTTCAAAGAGGCCTAGGGATATTCTACTTGGAAAGATAATCCAAATTGGGCCTAAACCTCTTAACTATCTTTCAAAGTCTCACCTTTAATGTGCAATATTTTGCATTTCAAATTTCTAAACCCACTTTATGATCTTTTCCCATTACAAAATGTTACTTTTTGCTTTAAAAGCAAAAAAAAAAAAAAAAAAAAAAAAAAGTTGTTCTAGCAACAGTTATTTAAAATAACAGCAAAAACATATGAGTAATTTCCTGTTGAATCAGCTCTTGTCCCAGGTAAACTTCTTTACAATGAGAGTGGTAAAACACTGGAACGGGTTGCCCAAAGAGGTAGTGGAGGCCCCATCCCTGGAAACATTCAAGGTCAGGCTGGACGGGGCTCTGAGCAACCTGATCTGGTTAGCAGTGTCCCTGATCACTACAGTGGGGTTGGACTAGATGACCTCTAGGGGTCCCTTCCAACCCAAAACATTCTATGATTCTATAATAAACTTCACTGGAAGAAGCAGCTCTGTCTAAAGAATCCATAGGGAAATTCACATTTTCCTTCAGACAGTAGCTGATGTTCCACTCCTGAGAGTTTTCTACCCTTTCCACTGCGCCAGCCCTCCTAAAATGATTACGGCAAACGCCTTCAGTGTCAATACCTTCCCAAGTAAAACTGAGCTCCCTTGATAATGGACTGTGATAAGACATTTGAGATATCAGATCCTGAGTGTACACTGCACAACTCTTCAGATCAGTTCTCAGCTCTCTTTGTTCATCTTACTGGTTAAAGACTCCCTCTCTGCCCTTTCAGTATGCTAGGCAAAGACCATAAGTGTCACATTCATTCTTTAAAATGTTGATTTTTGTCTCCAAAGCTTTCTTTTAATAACATTCATTATCTCTCACAGCAGATGCTGAGGGTGAACAGGCAGTAGACTGACTAGAAGTATCTGACATTGGGAACAGCTACTGTTTTTTAAGACTCAGTTCAAAGTGCTTAATGACACATTTAAATCCTATTAAAGTCAAGTGTTTACTTCAGTGGAAGCAGGACCTGAGCAAAGCAGTTTGTTCTGAGGAAAAACAAGGGCATGTTTTGTGTGAGCAGGACACACCATGATGGCCACCTCCTCCCCACCATTTGCAACAGACCCGAGCCATGAGATCCTTATCAAACCCAGAGCAAGAGAGATTCATGTTGTTCATTCTTCCAGGTTAACATCAATAATTGTACCCGTGGAAATACTTTGGGTTACCAAAGCTGATATTTGAAAAGCACTGCAGGATTCATTAGGTAAGTCAACAACTAGAGGATCACAGAAACATCAACAAGCACCAGGACTTTGCTCCTGAAGCAGAAACTTTCTCTTTTACAATGTTGAACCTTGCAGTCAAATTAATAAAAATACTTACAACTTCTTTATCGCACGCCTTGCATTTGCGGTATACATTTCAGAGATATGGAAAGGGCACCAGCCTGACACCACAATTCTCAGAGGATTGTTGGCAAATTATAACAGTAAATGCCACATGCACTTAAGTTGTATTATTATCTTAATTGTACTATTTGCATATAAAATCCCCACTGTCAAATACTCCATGACTCACTTTGTAACTTTGAAAGACTTGAATGAACCCTGCCTTGCTGAATGCACGCTTTTTATTCACTTGGCAGAGAGCTGTTCAAATGCTCCAACAAGTGGAATCCAAGTCGACCAAATGTTGCTTAATTTGGCTGGCTATGTTTATCATGGGATATTTTTTGCCCTCGGTGCCATCAGCCATAGAGACGTTTCAAGTACATATAATTAATTAGTGGTTTGCAAAAGACAATTAGATATAACAAAACACCTCCCTTGCTCCTAGATTTAAATAAATTGAACCAGAAAAGGGCACCTGGACAGTAAGAACAAACTCAAGCAAAAAATTAAAATAAATAATTGCAGATAATTTTTTATTAGTTGTTGATGTCTTGGGGTTTGGGGTTTTTTCCTGAATGCGTATTCTGTTAATATATATTTTCTCTTCACTTATACAGCATTTATTTTCCATTTTAATGACTATTACAATTATTTATTAATTTCTCTCACAGGTTCAAGGCACCTTACAGTGTTGAAGTAAAACAAAATATAGGTTTGCATGCTATGGAAGACATAGGCAGATACACTGTCACACAGAACAAATGATGGTTCTCCTTTACTCTGACAATTATTAAACCTTCCTCCCTTCCTTTTCTGTATTCTGAATAGCCATCTTTAAACTCTCTTATTTTGGTAAATAACTGTTCAGAATTGTGCTTAGTCGAAATGTTCTAATCAAAATATATCCATGGACAAGGCCTTCATGATATATCAGTTTCTCCTACTCTTCCCTTTTACGTTTTGGGTTTTTTTTTAATCCCCAGTCTCTGCTTTACATCCCCTCTTTAGTAATAATTATGCTGCTGCCATCCATTGGGAGTTTGCTCAATTTTTATACTTCCCTACAACACTAAATGTTTCATAACAGTTAAGTTTTCCCTATGATACATTGATTGGTTATTCTCACTAGTCCCCTGTATAAAACCAGAATCAATACCCCTTTCTGACTGTTCTTTAACACATTCATAAGTAAAGGGTTATGCCTTCCTCTAACATGCATGTACTTACTTGATTTATAGCAGCTTAAGCATCTGGGAAAAATCATATACCCTTACCTAGGCAAGTACAGGGGGGTTGTGCAGAGTTTCTACGGGAGAATATGGGGGGAAAATCCTATTTGTCAGGTTTTTCCCCTGTAGTAGAAGACTTGCACAGTGAGTGCAGTGCAGCTGCAGAGATTTGGTAGCCTCCATCAGGCCTTCAGGGATTAAAAGAAAAAAAAAAAAAAAAAAAAAGCCAGTGGTGCACACCCAGGCCTCTTCTGCATTACTGTCAAAAGCACCTGAGATTAACACGGGGCAAAGGAGGATAGGCCTGAGACGATTCTTCAAGTTCTGCTCCGTTACCTGAAAGGTCTGTCTCGCTCTTTTCTCCATCCCATACATGCCGCTTGTGACCACCCCATGCCAAACACAGTAATAGACCGAGAGCAGCTCCAAATGACAAAATCACCTGATTTTCCAGTTCACTGAACAATGTCATGCAATAAGCACAATAATTTGCATGATGACTCTCAGAAAAATTTAAAAACAATATTTCACACATACATAATGGCCACCCTTTCCATCCACAGGGTGTTCTGTCTCTCTGTAGAGTTGAAAGAAACAGCACAAAAAATAAAACAGAGGACCATGCCTCAAAGTAATAATAACCAACTGCTTTTCATGAAGCAGTTGTAAGAGAAGAAGTCATGTAGGAGAATATGAAAGCTGGGAAGTATTTACTACAGAAGATAAATCTTCCTTAAACAACACCATTGACAGATTCCCTTTGCCATTACGTTTTTGGGTTAAACTGTTTCTGTGTAGCGCTGGAGAATAAGTGCTACATAAATGCCAGCCATGAACGGGACTTAAAACTCACTTCCACAGAAGAGTTGAACTAGACAAATTACTGTGTACAGTGTTTAATATCTGTCCTGACTTTGGATTTCAGGCAACATCTTGAAACTATTTTTTTAAAAATATTTAGAAATTACATGGATTTTTTTTTTTTTAACACATCTGTCCCTCCCTTTTCTCTGCTCTTTCACCCTACCAATCATCTTATGCACCCTCATTTCTGAGGCTGAGACTTCTACAAAAAAGCAGCAGTGAGTCATACAAAGTAGGGCGCTTTGCTGGTGACACGATGGTACCCCTATCACTACCTCAGCGTCACTCTTGGAAGGCCATTGCCATCGAATGTCTAGGGGTGACCTCACTGGTCATCAATTTATTTAAGTTTGGAGCATTTTAAAATAATTAAAATATTGCTGTTCACAGTAAAAGATTTTACTCAAGTGTAGCTAACTGTAAAATCCCAATATAACTTCCTCAAGAAGTCGTTTTGGCAATATTTGAAATTTTAATTAGGAACTTTATCTCAAATACTGGAACAGGATTTTACAGTTTCAAAACCTTGTGTTTATGTGTATGTACCAGGGTTTTATTTTCATATATCTGTGGGTCTGAGAACACCAGAAAGCATTTTATCAGTATTAATGGAGGTGATTAATATAATAATATTTAAAGAAAATTACCCTGACATTTAAAGCAAAAACTAAAGCAAAATTATCTATAGGTCAAGAATATTTTTTATATATATGTATATATTTGCACTGGACAATGTTAAGCCTTCACTGTTTAAAGTAAATACAAATGTCATTCATATAAATAAAATAAAAATAAGTGGATTGTTTTTCAAACATGAACAAATATTAGGAAAGGAGGTGCAGAGCAAGAGGCTTTAGCTTAATTTATGGTAGAATATTATACAATAAGAATAAAATACAGCTCTTTTACAAAAACTAACTGAATTTAGTTGATTATACTATCTAAAAACACTTTTTTAAATGTTCTTAGCCAATTGCTCCATACTAACAAAATGCAACAGACCCCATTAATCCAGTCAAGAATGAACTGAAGCACAGCTGGATATTAAAAAAGATGATTCTGTGTATTTGACATAATAAATAAGGTCACAGGACAAATAAAAAGTGTTTGACTACTAATAAAACAATCTAAACCTCAAATACTATGTTTAAAAAAATTGGAAGTTCTGGTAAGAACCGTTGTCTTCCAGAAACTGATCATAGACCAAAATGGAAAAGGCTCTATATACATCATGGGAAATTCAGTGATCTCGGCCCATAAAAATATTATTTTAAATTATTATAGATCTCTCTTAGATTACTAAAAGTTGGGGAGGGGTCCCTTCATTCATTTTATACCACATTAACCATGGGCTTGGTGCTGTAGAAGACACAAAGGCACAGTACTGACGCGTACAGCAACAGAATAGATTTTGGGCACAAAACCAGGTCTCCAAGTTTGGAAATGCATCTCAACCAGCAGGTTTGCTTCAGAATAACTCCCTATTGCACCCATCAGCTCCCCCTTATGTAACTTGCACGTGAATACAAGTAATTTACAAAATATAAAGTGCCTTTTTTTTTTTTTCCCCTTTTCTTTTTCCTAAATCCTGTCGAAGCTGGTGAATGCAAACGCTGATGCTGAAACTTTGGCAATCTCCTGACATTAAGTCAAACCGTAAATAAGAACAAAGAAATGTAAATGGGCATGTTATTTTCACTCCATTTATTATAACGTTTTAGAAGTGTTACAGAGGGTTGGGTTGGGTTTTGTTTTTTTTTTCCACCTGCTTTGAAGTTTCGGCTTTTGTTCTGAAGGTGGTTCCCACCCAGGGACTGTCCTCCCTTCTCCCCTTCCCTTCAGACCGATCCACCCCTGCTGTGTCAGCAGCACACGAGCTGTACACTTCTGAAGCTTCCTGTAATTAAGTTCACCTTGTTTTATTATAGGTAAACATGTTCAGACTTATTTTGTATACATTTGGGAAATAATAGCTTCTTAGAGTCAACAGCAAGAAGCAACTTGTGCTACTAAAATAAACTGTGGTGAGGACTGTGTCTTGTAGTGTTTTTACAAGCAGCAAATCCCCTTGGTGTTTTGGTATTTTTATCAGAAAATAACGAACATTAATTTATGTTGTTCTGCATCAGAACTAACATAAGTTTACAATAATGTTTGTGTTTGTACTGTATTGTTTGTGCACACACATAAGATGGGATTCAGCTGACAAAAGCCAAGTACGTAGGTTCATTTCAGACATCCTTGGGCACCCTCCCTGGGCTCCACTGCCTTTCCATGAGGTTTCTCGTCTGCCCTCAGCTCCTCCATCATATTTCCCAGCCCTGTGAAACCATTTCCAACATCCTAGGGCAACTTAAAGTTGCATCAGGCACAAATGTTTTGGCAACTGGTTCCTACTCACTCAGAATAACTCACTTAAATTATTAGGGAGTAATTTTCTGGCAGTTTTATGCATGGAAAAAAATACTAGCCCGAGATCCTTCAAGGGAAAGAAACCCCGGGTTCACACCATGACACAATAACTAATTGACTAAGGAAAATCTAAGCATGTGTTTCAGTCGTTGGGGTTTTTTTTCACCCCTAATAAGGTGCTAATGCACAATTCATTGCCAGGTAATAACAGGCTGACTTTGCCTCTTGCCAGCCAGGACATGGGGTTCAGCAGCCAGGCGTTTCAGTGTAAGAATTTCAGCCTCAACAAAGAAACAGCAAAATACCCGTAACAAAACACCAAGCCACCCAGCCTGACAATCCGGTTATCCCACGGCTTGTCCAGGCTGGCACACTCACATGCCAGGGTCCCATGAGAAGGTGACTGCAGTGGCGTGATGCCGTGTCATAGAATCACAGAATCGTTTAGGTTGGAAAAGACCTTTAAGATCATTGAGTCCAGCCGTCCCCCACAAGGCCAAGCGGGGACACACCACCTCTGCACACGCAGCTTGGGGCCACTCCCAGCTCCCCCAGACACGTTTTATCCTGCTCAGATGGCAAGCGCCGGAGCCACGCTGCCCAAATGGCAAATACAGCACAACACTTCTGCAGCCCCTCCTCTCTGCTCCCGCCACAACAGGAAACACTGATTTTTCAGGGAGCAGGAGGGACCCCACAGCTCAGCACAACACAGCATAAGCACATACGTCAAATCGCTTCCACCGATGTCTTCACACAACGCTGGTTTGAGCTCAGGGCCATTGCTCTGTGCCATGCCCCGACCAGCGACAGCGAGTTGCCAGCCACCTCCTGGCACCAAAATCAGGGCTGAAATCTGCTGGTGGCCCATCTGCAAAGGTTTTGAAGGCCTGATCTTTCTCTGCCCCAGGAAGGGGAAAAGAAATTAGCCACAACTGAAACGAATCCTTTGTGCCCATCTTCCCTTTCCATGATGGTATGATTACATTAGGTTTTACTAAATCGGGCATCCTTAAAACACTGCTATTTCACCTCCATTGCCCCGACTTCTCGCTCTGGCAATGTAAATTAGAGGTAGTGTGGTTCGCTGCATCCTCAGACAGCACGTTGTGAGGCGATATTTCTGCTTTGTTAAAAGGACTATCCCACCACAAGCTGCAAAGAGCCCAAACACATCCTTCTGGAAAACATAATTACCTCGGCTGTTTCGACGGATCATTAGGACTTGCTGAAACTATTACTGTAAATGGGCTTCCAACTACAAAGTTTCACAAGGAATAACTGCATTTCTTGGAGGGGACAAAAAAAAAATCAGTTAAAAGTCTTTCGGTTCATGGCTATTTTCTTGATTTTTTGAAACATTAGAATAAAGCTTTCATATTTCTGTGGAACTTACTTTTAAAATCTCCATGAAAGGAACATCTTCATCTTCATTAAAGCTGGCCTTGAAACAGCGACTAATGGGAACGCTCAACATTAAGATCCTCCTTTGGGGGACAGATTTACACTCCAAGGCAACCCACATAGGCATTTAAAAGATTTTCAAAACCAGGGCACGGAAAGCTGAGGAATCTCGGCATCTGTGAAAATCTGACTCCAATTTGTAATGCAGAGATCACTTAAAACCATGGTCTTTATTAAGGAAATAAAAATGGATTCTGACTCTTTGATGTTAAAGTGGCATTAAAGGAATCTGGAAATCACACAACAGCACCAAAGAAGGAGAGACACACAAAAAAAAACCGTAAGAAGAGAGGAGGGTAATATGGTTAAAGAAAAAAATACAACCCAACAGGTTTAAATATAAGTGTACTATGCAATATTATTCCTGCTTGTTCTGTTACTTTGTTGGTCTTGTTCCGATACATGTTTTTGTAGAAAAGGAATGCGTTGAACCTTTTTGATCCATTCATTTTTAATAGTAAAAGTAATTTTCTCAGGTGGGCACTGAACACTTGCAATTACAGTTTATTTTGCCAGAGAAATTCTTTTAAGACACTAATGGTAAAAAGACACAGGGTAAGGAATAACAGCACAGCACGTCTCCTAAGCTTGATATCTGCAGCTCTGCAGAAGACCCAGAGACACCAAATGGTATTTTTCTGTTGAAATCTCAGGGTGTTTTATTTCAAATGCGCTTTTGCTGAAGGTGATGAAAAATAATGAAAATATTCTAACTGTGGCAGCTACTGCTATTCTCCTTCACAAGAACCATGTAAGCTCTGGCACAGCTGTCTTTGGGCTAGCAAAAATATAAGAGTTATCTTCTGTGGAAGACTAAAGCTTTCACAATTTAGTTTCCATTCCCATTCATTCCATGGCTGCTTAAAAAAATAAAAAATCAAAACACCTCATACCTAGTAATTAGGCTGCTCCTGGTAAAAGGCTACTCCAGAGGTCCCTCTCTCATTTGTCACAAAGGCTGCTTAAACATCAGAGCGTACATAACCGGTGAGTGCTACAGGCGAGAACTAGTAGCAAAAAATGAACTTTTTTATTTAACAGTTGTTTTCATTTAGCCCACTGATCGCAATACTTCTCTTCAGAAAGTTCTGGTAGGTTTGGGTTTTCATTTTTGGGGGGAGAGTGGGGTTTTTTTTATTGATCAACTTATTTCAACAAGCAAAATTAATGTTTAAAATTCCTGGCAGATGTTTTTTCACTGCTGAAGCAGTTCTTCATAAGTTTCTATGCTTATTTAGAAGTGGACTTGTCTACCTTTTAAATAATTTATTCCCACATATTCACTAAAAGGATACTAGAAACCAGCATCCCAATACGATAGGTGAGCTGCATGGAAGACAGGATAAAGTACTTTTTTCCTTTCTTTTTTTTAGTGAGGACACAAAAGGAGAGTTTAATTCCCGCTATACAGGCAGTTCATAGGAGGTCACCTTATCTCTGCAATATTATTTGGCTTTGGTGTGGTTGAACTTTCCAAGCATCTTCATGGTAAAGAAAATAATTTTGCCATTACTGAAGACCACTGACCTGACAGCTCAGGGTCTCGGAGCTTGCGATAGCAATTGTCTCGTGGCCAGGTAACTATTGCCTAAATCTGTTTCAGATTTCCTCTGGTTCATAGTGATAATGAAGAGTTATTCAGGGTGGCTTGCATTGCCTATGTTTCTAGAATAAAATGAGGTGTGGAAGAGAGCGTGCGCACGGGACGATATCAGAGGTGCAGGGGTACCAGCAGAAACCACAGCTCTAATTCACTGGTCACTACAGGAGTGCAGCCTCTCCTTGTTCAGGTAAAACCAGCTTTAGAACAAAACGTGAATGGTTGGGAAGGGATGACAAGAGCGAGCACGCAAGCTGTGTTAAGAAAACTTATTAAAATAAAGCCCAAGCAGACCCAAACCCGTGGAGGATGAAACTATCAGCATCTTTCTTCTCCCAGCAAAGGGAAGGAAGAAACTCCCTGTGACAGGACCATGCTGACCTCAGGGTGCTGATGGCTCACCCTGAGCACCATTCCCTTTCTCCTTCAGGAAGGCTGAAGCTACTCATCTTTGGACCTGCGGAGGGGCTGAACACACCACCAGAGAAAAAGGGGTTTCTAGGAAGGGTTTTTCTATTTCCCTTGAAAAGCGATTTAACCAAACTCTTAAAGTTTTTCCGTGCTAATTTGGGTTATGAATGTATATTGTAACAACTAATAATTCAGACTATTAAATCATGAACTGGAGTAACAATAATTTCCTAGTTCCACTTATGACTGTGCTCCTCTCTTCCCCCATGCAACATTTTGAGTATAACAAGCATGATGACTATATACACACACAAAAACCAAACATCAAACTAAACAGAGCTCAGAACCATGTATTTAAAAGATGTGTGTCATCCTAATTGTCGGGAAATATAAAAGAATTAAAAGAAATGTGTGATCACCTGTTGTTCTTAAATCATACGTGTATTTACCCTGTCAAGACTTTGCAGAAATATTTTTGCTTGTTTCGGTCATAAAGTGGAGGCTGTTTTATCTGTAAACAAAAAATGACATAAAGCACTAGCAATACCATAAAGCCACTGCAATACGTCCTAGAAGAGCCGAATGTGTTTTCGTCATTAAATCTTTTCAACCAGCAAGTGATTTGCGTTTTGTACAAAGTCTTTAACTGAATACAGTGGAACTGTGATGAATTTCCAAAGATATGAAATACTAATTTATAGAAGTGAACTTTAATATTTAATTTTATGCAAAGACATATATTCCATCTATGCTTCAGAGAAAGAAAAGCTTTGTGAGGAGTTTCTCTTTCCTTTTTTATTCGACTTACTGAGTGATAGTTATGCAAAGAGACTACAGACAGGCTTTTGGAGTATACAGGTCCCTCTTTAGACCTAAAATAAAAGCAGCAAACTCAAGTTTGAAATAATTATGTTAATTATTTAGCCAATTTGAAAGAAAATGATGGCTGTTACCAGCAGAGCAGAGGGTAACGTCAGCGAGCAAGGCAGTAATAAGTTCAGTAGGTCTGGTGGGACAGAGAGGTCAGGCAGACGTGCCTCCTGGAGAAAAAGACCCGCCACCAGGAAGCCAGTATCTCGATGAGCTTTAATGTCAAGTACAGCTGTGAATGGTAGTTATGAATATACTTATTTTTTTTCAGTTATTCCTTAAGGATCAGGGCTGCTGAAAGATCACAAATGCAGTCTTCCTTTCTGAGATACCGTTCTTCTGCTGGTAAGTGGACACATTTAACCTTCATAATTATTTATAGAACTTCATGCTAGTGGCTATCTGATTCCATCCAGAGTCTCCACGGGGGCTTTTGGTGCAGTATAGGGAACTGCATTTCTGATAGCTTTGTTGTGAGAGACATCTAATGCTTGGAAATGTATGCCAGAAGTTTTACATATTTTCAGCTAGCTCAGGCTGGTATCACTCGGTGCACAATCACCTCTGAAGGTGTGCTTACACGGAGTTAATAAGTCACTTCAAGGCCAGGAGAAAGGCTCCTGGGAACAACTGGGTTGGGATCTGCCACAAAACTTGCAATAGTTCCATGGTTTTCGGCAAAGGTTCCAACACAGCAAGACATACGGAGTTTTCTCAGTGTACAGCTATCCTCTCAAATTAAGTGATCTATTTGCCAATAGGGGGGATCCTTGATGCAGAGGGTAAGGCAGATGTCAAGAGTACTTTCAGGAGGAAGAAAAGAAAAGCAAAAAAAAAAAAGAAAAGAAAAAAGCACTTTTTAATAACCATTTGGCTCCATGCCAAGGATTCTTGGTACACTTTAAATAACTGCCAGGTTGGTTAAGGTAAATATATTGGTCTTACAAAAAGTAGATGGTGTTCTTTCTGCTTTATGAGGCACACCAATAGCAGTTTGGAAACTTCCCAGAGACAACTGAAGGTGGTACAGTTACTGAATTGATGTGCTTAAGATAATTGTCCTAAAATTAAAATCAGAAATCTATTTCAGAATCTGATGACTTGGTAAATGATTTTAACTTAAAATAGATTAAAAAACACCCACATCCCACTCTTCCTTACTGTTTTAAAAATATTCAGATGAGAAGCATTTTGAAAAGAGGAGACTTTCCCTTTGAAATCTGTTTAAAAATAATCGTATGTTGACAGTGGTTTTCTTTTTTAAATCAGAAGATTCAAAGTTTACACTTTTTCATTAGCATCTCCAGCAGCAGCTTTGTCAGAAATTCTCTTAACGATCCTATCAGCAACACGTACGCAATCATCATCACACTATATTTAATTGGGACAGATACAAGAGTCATAGCTGTTTCCATGAGAGTGTCAAGCTAAATTATGTTTTTGATTGAGTTACTTCAGTGGCAAATCTCCATCAGACAGTTAGATGTTCCATGCTGTGTTACCACTTTCTGAGAAGGAAAAACTGCATTCAGTATTATTATAGCGCTCTCTCAGACAGGTTTTTATGAATTCACTACATCATTTCTATTTGAATATTCCCCACCAAAGGAAAAAACCCAAACATGACACACCCCTCAGTAGTGTCCACTATTTAAAGTATTATGGTAAATGTTACTCTTTTTAATAAATAGTTTGCTCAACTGTACTTCTCTAAGTACGGCAGAAATAAATTATTTTTTTTTAATCCTTACAACAGGGCTTTCTATCTATGTTAGTTTAGAAGCAAGAATTCTGCTGAAGTGAGATGAAAAAAGATTGGATTACAAGTCCTTTTCCAAAAGAGCCAAATAAGTATGTGCCAAAAAAGTGTTAAAAAGCTGAACTTTAATATAAAGTAAGCAGTATCAGTACATTTACCATACAAATATACTCCTAAATCCATTCTTTAGTGAATGGTTACAGACTGAAAGAGATCCGTATCAAGTTAATGAACTCTACTCTGCTGACTTACAGAAAAGAATATAAAATAGAAGAATCTACATATATTATTTCAAACTGCTTATTAGATAGACTTATCTATAATATATATATTAGGCACAAATTACATTAAAATAACTTTTACAGAATTGCAAAGAAAAAGTTCCACAAGTAAGCCCGACACTGTAGTACAGTCCTGAAGCAAGCAGAAACTACTGCTGCTTCATTAAATCCCAGACCTAAAAATCCACAAGAGGAATCTGTGGTTTGTAATTCCCAAAGTACAATGTAATTAGGTTCAGTCTAACCTGCTTAATGTCATATATGATTCATTGCCATAGTCTATGTTGAATAAAACCCCAAAGTCCCAGAATTGTGGTGATAAATCAGCGTCTAAAAGGTAGGGGGCTTAGAAACACAAAGCAGAGGCTTCAAAGAGTTGATAAATTCTTTTTGAGGAGCATGGCCACCAATTTGCTGAGAGGGAAAGCTAATGGGACTGGGCAAAAGGACTTTAAATTAGCAAGAAAGAGTAAGATGTTCAGCAAGGAGAGGGGAAGAAAGAAAAGCAGCTAGTACACAAGAAAATCAGCAAGAAAGATGTCTCAACAGGAAGGAGAACAGAGGGCACTAAACTGGGATTTAGCAGGCAGGTAATTTAGGGTGTTACCAGAGAATGGCAAGGGAGATAAAAGCAAAAGTGAGCGAAATGAAATAAAAGAAGTACACACGAGGCCGTACGATATCTCTGTTCCAGTGAATTGAGATGTTCTGTTTGGGAAAGTGACACAAAAACCCCAGAAAAATCTTACTGTGGGATGAAAGTAAGTAATTGAAATGTCAATGGAGGAAAGCATGGCCCAAGAGGCAGCTGAAGAGGGGTGACTGCTACACACAGGAGGCATCCCCTACTCCAGGGGAGACATGGAAGTAAGAAGGAAATAATTTTTTTTTAATCTCTGGGTGAAAATCAAAGCAGATGGAGAAAGAAAGGCAGTTTTCTATGAAGTTTGCCAGCAAAACATATATCAGATGAAGCCTTGAAGTAGACAGCACATGCTGAAATTAGTTGAAGAATCATTGAAAGCCATACTAATCTTAACAGAAAAATTATCTTAGAAATAGAGATACACTGAGCAGAACCAATTCTTCTCACATTCATTCAGCAGGTATCTTTCCTGTAGACGGTGTGGGGAAAGTCAGGGTCCTAGAAAAGAGATTCGTAAAGCAAGCTGTGCTAAAGAAGGGTCTAATCAGAAGATTTGATAGGAAAACTCAAGCGAAGATGCTTTTAAATGCTCTCCCTCTCTATTTACAGATACCTCTCACCAGTGACCATGCCAATATCAGCCCAGTCATGCTTTACAGCTAGAAATAAAAACTAAGATGTCTCAATTTTTGTCTTTCAATTTTTTAATTACTTTTAAGCACCAGAATTGCAAAAAAAAGGCAGAAGTCTCTTTTCACCGCTATCACTCTTACCTCATGTTTGCTGAGGAGGTAGCTGGCGCCCATATCCCATGAGTGCCCTGTAGAGAGGGACAAAGCTCAACAGAGAGCCAACAGGAATCCTAAATCCCTTTCTTCTGGGGGAGGTTCCCCTCTGTGAGACAGGTGAAACAGTGTTTCTGACTGATTTAATAATAAGTGTTAATCTGCAGGAGATAAAACTGCTTTAAAAGAAAGCTTTCTGAGGATCCAATATAGTGATTAAAAACCAAAAGTAAGAACAAAAGCCCTGAGCTGAGGGAATCTTTAGTTTTTTCTTGACCTGGAAGCGTAAGGAATTCAAACAAGGCAGCTTCTCCAATTAGCTCAGTCAGGTCCCTCCCCGGGATTTGAATTGCCACTCTGTCCCTACATAGGAAATGTAGACATGTACCTCTGAGGTTCGGGTTCCTTCCTGGAGACTGGATACCTGAAAGTAATCCATTTTGGTGCTTCCTTCTAAAATACCAAAATTCTGTGGTTTGCCAGGTCTATCCCAGCTGTGTCTTCAGCTGCAAGTGATTTCAGTGAGACAGGCCTGCATTCAATGAAAGTCTCAAGGTATTGCAGAAGCTTCAGAGGAGAAGAACCAAAATCTACAAATCTTTCATAGAAGACATAGAATATGTAAACCCACCAAAATCCCCAGTGAAGTTACTAGAATTAAGTGAGGCAGCACCTACACAACTAGAATAGAATAGACCAGACTAGACTATTTGAGTTGGAAGGGACCTACAATGATCATCTACTCCGACTGCCTGACCAATTCGGGGCTGACCAAAGGTTAAAGCATGTTATTAAGGGCATTGGCCAAATGCCTCTTAAACACTTGGGGCATCGATGACCTCTCTAGGAAGCCTGTTCCAGTGTTTGACCACCCTCTCAATAAAGATACAATCCCTCATCTCCAGTCTAAACCTTCCCTGGCACAACTTTGAACCATTCCCACATGTCCTATCACTGGATGCCAGGGAGAATAGCTCAGCACCTCCCTCTCCAGGTCCCCTCCTCAGGAAGCTGTAAGGAGCAATGAGGTCGCCCCTCAGCCTCCTTTTCTCCAAACCAGATAAGACCAAAGTCCTTAGCGACTCCTCATAGGACATCCCTTCCAGCCCTATCACTAGCTTTGTTGCCCTCCTCTGGATGCATTCAAGGATCTTCACATCCTTCTTAAATTGCAGGACCCAGAACTGCACACAGCACTTGAGGTGAGGCCGCACCAATGCTGAATACAGCAGGATAATCAGCTCTTTTGACCAGCTGGTAATGCTATCTTTGATGCACCCCAGGATGAAGGTTGCCCTCTTGGCTGCCAGGGCATGCTGCTGACTCATATTGAGCCTACTGACAACCAGCATCCCCAGATCCCTTTCTGCAGGGCTACTCTCCAGCCATTCCTCTCCCAGTTCATACTTGTGCCCGGCTTTACTCCATCCTAAGTGCAGAATCCAGCATTTTGACTTGTTAAATCTCATCCCATTAATCATAGCCCAATACTCAATCTATCTAGATCCCTCTGCAAGGCCTCTTGTCCCTCAAGAGAGTCAACAGCACCTCCCAGTTTGGTATCATCAGCAAACTTGCTAATGGTGCATCACAATAGTTGATAAATATATTCAACAGAACTGGTTCTAGAATTGAATCCTGAGGAACATCGCTGGTGATCGGTTGCCAGCCAGATGCAGCCCCATTCACTACAACTCTTTGAGCTCTGTCCTTCAGCCAGTTCTTCACCCAGCACACCAGAAACCCACCATCCCACAGTTGGGTAACTTCTCCAGAAGGATGCTGTGAGGGACCGTATCAAAAGCCTTACTATAACCCAGAAAAAACCACATCCACCACCTTTCCTTCATCCACTTGGCAGGAACTGTTGCACAGCACCATCAGTAAGGAACTATTGGGGTGATCAGGACAGAAGCATAACTACAATACACATTGCTGAGAAATGGCAAGCGATTTGATGGCATTTTTTTATGTTTTTAAATGTATTCCTCAGACAACAAGTTCTTTATCTGATATACAACTACAGATGTTTCATTAAGACCATCTTATGAAAAATATATTCTGAGAAAAAGAAGAATCTTTAAACAGAGAGTGGTTGTATCAAAAATACTTATCATATCAAAACACTGCTGACATGGATCAGCAGATCAAATAACGTCTACTAGTATAGCAAACTGAATGCCTGCTTCCAAACCATAAAGGCACTTTGACCAATGTGATATGCTGATTGTAAGTTTACCATATGTTTCCAGGAAGATTTTTATTTCAAGAGAAAGCATCCCAAGAAAAGGAGATAAGCATATCAGAGACTATTTTTGGAAGCACATGTTGTCTTAAAGGCTACATTTTTACATTGCTGCTATAAGATATCAGAGTTAATCAGCTTAAAAAAAACAAGTGTTTGATATTTCCGAGTTCCAACAAGTATCTATATCACTGCAATGTTTTCATGTTTGAATAAAGAGATATCCAGAAAGATGTGTCTTTGGGAGAAATAAGAAGTGAATTTTGGTTTTCTTTCCCTCTCACTGGCTAAAATTTTGAAGATTTACTTAGTTTAGAAGCCGAGGGCCACATACACTGAATCCACAACATATTTTTAATGATGCTTTAATGTAGGAGTAGATAACCACTTGCTCATATTTGTAATTAGAGTAAGCAGGTCCTTTTCACAGAATTTATGGTTCAAATATGTTCTGGAGTAGAAAGAAATTCTTCAGATTGATTTATACAGTCTTGTCACCTGCAAGAGTTGTAGGTGAAATTCTGGTTACATAGGCCCACAAATACCTCCTGATCTCATAAAATCTGCCCTTTCTAAAGGCAGGATTCTCTTGAAGGATCAAATTTTTATTTTTTTTGGTCCCAAATCTACACAACTTCTTCATATAGCTAGAATACTTTCCATCGACAAGTGTTTCCCATCAGACATTCATCTTTATTCTTCTGAAAATATACATTTATTCCAGGCTATGAAGCCTTCCTAAAAACATCTTGCAGTCTGAGATTTCCCTTGGCTCTGTTTGCACTGTGCTCACTTTTCTCTCTTCTCTGCAGTCAGACATAATCTTCATTTTCAAGTTAATGGCACCAATTAATAGTTTTGAATTACGTCTCATTTTTGTGACAGAATTCCCCTTTAAAATGCCCCTACATAGGGACCTGGTCACAGCCGTATGTGAACTCAGGAAAGGCTACGTCCTCTTGCAGTTCTCCCTGATCATGACCTCCTTGATTGCACAGATTAGGAGACACCAGTGAGTCAATAGCCATCAATCTCTTTATCCGGCTCAACTTTTAAGGTCTTATTTCAGAGTGAAAAAAAAAAGGTTCAGAGAGTTCATTCTTACTCCTAGATCAATGACACTTAAACATATTAAATATTTTAAAAAACACACAGCAGTCCGACACCCGATCAAACTGACCATGAAAAATATTACTGCATTACCTCTTATATGTAATGTCTGTGTAGAACAACTGACAGAATATATATATTTTTGATAAATGAACCTCAGTAAACGCAGCCTATTAATAAAAGAAGATCAATAACATTCGCACTGTTTGGGGGGGGTCACACTCTGATAATGTTTCTGATAAAATAAGTAAAAAGAAAAAAAAAATATATGAGCTGCGGGTTGTTCCACTAGATACATGGCTCTATCTCAACTAGCATTTTGACCAAAATCCAAGCACTGGCAGACTGCATCTCATCTGTTCCTACTCTCCTATCAGTTCTCCTTATTGCTGACTATTTCCTTGCATATTTATTAGGCTGAGTTTTCTCAAGAACAGACTGTAGTAGAGCAGAATATTTATCAAGTGTACTGTTTTTTAAAATGCCTCCTACGTGAAGAATCACACACCAGAAGACTAAAAATTGGTGAAAATGACCTTACGCAAATCAGTCCAAGGTTTAGCTCACTGTTCTGGAGTACCAGTATCTCCAGAAGTTCAGTAATTTACCTGGCTAGGTCTAATTTTTTTTTATTTTTTAATAGGGTGGGGAGGTGCTGCATCTATAGAGACATTCAATTATTATTTCTTCTTATCAGGCCTGAAGTTCTGCTACTTAGTACATCATGACTTCCTGAATTTTTTTTATGTAACTGCAGAATTCACACTGCTTGAGTTGCAAAACTGGAGGAAAAAAAAAAAAAGAAAAAAGAAAACACTCAGGAATTTTTTTTGGTTTGTTTCGGTGGAGGTTTTTTCGCACACGACTTGCCTATTTAAATCGGGATCAGTTTCCTGGCTTGTGGAGCTCCAGTATTGACGTGTGGCTTTATAAAAATGGTAGTGTCTCGGTTCCCAGATCCTCTCACTGTGAGAATTGTGCCATATATGTTTTCTTAACCAACTCATAACTTATCACCATTTCTTATATGCATAATTGTACTGAAAGCATGTATAAACATTGAACTCAAAATTTTTATGTTATGTATTTTTCAACAAGTTTTCCTATCTAATCTGTTGCATCTCCTTGATCTGGAGTGAGGACATGACTAGTGACATGAAGAATATTTTGGCTTACGCTGCCTTTTTTTTACTAGGAAGATGTTCAAGAAACAAGCATTCCAAGCTTTTCAGTAACTTTTAAATAAAAGGTTTTCTACTCCTTTTTGACCATGGCACTGTTAATCTAAAGGTTAAGTATACTTATTAGCATTAAGCAAAGTCCAAAGTCCAAATTTTTGCTTGGTATTTTTAAACGGGTAGTAATAAGAATTATTATTTGATGCCTACCACGGACTCTAACAGAAGCTGACAATTATAAAAACATGCATTCCCATAAAGAGCCCAACACTTACCCTGTAAACTCCAGCTACAGAGCAGATTCAAGGAATGCAATGAAACCCTAAAAACACTGAAAAAAAACTCATGGAAGTTCCCTTTACAAATTATGCTCAAAGTCAGAGTAAGGACACGATTATTTCAGTGTCCATTTTAAAGCAAAAGGCTCATCAATTTTGCCAGGACTTCAGTCCTGATATCCCATTTGTTACTAGCAAAGGAGGGCTTGAATGTTTCAAAAAAGGCACATAGCATAAGACAGCATGTCCGATTCTAATGATTTCACTGCAGCTTGCAGGCAGAGTAATCTCAAATTTAATGGTAAAGAAATAATTTTTAGAAAAGCAAAATTAATGACCAAGATGAAGCTGAGCTTGGTGGTGACTCTAGCCCTCAAAAATACCGTACTTGTCTCCTGGCATAAAGGCATTTAGCTTGCAAGGAAAGGAAGAGGAGGCTTTGGCTGTTTTGATAAACTTCATTCATGCATACTTGAACTCTTTAGTAACATGCATGTTTTTAACAAGCATCATTTCAAGGATGTCAATAATAAGAGCTTTAAAAATTAGGAAAAATCTTAGAATCCTAGGACTCTACAAATCCTGAAATACTAGGTTTTAAATAACATCCATTTCCAGCAAAACCTTGGAGCCTAAAGGAGTCATACTAGGCTTTTTCTGTTTCTGATGGCATCAAGGCTGCAAAGAAAAATTTGAGTGGCAAACAGCAGAAAAAGAAGGTATGATGTTTTTTCTACTCACATACTTTACATGTCAGCCTTTACTTTCAAGCCTAGAGCTTTTACTTAACCCTAAATCTTACAGTATATTTTAACATATCAGGCAATATGGCTTAAGAATTTTGGATCAATGTAAGTTATAGCTTAACAATATCAGTCTAAAAGTCATAGACAATGTATTATCATAGCAACACCGAGCTGGCTTAAGAAGGGCAAAAAATACCAGCTCTTACAAGATTCAAAGCAAGGAGATGAGCCAAGAGCTTTCCATAAGCAAAACTCAAAAAACATTCTTAATCTTGCAGAGCCAATGTTAATTTCTCTGATATAGAGTTGGATGACTTCATATTAATAATAGCTGCAATTCTTTGCCTTACATAGCTTAATGTGTAACTATAAATAATATGCAATTGCTTGACACTTGTTAAGAAAAAATTATACTAGTGGTAGCAAAAAAAAAGTACTTTCTTCTGGGACGTAACATTTGTTCATCCTGCTATTTCTACCTGCAGATTTAGTTTTGATCTCCTCTTCTAGGAAACCAGAAAAAAATTGATTTTTTGATCTCTGATTAGCAGAATTTAGCTCAATATATATGGGGGTTTGCATATATTTTCAATCTTTCAAGGAATGGTCTTAGAGACGACCGTCAAGCAAAATTGTCCTGTGCTTCGCATTGCTTGGATACCATCAGCTTTCAGCTCTCTACTCACTAAATAATTTGATGACATAATAATAGCAACTTAAATTTTTTTTAAAAATCAATTAATAAAAATGCTCCTTTTTCTTAAAATCTAAAATTTAGTTTTGAAAACTAAATATTTTATTTCAGAATCCTCTGCAGGAAAATTTCATAAAAAGCTGTTAGGTGATATTTTTTGGCACTAAACAATTATTATAGTCTTTTTTAAGATAGAGTTTACTTAATATATTGAGTCCACTGCAACTTAAACAATCTTTAGAGACTCTGAGTCTCTATATTTTATAAACACAGAATGGGCAGTAAAGTGCCTTGATGCAACAATTTAGACTAAATGCAGACTGAGTCAAATCCTTCTTGATCCCAGAGCAGAGCGCTACCTACTCTTCCTCCTTATGTTATCCTACATGCCCTCTCTGTGAAGATAGCAGAGGAGCATGGAGGTCCTATCTCAGCAGGTAAAACCACAGTATTTTTGCCCAAAGGCAGATTTCAGACATACTTTCTACCTATCTACCTGTAAAACTACTTTGCAGGCTCAAATTCCATTTTCAATCTGGCCAAGAGACTTGTGACCTTAAAATATTAACGTAGGTTGAAAAGCATTTCCGTGCTAATGAGCAAATCACACACAAACTCAATTCATGGTGAATAGAGAGGTTTGCAAAAGTGGTAGCAAAGGGGTTGTTGTAACTCAGTTGTTCATCCCTGCCCCATGGTTCTGCCATTGACCCCCGAGATGAGACTCAGTGACTGTCAGTGGTCACATTAGGCTTCCACACAAAGCAAACAGGCTTCAACAAGTGATTGTCTTGTGTCATGGTTTAACCCTGGCCGGTGACTCGGCACCATACAGCTGCTCACTTGCTCCCCCCCACAGTGGGATGGGGGAGAGAATCAGAAAGGTAAAAGTGAGAAAGCTCGTGGGTTGAGATAAAGACAGTTTAATAGGGAAAGCAAAAGCTGTGCATGCAAGCAAAGCAATGCAAGGAATTCCTTCACCACTTCCCACAGGTGGGCAGGTGTTCAGCCATCCCCAGGAGAGTAGGGCTCCATCACACATAATGGTTACTTGGGAAGACAAACGCCATCACTCAATGTCCCCCTCTTCCTTCTTCTTCCCTAGCTTCTATACTGAGCATGATATCATGTGGTATGGAATACCCCGTTGGCCAGTTGGGGTCAGCTGCCCTGGCCATGTCCCCTCCCAGCTTCTTCTGCACCTGGCAGAGCATGGGAAGCTGAAAAAGTCCTTGGCCGGTCTTAGTGCTACTTAGCAACAACCAAAACCATCAGTGTGTTATCAACATTCTTCTAGTGCTAAATCCAAAACACAGCACTATGCAAGCCACTATGAAGAAAATCGACTCTATCCCAGCCAAAACCAGGACATCTTGCATCGTCGGGCTGTTAGTGCATCATCCAGCTGCTCTAGGCACAGCTCTGCTGCACTGCAATAACCAAAGTAGAAGACTTGTGGCTCTATAGTGAAGAAAGCTTTATTATAATTGTGTAATAGGTGGCACTGAGGGCCATGGGATAGATGACTCACTAATCTCTTAACAAAAGATTTATGTCTCCACCACAGCCACGAGCAATATATTTCGAGTGATTTGTTAGAAGTATGAAAAATGACAGTAACTGACTAATAAGAAGTCAACCCTGAAAGTGCTCTAATCGTTTCCATGAACATATATCTGGCATACAATTGCGGGTAGCCACAGGGCACATACGTGGCCAGCAGAGCAAGCACATAAAGGCACAACCACATATAGGAGAAGGACAGCATTTCTCACCTCTGCACAGGCCGTGGGGTGGAAGTGCCTTTGCAAGTAAAGCATAAAATAAGCCCCTGGTCAAGGGCTACAGTACGGAAAATGTCCCCGAATGGCAGTGTCTTGCTGATCAGATCTTCTCCCAACAAAATAACATGAGGCAATGACACCTTGTATTGTTCATCTACCTATTGGCAAGTTTGGTTTCACTTCATAACAAACTTGTTCAGAAGTTGTATTGTTACGACGTAGCGATACAATGTATAACTGCAAAGGTATTATTATCTCAGTGATATGACGCAGAGCACTTAAGTAGATAATTTCTTCATGACAGAACCTCACCTACCCTAATCTAGAGGTTGACTCCACAAACCACAGCACACCCAATCCTGCTGTCAACCATAGTAAGTACAAGGTACAGATGAAGCTAGGCTCTGAAAGGAACTGCAAGCGCCTTTGCAGTCAGTTATGTTTCAGTCAAAGGACCAAGAAACAGCAGATACCAGATGCAAACATGTGGAACAGCTATGTCAGTCTGTATGGCACACAGTTCAAACCGCACAGAATTATTATTGTTTTACCAAAGTTGCCAAATTGCTTTAAATTCTGTCACCAAAACCATGTTTTATCACAGGCTTACCTGCCTGAGAAATGACTGATTTCAGGATGTTCCTTGAGTTGCATGGACCTGCAACCCACCTTTAAATATTCAACGTAGGCATATCAATACAGGCTCATAAAACTCAGGCCTAAAATAGCAATGCTGATAAGCCTTAAAAATTATAATATTTTCTTTTAATCGTGTTTATCTTTCCAAACAAAGTCTGTGAAGCCATATGTTTGTTCTTTATAAATAATTTAGGAGATTGAAGCACAAAGAGGAAAAAATACTTATGAAATCAGAAAAATCACCTTGGGGGGAAAAGAAAAAGGTGGGGACAATTGACTGTAAGAGAAATCTAACTTCTGAAGCACTGAAGTTCCTAGAGAGGACTGAAAAACATTCAGAGGATCTTTGATCCGTTTATGAAAAGGACAGGGTGATATTGTTGTCCGAGATCGCCAAATAGAGAGCTTGATGGCCCCTTGCACTTCTGTGCAGCCAGGGTTAAAATAAACCAGTATAAAAAACATCATATGGATCACTCTTTTAAAAGTACCACAAGTAAAATAGAATGAAAACCATTTTGTGTCAGACATGCAAAACATTTGGTTTTTTTTTTTCCACTGCCTGAAACACTGGCCCTCACTCTTTTTGGGATATGCAGGTACCCTATTTTCCACAGTTTGATTTGGTTTATGATCACATCATCAAATAACGGTTCTTCAGATAAAATTTTGTCGCTGGTCATGCCATCCATGAAGAAGTATCTTTGTCTGCTAGGAAACACTGAATTCATCCACCTGACATCCAGTAAGGTTGCTTGATGTGGCTGCCATGTCAACGCCTCTCTTTCTACTAATTATTTCCATGTTCTAAGTAATAGTTGCAAGCAGCAGGTCCCTTGGAAGCTAGCTGAAAGAAATGTTAATTTATTTAGTTGGGTCTTTTCACAGTGCATTACTCACAGGTGTTGTAGAGGGTGCGATGCTTAAAAATATAGGTATCTATATGTATATATCAAGTGCTGACTAATCTTTAACACATTTTCAGCTCAGAGTTTATGCCAACAGTTAACTGGGACCATAATCATGTGCCCAAACAAATCTTCATACATATATTACATTTGTTGCAGACCCGAAGGAAGCAATAAAGTACCTAAAAGTAGTCATGTTCCCTTTCACTGGCTCCTAAATACTGTTTACTATTGAATTTTCTGCTATGTGCTTCCTTCTCTCCTTCTTCTCAATCTCCAGGAAAAAAATTAAGGAAAACCTAGCTTCTGCCCTGCAAATGCCTTTCTTTTTTGAACTTCTCCAATTTGTCTGAGGCAGCCTACATAGAGGGAACCCTTCACATTAAATAAGAGGTTGCTTAAAGTCAACAAGGTGTGATTCAGATAACTTTCAATATAATGGAGGTTCAGCCCATTTAAGTGAAAAGCAGAATTTCTTGGGTGGCTAAAAATGGTGACCAGCATCACAGCGTTAGTCACTGAACACCTAGCCTGGAAAGCACCATCCTTGCTCCTTCAGAGAATTCACGGCTTCTTGGGAATGAAAGTCTAAGTCTCATTAAAGAGTGGTCTTATTTTTTAGGTATTTTTGAAAATAGTGCTCATGATATTTGCATTATTCTTCAGAAAAGTTCCTACTTAATTGAGTCATTTCATATTTTGGCCCTCCAGCCCCCATTTGATAATATTTTAAAGCAAATATGTATTGAAGAAAAGGTTCACCAAGTAATTTCCTTGGTAACCTACTTCCTAATGAATCCTTTCATATAATCATGCATATCTTTATAAATATACCCTGAGCAATAAACCATGATTGAAATTAAGTAAAATACACTCTTAAGGTTGATTTAATCTCTTTTACCGAATAACCATTAAAATGAAAATTCTCTCATAGGACGCTCAAGTCAAGATGAAGAACATGATAATAAACATTGGGTAATAAAAATAAATTAAAAATCAAAGCTTTATGATATATTTTCCTATCAAAACGAAAGTGGCAAATTGAAAACAATAATGATGCTCATCCACAGTTACAACAGAACATCTCAGAATTTGATTTACAATTAGCGGCATCTTGAAAATGAGCCATCATTTTACATTTAAAACCACTACCACTCAATCCATCAAGTATTAAAATCTTGATGTTGATTAATGGCATTCTCTCGCACTGTTTCTCTCAATGAGGCTTCATAGAAACCAAAGCAATATTATTGAGCATGAAATTAGCACGTTATAAGGTTGCAAACCTCCTCCATGGCCAGTTCAGTCACTACCACTGTGTTCATAAGTAGCAAGTATTTAGTGGTTTGAGAAATTTTAGTATTTTTGCTGTGATATGAGTATAGGACATGTGCTTTGGTAGCTTTCAACACTGTACTGGCACAGGCCCCCAGCACCTGGAGCAAGCGGGTTGAATGCAGACATCAACTGCTAGAAGATTTCCAGCTGTGATGCTCTTGCTTAACAAGCTGAGATGACCAAGCAGTACCATTCTGTTTTCCTATGGAAGCATCGTTATCAAAGGGTTTAGGAACTAGTAAGATTCATTGGAGTCTGCACCCTTTGTGCAAGATGAAGGTATAAGGTCTGGTAGCATACAAGGCTGGTCTAAGCAATTGCCCTAGTGGCATTTCAGCTTTATTCCCACTGCTCAGTTTGTCTTATGTTCTGAGATATGAGGTTTTGCATCCCATCCAAATTGCTATTAGAATGGTCAATACTATCCTGTGCATATTTTTTCTTCACACTAATGTTCAGTCCCACTTGCTGTTAGTATCATCCCTTTTTACGGACAAACTAAAAGGAATAGAAGGGCCCGATTTATTTTTTTTCCTCCTCTTTAATTTATTCTATTGCAGAGCCTCCATCCAGATTTGGAGAACAGCAAGGAGAAACTCGAAGACAGAGAGGATGGAATATGGATATCTGAAAATTATACCTCTTACATCAGTTCAGACCATAAGTAATGTAGTTTCCTTTAATTTGCAGAAAAATAGTTAACAGTAAACACCCTTTTTTACTGCTATTTCTTTAAAATGTGGATATGACTGAGAACTAATCTTTAGTGCGTAAGAGCAACTAGGCACAGACACTCCAATTTAAATAGTAAAAATAAGAAAAGCTTTTATAAATACCACCATAGTTGCAGGCTATTTCATACCATTATTCTTTAACACTTAACATTTAGGTGCCAAGTCTCTCCTTAGAAATACAGTTATTTCAATTGGACAAAATGCATGATTTTTGCCATGTGTAATATTGTGTAAAAATAAGCTTGAAATAGAATATTTAAATGCTAAGATTTTTTAAGAGAATTTTTTAAATGCATTATTTATCAATAGGTAAAAATGCCATTGCATCCTAAGTATTTATTCATTTGTAGTGGCTTTCCCAAACTATAAAAAATAATTAAAGTATAAAACCAAATTAGTAAATATTAGCCAAGCTCTTACAGAATCTGACAAATTGATTTTGGGCATTACATTGTGACTGGATCAATTAGGATAAAATAAACAATGAAACAGTCTATGAGTGGCTCTGGAAAGACACTGATTTTTTTTTTTTTGAGCTTGTTCCTAATCCTCAAGGAGCTTGGACATTGACTTCAGCGGACAGATGATGAGATCTTTGGTGCTTTGAAAATGGCTTTTGTAAAGACTTTTTCAAAAGAATGATCCAGTTTTTAAAATGGTAATATGGAATAGCTGTGACTAAACAAGCAAAAAAAACATCTTCAGAGTTTAAATCAGCTACACCCTTTTGTTTGAAGTGACAAGGCCTATCATTAAACAGGAAAATTTTGCTTCTCCAGCATAACAGACACACCAGCAATGCATTCTCACATTTTCACATTATTACCTTTCCACACATAATTGGTTTCACACATTTTTGAGGAGTCTAAGCTGAAAGCCATTTGTTTTCTCCCTAGCATGCCCAACCCTGCACCATCGCAAAAACTTTTATAAAAAATTTCAATACTTCAGTGTTCATCTTATGAATATATTCCACATCCCCAACTACTGCCACACTGCTTTACCTCTGTAGCAAGTTCTTTCTTCAATATCACGCTTGCTAATATTAACCTTCCTTTATACTGTTCCAGGGTACAAGACTGGCCTCCAGCACTGTCATATATTGTTTCTCTCCTTTAATTTAATTGCCATTTCTTAATCTTTTTGAAAGAAACAAAAAGGAAAATGACTGTTAATTGCTGAAAAAAATATAATTTGCAATATGCACACAGAGAACACATTAGTCTTCAGCCTAATTCCTTTCAGAAAAAAAGAAACTTCCAAGTGAGAATGGTGAAGAGACAGAAGGGATGAGGGGAAAAGCATAAGAGGAATCAAAGAGAAGAAGTGTCTTTATTTTTTTATTTCTAATAATCCATAAAGTATAGTACAAGAATTCAGTAAAAAAAGGAGGATGGAGAAATTAGAAAGTCATTTCAGGAATTAGGTAAGAATGGAAAGAAAACATAGGAAACTAAAAATTCTCCAAACAGAACACATATACAATCGGAGCTGCACATGGAGAGATGATCCCCTGGAAGGCCACGGCAGTGGTGGGGAGGACGGTACAGCATGAGGCAGCTTGTTCACCTGAGTCAAGGGTCAAAACGCTCTGATGAGGTGTTGGTTGTGGGAATGCTCCAACAGTAGCTAATGCTAAACTTTCTCTTTATTTGTAGCGTATATGGATGTATAATTAGGGTTAAACCCATAAATAGGGAAGTATCTGATACAGGCAACAACACAAACATGCAGTGTCAGATATCATGCATGTTTAAAATTTACATAATGTATATGTCAAAAATTTCTGACATTCATGATATAGCATATACTCATTACTTGCATGTATTATTAACATGCATACAGTCCTCAGGTGATCGATTGACTGACATCAGATTTTTAATGCCTGCTTAGTGCCTTATTCGGAGTCTACTTAAACAGAAAAATCCTCAGTGTAATTTAGTAGTACTACTATTTGGTACCTCATCATAGATGGACGTTCAAAGTGTTCCGCCTGAAGGGGGAGGACACAAACACTCCTAAAGACCCCAGCCGATATATCTGGGAGAGACAGGGAACAGGCAAGCGGGTCTGGGACCAACGCAGACAGCTACACTCCTGCAGTTCCTCATCCCTGCAACTAACACAGTCTCCTCCACTCAAAATACAGTAGCCAAATGAATTTTGGCATCCCCTAAATACCTACATTTATGTCTCCACATGCATATTGAAACTCACTGCTGTGCGTGCAGGACAATGCTGTTGTGCTGCAAGGCCCAGACTAAGAGAGCCCCATAGCCGTCAGTCCAAATTCATAGCAGGGGTTATCATCTCAGCAACAGCATCCTATTCATGTGGTAACATGGTTTCCAAGAACCTCAAAGAAACCTCACAGTTTTTGAGAACACTCATTTGTATAGACATACTTTAAAATTACATGGCAAACAAAGCAAAGAAGGGGTTTTCAAATGCTTCCAAAATACAAATGAGACCAAAAAATCCCCGAGCAGCAGCAGGTGCTTTTACATATCAGCATTAAAAAAACCAAACCCACCATTTTTATCTGAATGAATACAGTCAGTATAGCTGATGAGAGAAAAATGTAGCATTGATGTGAAGCATCATGACTTTAAATTTGAGAATCTAGCACTCCTTCCTCACCCACACATCCCTCTAAGTCAAAAAAAAAATTCTATAAATTGTATACTGATGACACCAGGAACCAAAGCCACCTAATCATCTTTATGTTTCCCTGTCATGAGATGAAAGAGTTCCTATAAGGCATATACAGCCATACATTCAAGATATTGATAAAAAACTTCATTAAAGTAGAAAATTAAAAATAAATTAAATGCCATTTTGCAATCAAGAAATTAGCGTCTCCGCTTTTCTACCCATTTCTCAGCATGCAGTTTCATTTACTCTCCCTTTTCTTCTCTAGCATCTGTTTTCTTTCACTCCTCTTGATAGCTGTGTAATTTAACTGAAAATAAGGATTTTTTCCCTTCTCAAAAAAAAAAAAAGAAGCAACTATTTACCACCCATTACCTTCCCTTAAACCTCATCATTCTTTTCCCTCTATGAACTGTTTTGTCACTGAAATGACTTCCTCTTACACTCTTCCTTTTTACAAGTAATAGTCCAAAGCTGATGATCTTCTGGAAAACATTACCTCTCCATAATGGCACGTATGAGCTCATTACTTTACCTCTCCCAGTTATACCATCCCCTCACAAGAAACACAGTGACTTTTGAACTTCAAAACTTACAGGAGCTGATGAGCAAGGGTTTTTTGCTTTGTCTTTCTTCGCACTGAATCAGAATAGATTTAGCATCAGCTTGACCTGAAGAGTGAATTGAATCATTAGGTAAAATTGAATGCTTGTAGAAAATAGGTAAATTGGCATAGTGATATATAATGTAATGGACTCCTTCAAAAGCTCAACTCTGCATTGCAACTCTGCAGATGTTGAGGAGATTATTTATTTTGCCTCAGACTTTCATTCTGTTTGTTCTTTATGAAAGCTCCAGATAAATTCACACAAATTCTAGGGAGACTTTTTTTAAACATAATTCTTTGTAGCATTACCAATGATCATTCAGCATACTTAAGAAAAAAAAAAGCTCACTTTCTTTCTTTCTGAAATCCATTGATTTCCAAGAATTATTCTTTACCTCAATTAGTATCTATAAAACTATACCTTCACAAAAAATATGTATGTGCTTTGATACATTTCTGAAATAGAGTTTTAAAATATTACTAAGAAAAAGCAAAAAGTATGTTGTACTCTATATAAGATACCAATTTACCTGTCTGACCTTTGATTAAGTATTTCATTAGTCTCTCACTCCTAGCAGAAAGCATTCTTTGGATATAGCATGTATGATTTATTTCAGGACAAGAAACCCAAGTTAAAACAACTTTCATACCTCCTAATGACTTGGCATAGTGGAGAATCTTCCATAGATCACCTGATGGCAGACGCAGTTCTCTGATTATTCAGTGGTAGGATTTTAGTTGTTATTCACTGCAGATTTTTTTATTGATTTATTTATTTTTATTTTGTGCTGGCAGTTGTGATAGGTTGATGTACTTTTCACAGCTTTCTAATCAAGGACCTTTGGAGAAGGTGGGACCTTATGCAACTTCTTTTCCCACTTAAGTCACTAACTCCATTTTTTTTTTATGTCTTCAGTGATTTCTTGGAGATGAGTGAGAGGAAACCACAACACATCTGCTGCTGTGTTCAATCCTTCCCCAGTTTGGCTTTCAGGGAACATTTGGGATTCTTCAAGCAGCGTTTCTTCTGTCTATGCTCAGAACAGTAGCCAAGCAAAATATCTCTGCCTATTTTAGTATAAGGGTGAGACTGCATTAATCTATTAAACCCAGAACTGTGGCAATAGTGTTTAGTTTTTAAGAGTTTCCTTTCCACCCAACTTTTACTTTCCATCTTGCTTCTTTATTACATTTCATTACAACACCTTCTGTCTTCTTTACTTTGGATTCTGATGCCTTCTTCATAAGGTCTTTATGGTACCTTCTTCAACACAATTCTTTTGAAAGCTTTCCTGTCTGAGAAATTCCTTCTTTCCCAGTACTTATCACATACTGTGGGAAAGTTAACATTCTCCAGACTTAGGCTGAGCATTGTAGTCTGAACTAAGTAATGTAGCATGAAGAAAGACCATAATATTAACTTCCAAACTCTTCCATACTGCTTTTTAGAAGGATATTAATTTATCCAGCTGCCAGCAGTTGTCCTAAACATCTAGGAAGGCAGACAAGGAAGATGGTTTACTTAGACAGCTTCATAACATTAGTCTACTACAAGTTATTAAACCTTGCCTAAAGAAGGGCTTCCATTAGGCTCTGCTCCCTGGTAACAGTTCACACAGTCTTCTCAGATGAGGAGGGCTAGAAAATGCTTCTTGTATGAATCACGAGCATCACCAACTCAGACTGCCAGTACTTGGGAAGATTTGTACAAAGTTGATTTCTGCTCAAATTTTATCAATTAAACTGAAACATAAGGGATTGGACTACCTGTTCCTGGTTGTGAGAACACTTCATTTTAACTAAAGTCTCTAGCTTTTGGTTACATTATTTTCACCTGTGATTGTCTTCAATTCTTCAACACCAATTGGGTTTTCTAGGAGGCATGAAGAGATTCTTCCCCTCTGAAGTGACTTATAGGTAATTAAAATAAGGGACAGTTCCTTTGACTTGAAAAAGAGATCATTAGCTCTCCATGTCCTGATATGACTCAGAATAAACTGTGCAATCCATGCATTTTTGATCTAGGGACTTTAACTAGATAGACAATTGCAGTCCTTCTAGGGGAGTTTGAGTCTTGCATCCTGCTTCCCATCTCCTCTTCTCAGTGAAGAACAGCTTGGTTCTTCTCCATAGCACATCTGAGATTCCCCCTTCCACCTGAATTGCTTTTCCCCCCACATCTACTGATATGAAAAATTAAGCAAATACACCAAAACAAGCAAA
>NW_009258797.1:1097796-1136864 GCF_000687185.1 Egretta garzetta
GGGGGGAAGATGTTTGTAAGAAAGACAAGTAGATTTGGTGTAACAAAGCAAGCCTATTGTACTTACCAGATACTAAGTAACTGGAAATACCTACAAAATAGCCACCTTCCATGTTTTTACGTATCCTGTCGGAAATTGCTTAACTGAGGCTGGTATTTTTACACAGCTTTCTGCCATTTTTAATGGCAGCCACTTTTGCACATGAGTTTGCATGTTCTAAATCAAACCAAGAGCTGATGGTGTACTCGAGAGATCTTTTTCTGGCTGTTTGAAGTTACTGCTCAGAGCTAAAAATCAATGTTCTATCAACAACCTCGTCTTTAAAAGTAATTTTAAAATATAATTTCAGCTGTTAACTTCAGGCTGCCCCTATCTTCTTTCTCTGTGCCCTCTTCTTCCCTTAAATCGGCCACACATTCTATCTCAAAAATGGAAAATTAACTGAGACATTATTGCTTAAATGCACTGATAATTATATTGTGTAGATTTAGCAATAATTACCTATTGCCTTCGCACAGTCAAGTAGGACTGGAGTTTGTTTCTTGTCAATGCTTGCTGTCTCTCTGAAAACTTGTATTTCCAGCTGTGAAATAACAAATAACCAATCTTCACCCCTTCTCTACCTCCTGAATTTCCCAGAACTTTCAGATGTGAAAATTAAATATCTTAAGTGTGTCTGCAGGCCCTCATCTTATTAGGACTTTTTATTTTTTTAGTAAATAACTGTGGAGAGCTGTAATGTCAAATGTAAGTATGGATAGGAGAGGAAGGGAGTAGATAAAGTGTGGAAAGAAATCAGCTGAGAAGGACTCCAATACTCAATAATCTTCTGTCTTTGCAGGTAAAATTCAAATCTTCAATACTACATTAACGCAAAAATATTTCTGCCTAGCTTGAAAAAATACATTGATGTCATTTTTTCCACATCCTTACCTTGCTTCTCATCTTGGTTCAGAGTTGGTAGTCAAAGAATATCTGCTGCGACTGCTGGAGGAATTTCACCGCCTCACCTGGAAGGACTCCAAGCACTCCGTATTCTCCCATGTACTGTCCCTACACCCATCTCTCCCAACAGACACAGGTCCTCTGAATCTGCAAATGGAAAAATCAACTTTTTCTGTACACCCTGCATAAGCAGATCTCCATTGACTCAAAGAAGTTGCGTATGTGTTGCCTGCCCCTACAGAGCTAGCTGCAGAACTGGAATACCTATCAGTCAAGCATAAAGATGCTTTTCATCCCCTTTAAGATTGCAGTTTATAAATACATTTTCTAAAAAAACATCCAGGTGAGAGTATTTAGCTGTGAAAGCTGCTTCATTTTAACACCTTAAAAACCAAGGTGAGATACTGTATCTAAAGTCAGACAGTATCTGTACCTATCTTCATAAAAATAAGTCTTCTAGTACCCAGCTTGGACACATAACACGATTTGTGATACTTTAGCTTTAAAACTACCCAGTGATTTTTTTTTTCCTGTATTTCCTACGCATACAACAGCTAACTGGCAAACTGACCACTTGATTGAGGAAAGCACTTTCACAAGATGATCCTCAAATAATTAAAATCCTTAGCTAAGGGCCTTGTTCTGTCCCTGCATTTATAACAGAAAGATGCCCACATATTATTTTTAGCTGCATTTTAGGTACTTTTTTTAGCAAGTAAAACTGCCTACAAAGCAAGCAAGCTCCCTGTGAATTTTCATCGTCCCTCATTTTAGCTGTGCTTAAAGTGTCTTTGAAGAATTAACAGAAACTGCTGTCAGTGAGAGAAACCAGTGGGTTGCATAAATAAACTGCAATTTTACTTCCATGGGTTGAAAATAAGAATAAAACTTGTTTCTTTCAAACAAATCATTTTTTCATTCTGCTAAGATGCGACCTCTGGCTGAGTCACCACCGTGAGCCCTGTGATACCCAAAAAGAAGTTAATCAGCTTTCAGTAGTGCTAGAAGCATCATGTTGCAGCCCTGACACGATCAGCAAGTGACAGTATAGTCTGATGATGTAAACCTTCTAACCTTGTCTTATATTATTACATCAGAGCACCCTGCCTACACAGGTACAGGGCTAGACCAACTGCATTTCCAACTCTGTCATCACTTGTTGGTACATAAACATCCTCCAAAACCCTGTAGCTACATTGTAACATTAATTTTGCAACATTAATTACAGCTGATAAATACACTGGGAGAAAAATATTTGGATGCAATAGTTATTAGCACATTAACTTTTATCTGACATCAGTACATATTTTCATATTTATAAAGATCAAGATACAATATTTGATCATACTTTTAATGGTGTTTTGGAGAACAAGGTGTCATTTTTCTTTACCATTTTACTTATTTCTCATCTTATTTCACACATAAAATTAAATTTAAAATGAAGTCTCAAGAAACACTGACTTGAAAATACCAAGCACACACACAAAAAAAAAAAAAGTCTTTTATGGAGAAGAATAATTTCAGAATTGTGACTTGAGCAGGACCTGGTGGGAAGGGGCTGTTATTTTGATAACTACAGAACATCCATAAGGCTCTAAAGAAGATAATAAGGATTACAACAATTCTCACTTTTTCTTCACACCACTTCAAAAATCTGCAAATAAAAATGAGGATAAGATTTTTGCTGTTAGGAACCTGGAATTCAAATAGACCAGAAGAAGCGCCAGGACTATGCCATTTACTTTATTACTTGTATAGGAGCTACAATCTTGTTTTTTAAATGGGAGAAGCCTCCAGGCAGATATTACAAAGACTTCTGAAACCAGAAGCACAATTAGGCTCGGGGCCAACAGCCTGAAGCATGACTCAGTCAAGGGACATCAGATCATAGATCAATATCTCTGATAAAAAGAACAAAAGCAGAATTAAGCAGGCTGCATACAGGCAAAGAAGTAATGAGTAGCAGTATTTTCCTAGCCTGAGTTTGAAAAGGAAACTAAATTAAGAAGTAGGATACAACAGTCATATGTTGATATTAGTGCTATATTCTTCTATGGAGAAAAGTCTTTTAAAAAAAGCAAGCTAGGACAGTGCTGTTTAATGCCTTATTAACCGTGAACCTTAGTGATTTAATGTCATCGTCAGACCCTATAACTACAGGCCCACATACATAACTTTACCCACATGAATAGCCTCAAAGGTTTCAACAGGACAATACGTATACCAAACGCACAGGTAATGTTTATCTGAAAGGAGTAAGTACACTGTAACAGGAATAAATAATGCTTAATGAAAGGCTGGGTTTGAGACAACCTTATTTAAAAAGAAAAGAGTTATCAGGTCATTCATAAGACAAGCATGTTCAAATGTGAACAGGCACAATCCGCTGGAGTAATTTCTTTTTGCCTCCATCACCCCAGCTCCCACCACAGAGGGAAGAGACACTGCTGAACCTTCCTTGCCTGGGACACAGCTATTGCATATAAAGGCAGAGCACGTCACCCGGGGCAAGTCCTCTCCTCGGCCGAGAGACTGCGGGAACAGCAGGCATTGCAAAGCCAAGAGAATTTTCGAGGGAGGCAAGTTTCTTTTTTTCCCTATAGAAACACGACAGTATTCCACATTAAATAAGTGTTGTGGTTACAAATCGCCTTTGTTTTTGAACTTGCCTTAAGCTGCTATTAGGGTATTATTTCCTTTTTTGACAATTTGCTGGCATCCTGCTAGCATGGCTGAAGTCATACCTAAATTCTCTTCTCAGGACTCACTCTAAACCTGATGGGAAAGTAAACGCCTTTGCACAATGTTTTGTTGCTTGTGCATTCCTCTAGTTGCTTTTGCAACACAAGCAGCTTTGCTCAGCAGCAAATCCTACTCAAGCAGTTATTGTGATTGCCTGCGCTAACATGAGACACTCATTTAAGAAGATTACAAAATAATGATGAAATTGCAGCATTACAGCATTGTAAATCTCATCGGTGAGGACAGAGAGGAGCTCTCAAAGTAACACATTGCCATTTCAAGTTTCTCTGTTTCCATTATCTGACTTCTCTGAAGAGAAGGAAACTGAAAAAATGTATATTTTAAACTTAATTAAATACTTATGAGGTAGCTGCGTATATTGCCTATATTGTAGTTTAGAAGTTGAGTTTCACACCAGAGTTCACAAATGAATAGCAGGTGATTAAAATGCTATTTATTGTACCACTAACTTGCTTCATAAACATGTGTGTTGCCACTTTAAATAACCTGGCAAAAGCCAGGCCAGCTTGTGCATCAGGCATTTTCATTCTATAGTGGGTATTTGGATCGGAAGCGCCTACAACTATAAAGGGCCAATTTGTTGAAAGACCCAGTAAGATAGCCAGTACTTAAAAGTTATATATTGCTAGCAAATATTCAGCAAAACAAAGTCATGAACTTAAATTAATTGCTGTAACCAGACTGGGGAGGCACCAGAACCATGGGATTTTAGTGTGGGATTGCTCTTACTGCTCAGCTGAGAGGCTCATGTTTAGGCAAAACTGAAGACGACTGAAATTATCTCAAACTTCAGCTCCATCATGAAAGGAAACTCGCTGATCTTACCGCAGGACACCTTGCTCCCTGCAGATACTCTCAGCAAAATATTTCCCTTTTCTCCCCCCTAATCCCACACCCTTGAGGGGTTTGTGCCTTTCTGTGCTGTACTGCGGTTGTGTGCTCTGCTGTGAAAATGTGTAAGCTGGTGTCCTGCAGTACAGTGTAGTAAATGATTTTTAAAAAAAGCAGAGTAGCTGTTCTCAGCTTGGATGTATTGGCACTATTTACATTTCTAGCATCCTAACAATGCCGTGAGTTACCGAGAGTATTCAGTGCTCTTGCTTGCCCCAGACACCTTTCCCGAAGCAGTTTATACAATCAAACTGGGCAATTTATGACCATATTCACAAGCGGTTCATCCATCCAGGCTCTCACTCCAAGTATTATAAAACACTTTACCATATGTATAAGGCTTTATGTACAGATATTATATATACTTTCATACAGATATGTTTTAATTTAACATACTTTCCAAAAAGGACAAATCTGAGCAAGTGAAATCCTTCTCCTGTTGAAGTTTATAGCAAATAACCTCAAAAGCAAGCCAAGATTGGGACATAATGAGAAAGCTTTCTGGACTTTTTTCCACAATTAAATCTAGGTGAGGAGCTTTTTGGGGTGACCAGCTCTCTACTGAAACTAGTAGAAATAAATGGTAGTTGATGACAAAAAGCTATAATTCACTACCTTTGCCTCTGCATTGGCCCTCAGAGCAAGGAGGGTACTCCAAGGACAGGAATCTGCTAGAAAAACTGTGTATCTTACCTGCAGACAGGAAAAAAAATTCTAAAAAAAAAAAATAATCTAGTTATCCTTTCTCATTTATCAGGAATACTCTAGCCACAAATAGAGCTCCATCTGAGTTATCCGTTTAGGTAAATAATCTTGAAAGGATTCTTATACTATACAATTAGCTGACAGCTGGGTTGCATCTCTCTTGTGGGTAAGGCAGCCAGCAGGAGCACATCATCTCCGCACTCCCAGTAGGATGTGGGCCCTCTGCTGCCCCAAGACCCTCCACTCCGGGCCTGCAAAATAGGAAAATATTGTTAACAAACTATTGACTCAATTTGTTAAACATTTCAGGAAGGTGGTGGCAGGGTGTGAATTTCCACAGCCCTCAGAGCAGCTCTGGTGGACGGTGCCTGCCTATTTAGAATGTTATCTTATTTCCATCCAGAAAGGAGAGAGCTTTTTTTTTGATGTAATGAGATACTTACGGGGATTAGCTGGTAAGGAAACCACCTTAAGCACTTATTTTTATTGTAAGGCACAAACGCTTTTAAAATTCTTTTTCAGGTGTTCCGGTGAGTTTAGTTTTCAAGTAGTTTAAGAAAACACATCTTTATAGCTTGAAAATATGCCTTTAAAAATAGCCTTTATAGCCAAACTTTAAAACATCTGAACTTCTTTGGAAAAAAACTTAATGATTTACAGTTACAGTATCCTGTAGTTACAAGGAGAATTTCACCCTAAATGTAAATGGTTTACATTTGAAAAGCAAAGTTAAGCAAAACATTGTTCTGCTTCCAGATTTCAAACTAGTTTTGGCAGACAACACATGTTCCCCAAAAGCACACTTTGGGGACTCGGGCCTTGACAGAAGGGAAGCACTAAAAGTATGAGCAACCAAGTGATCTATTCCATCTCTGTTTTCTGTAACATTATCATTTGTAGCATTTACAATCACAACAACGACAAAAAGATTATTCACAAAGCAACAGCTGTCCTTCTCTTCAAACTACTCAAAACATCTCTGTCATGAAGTTTACAAAAATTTGACAATGGTTAGGCAGTGACATTCTGCAATTGTCACTTATTCCAAAGATGAGAATCATTTCATCCCTGACCAGTTTCTTCTACCTCCCTTTTGTGAATAGGAACTATATTTTCTTATATATTCCAAACATGTAGGTAATACTGATTAAGACTCTAGATACTAAAAATATTAAAGAAACAGGAAATAAAATCATGTTTATTTTCACACTAAAGCACAAGTTCTCGGTTAGGAAGAACTGAGCAAATTACAGCTAATGGCTCCTGTATTTACACTAGGTAATAATTTACTCCAACAAGTTATGAAACTACAACTAATTGTTTCTCTTAGGTAACTATAACATTAAATAATCTGATGTGTGAAATCAGATTTAAGTGTCAAGTTGAAAGAAATCCACCAAACAGGTCTCTCCAGGTATCCCAGGAATGCAGACAGGAACATAATTTTAAAAAAAAAAAAAAAAAAGCAAAGCATTTCCAGGGTAACCCCAGCAATCATTTTTGGGATAGATCACAAGAGACTTTCAGGCAAATAAAGAACTCTTTCAGTGTATTGCCAAGATTCAACAATATCAAAGCAGCTAGTTTTCATCAGCTGCCTTAAGACCCCTTAGCTATTGCTGTTTCCACCACAAGTCATATGAAAAACACACTTGATTTCCAGACTAGTATGTTTACAGCTCCAGGCGTAGAGGCAGCAAGATTCATCTATCACCTTGTCTCCACCTAGTACAGATCTATCTGATAGGTGTTCTCAAAATATCTTATCACACTGGATTTCTTAACACACAAGCCGTGAGGAAACGTGGAGGTGAAAAAAGCTGTCCTAAAACGCCAGGGCTTCAAAACCCCTTTTGAATACTAGAGAATCAGGTTCGAAAATTCGCTGAAATTGGAAACACCTCTCTCTGGGACAGGGATTTCTGACTCCCAAGGCAACAGCCCAGTCCTCAGGCCGTGGGCGTGCTCTGACAAAACTGGATTTCTCCAATTCTGAATGTTCCGGGACAAGGAAGGAGGGAAAAGAAATGGAAATACATCCTCCATCCATCTAAAAACAACCCAATGATCAGATTTTTTTATTCATATCAGTGAAGTGTTAGAGAGCTGTATAGAATATTCTAAAGATAAAAATCTCCTCTGAATATGTATATAAAAGCTTCAATGATTTTTTGAGTACTTCAACAACTTCAGTGGTAACCCGTGAAGTGCTGGCCTGAAATTGTTCAAACAGTAACTAATATTCAAATAGCCCATCGAAACTGTATTTGCAGCAGACTGGCATCATGAGAAGAATTTTGGATAAAGGGGAACAGATGAAGAGAAATAGCAAAAAGAACTCAGAGGAGCTGTCAAAGTCCCCCAGGACAGTTTTAGACAGAATTAGGACACCATTCACAGGGAAAGTTGTTGTTATGGACACTGAAGGCTCAGCCCCAGCTCCGCGTGAAGGAAGCAGTCAGAGAGGAACCCGGCTGTTCAGCTCTGATCAGAATTAAATTTACATTTCATTTTCCTGTAACCTGTTGGTTCCAAATTTTAAAGTAGAGGTCCAGCCTCAGACTGGGCTTTAATCTTGGATACACATCCAGGTGAAAGAGAACAACCCTGGGAAACACTTTCCCTAGCAAGTCTGAACCAAATTGGGATATGGAGGCACATACAGAACACTGACCTGTGCTTCAGAGACATGAGGGTTAAAGAACAAGACTCCAACTTAAATTCTGACAGATAGCATTGGCTAGGCGCCAGGACAGGTAGAAAGATGCCATCTGGGAGGCGTAAGTACACCCCCTCTGCAAAGAGACGATGGCACGTGGCAGCTTCACAGCCTCAGCATGGTGTTTTCAGAGCTTATCTCAGCATCCCCGCTGCTGAATCCCAACTATCAGTCACAGCACTGACTTGTACCTGATTTTCCCGTGTCTTTGGCAAGTGCTGTAGGCACTTTCTCTTCCTTTTCTCTCCTCCACAGTGTTCACGGCCCAAAGCTTGGCATAATTAATCTTTGATTAGAGATTAAAAATAGCTTTAGAAGAAGTAATCAAGGCAGTTGGTTCCCAGAATACCACAGACTGAGGTGTTGGGATATTCTTAGTGGAAGCAAAAAACTTTTAAATTCTGTACCAAATAAGACTGACATTTTTAAAAATTCCAGTGGGACATTAGACCACAGATGCAGATGATTCTTTTTGTGATGAAAAGGGATATAATCTAACACGAAGTCCAAGGCGCACTTTGTTGCTGGGATCCTCCAGCACAGCTGGGTGCAGTACGCTAAGTTGCACCCTGACTTCTCACTCCAGTATTTCCTAGTTGTTAGCTTCAGAGAGCTTCCCACCCCAGCCTGTTAGCACCTGTGTGTCACACTCTTAGGGACCTTCCAGTGCAGAATGTGAGGTTACTCAGAAACATGGGTATCCGAATTTCAAGAGACTACGCAGTGTCCAAGAGTTAGGGGACACAGTCACTGTCATAGCTTGAGCTCTTTGCCAGTACACAGTCACAGGTTTATTCTGTAGTGACATAAACATTTTGAACCATCTGCAGAGTATGTATTATTGGCTAGACAGTCAATTTATCAAATTGCTATATTTCAAGATTGTGGAGTCAATATACTCTGGCTTTCTGACAGAGTGGGAGTAGGAGGAGGAGAGTAAATATTCCCCTTAGTAAGCAGTAAGAGACATCATTATAAATACACATGGAAATACAGAACACTAGAAACTAGTAACCAATTAAACCCCTTAGATCTCTCTGTTTCTTATCTCTATCTCAATTCTTATCTTCTAAAACCTTTGAATAGAAAAGGAAAGACCATTCTAAAGGCAGTAAGTGGAGTTCGAGGTAGATAACTGATTATAAAGTCTCCAAAGGCGCCTGGGGCTCTCAGAAGTAAGGATATAATTTAGAAGTTGATAATCTACCTCTGAGTCCTTCAGCCACAAAACTCTCCACATTGCTCTAGGTGATCTAGAGATACTGGCAGCAAGATAGTCACCTCAATTCAGACCTCCACAAAATTACCTTCCTTCCAGAGAAAGGAGCCTTGCAACAGCAACACACTGTGCAGTATGGAGCTGTACACAGGCACTTGGCCTTTCAGTAGTAGCCAACATGTGAGGCCAGTCAGCCTAGAGTACTCAAATGAATTTAATAAAATGATGTGATGGTGCAAAACCTATTCGGCTAGTGCTTACTACATTAATTTTTAACAGAGGCTCACTGGCTAAAGGCCAGGTAGATACCTACAGCAACCACAGGCACAAAACTTATTTGTACCAAAATGCTTCACTCTAAATCCGGCTCTAAAATTACAGTACAATAAAACAAGGCACAGCGATGTGTCGAACTGCAACAATAATTTCCCTAAAACCAAGGCTGGCAACACACTCGACACTCCTGGCTTGCACAAACACCTCTTCTTCAGATGGTTTGATGCACCATTCAACATGTTGTTGCAGGCCGCTATGAATTTGTGTGTGCATCAGGCAGTGGCTGTTAGGAAGCTGCACAGCTCTAGATGTAAATCACACAGCTGCAGACTTCCTGGGAGAAATGAACACAGGTCAGAGCAAGATACTCCTTGTTTTAAAGGAAGGAAAGGAAACTTAAAGCTAGGAGCTACACTTTGTTAACGTAATGCTGTAGACTTAGGGCATTTTAAGTTCACAGACCAGCTGCAGTTAAAGAAACTGACTGGAAACGGTGTCTCAGCTTATTCTTTTTTCAACATGCAGTCTCAGGATGGAGTAAAACTGCTTTATTCAAAATTACATTTTAATTAAAACAAGACAAAGGGGAAGGGAGTCTTATGTATAAATAAAAATGTTAAAGACAGCAACACACCTGTCTGATCCAAATTCCAATTAGATCGAGAGCTAGATTTGGGCTAGAGCACAGAGATTTAAAAACACTTTCAAATTCATGCAAATTTACTGACCTCAAAGAACAAGTTTTACTTGTTCTCTGAAGACTTTTTTTTCCAGAGTGGCCAAGTTCAAATTTTCATCCAGAAAGACAGAAGTGTGTTATGGAATTGAGTCAAAAATCTTAATGATAAGTTCAGACATTTAAATGCTTAAAAGCTGAAATGCTACTCAAAGCTGGTCATGGAATTCTAGCAACCTTTAACTATCTGCTAGTTCACAGCAATTAAAAAAAATTAGATACATGTTTCCCAGAATAAACAAACAGTTTAAGTATGAAGAAAACTGATGAGCCAGAATGCTCTTGAAAAAGAAGGATATGTGTTTCAGAGAATTTGTGTATGTAAAAACTTCTAAACTGGCATTTATAAACTTCAAATGCATTTTTATGAAACTAACATTTTCATGGAGAGATCTAAAATCTCTACTGTCCTGCTGCCTCTCTCCTTGTGATATTGCCTATATCTTCTGAACACAACGCCTAGACCTTGTCTTAGTTTAGCTTTAACGAATATTAAAATGAGCATTAAAATAAACCAATTCTTCTATGTAGAGCCAAAATAGTGTTTCAGATTGAAACTGGAACTCACTGAAACTGCTGACTTCAGCTGCATTTATCTGCCTTTAATGAAGATGCCTGCAAGTGTAGGTATTCCCAAACTGTCCAAAACATGACCTGCTGAGGAAATCAAGTAAGCAGCATCAGAGCCTCCAGGTAGAAATTATTTTGTTCATTGGGAAGATAGGAGAGAAGATAAATGTGGCAGAGAGATGGCTCAGGTAGAGAAAAGCAGGACCCAGGCAAACTTTGGTGGGACAGTGCTACAGGGGATCCTTTGGGAGAAGTGGGGGTGGTGAGAGCCAGAGCTCAGACCAAGCACCTCCTTTCCTCCTGCATTCACGGAGACACCACTTTGCACATTTCTGAGAGGGAACGTGAGAGCGCCAAAGGTTAACCTGGTGTCACAACACAATATACAGTACCTTGACTGCAGTCCATCTCTCCAGGTCGGGGGGCTAACGAGGAAGAGGCTGTCAAAAGCCTGGGCACTTTCAGTTATTCATATCCCCTTCTCTCAAGTATATAAATTTACTGAAAAAAATGCAAATTCATTTTTAGTCATCTTCACGCTGCATGCACATACATATATAAAAATACACACGCAGACACACACATCACATCTCTTTGGAAGCCATAAAAACAGATAAGCCATTCTTAGCACTGCTGGAGAGCCTTCTGGAATTACATTGATCCTACACACGTGCACTCAGCGGGGATGCCATCACGGTGGAGACCAGTCAACCCACAGCACACCACCAGTCAAGCAGGGAGCAAAACTGGGTCCTCGCTCCAGAGTACCTGTAACTAAAATACAGGATGCAAAGAACTAAAGGAAAACAAAAGCCTCACAGATACTGAAAAAAAAAAAAAAAACCAAACCAAAACCAAACAGATGTCCTGTTCCAAAACTTCTACTTTTAATCTATAAAAGGGAAACTTTTGATGGACATCAGGTTACATGTCCCTGGAATGAAATATGGATCTCTAGTTTTTATGAAATTAAAGTATTTCAAAGAGGGCATGAAGGAGAAAAGACATTTTAAATATAATACGTCTCTCAGGAGGAATCTCTCTCAGTGTCAGTTCATAACACTGCAGACTTTGATGCTGCTTTGACAAATGTTTTCTCTAAGGTGAACTATAAGCTGCTTTAGTTTTACGTACTTTTTTTTTCACATTTAGTTTATGTAGGAATTGCACTGAGATGACAACCTCTACTCCCTCCAATCACTCAGAGATTGGAGAATAAAGATCATTTATTTTTATTAAACTGCTACCACTTAAGATTATCCAGACCATTAGCTCATGACAAAATATCTTATTCAATTTAATTTTAATTTTGACCTGCAAGAAAGAGCAGAAGTAAATAAGATACGCTTGAAAGAGCAGTGTAAGTTGTATTTCTTAATTTCCCTTAAAAAAAAAGGAAGAAAAAACACCAGCTATTTGTCATTCTGACAAACTAAGAAAAGATGCCCTGATATTTTCTTTATTCTTTCCAATTTGCCTGCAATTTTCAAGATGTTATTTTAAAATTTTGTCTCAAGTTCTTGGCTTAAAATTTTTTGCAAACTGCAAGCTATCTCTTCATCCCACATTGCTTTGCAGTCTCAAAATAGTCATCTAACATGAAAACAGTCAGAGCTGTAACAAGCAGAGCTGCCAAGATAACAGCAAGAAAATCCATCCTCTACTTTTACCTTGGTGCTAAGATATATAGTACACCTTTTAAAAATATTTAGTTTTAAACTGGATATTTAAAAACTAGACTGAGAAAAGGATAAACAGGTGATAGTAGCTGTGCCACCTGAAAAGCCTCATGGCCCACAGCCACAGTTCAGATTTTTTTTTTCCTCCTTTAATGCATTAGGCTAGGAAGAGAATTATTTCCCTGTTCAGCCAACTCAATCACTCGATTTTCACTTCATGCTCAATTCTTATGGTCTGCCATCTCTATCTCCTCCAATTTTCTCCTTCCATTCAACTGCTGTCATTCCTTGAAGCATAATGTAATGACAACTTTCACATTGGTATCAGAGTGCTTTATTTCTTTGCTCTTGCTCTGTTTAACAGGGAATACTTCTTGTCTTTCTCTATGCATACGTTGGGCCTTTTCTGTAAAAGGATTGCAACTCTTCAAGGCTCCATCTGAGCTGCTAAATTTTCTCTAAAAGTCCCCTAAAAAATCTGTATTTGTAATTGTACCACTATTTTAACACTGAGACCTGAAAGCACATGTTTTCCATTTTAATGAAAAACTTAAATTTTTTTTCCTAATTAGGTAAGACTACCGTTTCTGGTGCCTTTATTTCAAGAATTTATAGTCATGAAATTTTATCTACCGGAAAAGGCTGAAATTTACTCATTTACACCTCAAACAGCAGTTGATATACAGAAAGTAAAAATCCCCCAGTTCTGGACTCAGAATGCTTTGAGCATTCTTAGAGGGCGGGTGTAGAGCAGAAACAAGATGATATAGTTCCAGTAAAACAAATGAAAAAACCTTTGAGACATTTCTTCACACCAGTCCATTAGATATGTTCTGATTTATCATAACCTGGTATAAGTGGAGATTAGTATCTTTTTCTTTAAGTTCACAAAGAAAAGGAAAATAATGAAAGCACAGCTAAGAAGGTCAAAAAGTAACAGCAAACTACACTGTTTCCAGCACCATAAAAGACAGTATTTGATTCAGAATAGCAGTATTTCACAAGAAGGCTTTAGTAGATTAATTTCTTGCCAAACCTCTGTTTGGCACAGGGCTGCAGAGAAGCATTTTCAGCTCCAGCCTCATTTTCTCAGACTTGCAATTTGCGTATTCAATTTGAGGGCCAAGAATTTTGTATCCATCAATTAAAGAAACTAAGTATACAATGATGCTAACAAAAATGTCTAAAGCAAACCCTATCTCTGTCCTCCCCAATGCAGCAACAGTCTTCACAAAAGGATGTCAAAGAGCTGTTGAAATAAAGGCCACCAAACCAGTCACAGTCTCTCCAAACATTACTTTTTCTGTTGTGTTTGCCACTACATAGCTTTGCATCCCATACATAGACAGAAAACTTTGACCGCACCGATATTGTGCATGAAACCAGGTGGTGTTAATGAGATAGTAACTGATGATAAACTTCGTTACGATGTTTAAATAATAAGAACCAATTAGACAGCCATATAAGTAAGGATGCTGAGGACAAAACTGATATCCCAGACCACTGCAGAGCAGTTATCACAGTATTATGGCTTAAAATAAATTATCAAATTCTAGTTTTAGACTTTTTTTCTGTTATAGAAGATGGATGAAGCTTGACACTGTTACAAATAATAGATCTTCTTAAACATGATTGTTTAAGAGTAAACAAGTATAACTAGCTTGTTTGATGAAATGGCACATTTTGATGCAATAATGATCGAATTGCCTCCTTGTTGTGCAAAGCTTACCAGTCGCTTCATTTGAGGAAAGAAATAGATACAGGGAGCAACAGTGGAGTTGGTTGGTAAATCTTAGTCTTCTTCCTCAGGAAAATATCCATTCATCAAAAAACTCCTAAAATGACAGAATAATAAACTGAATTCAGGGCAGGGGCAGGGAGCAGAAAGGAAGCTTAAAAGTTCACAAAACATTTGAATATTTTCAAAATAAACGCCCAAATCCTGTATTTCAAACAAGAAAGGACTTCTTAGCCAATATTAAGACTGTCAAAATTAAAGACTGTAAAGAAGAAAAACATTTTTGTTTCCCACACAGGTATATGGTTTGACTGTGGGTCTCAGATCAGGGTGGATTTTTTCCTTACTCCTCCTTCCCTAAATCAGGGAAAATACTGTGCTAGGAAAGTAATGATTATCCTTCACGGGTCTGTTGAAGTGAACAGTACTGTATTAATATAATAAACAGCGTTGACAAAATGGAGTTCAGCTGGGAGATGGATTTCCTAGCAGAACTTGTTTAGACTGCCTATCTCCACACGATTAAATAGGAGGCTGCTGGTGGTAAATTTAAATATTCAGGTATATTTAAAGGAAGAAGAGAGGCAGCATCCACCAGAAGATGGTGGTTCACACTATTAAATGATACTGTAATTCTAATACCTGGACATACCCAGAGAACCTGATTAGTTGCCATACACACTGTTAAGCACAGACCATAACTCCAATCTTATCTCTTGTGAGCTATTCTTATCCAGTTCCCCGCCCTCCTCACACACCCCAGTTCAGCAAATAGTATTGTATGACATGCCATAGATTTCCCTTTCTGTTGCCTCAGTAAAAGCAAGGAGCAAGGGATCAGTGATTCATATTTCAGAAGGAGATCAAGGGGTGTGGCAAGAGCTGATCTTTCATATTCCTGTAAAGTAGTCACTTTTTTAATGCACATCTAAACGGACATTTTTATTTACGGTTATGTTAATGACATTATCCCAAATATTTCTGATGTCTTTCTTATCCTCTGTTCCCATTCTACCCCAAAGAGCTGGTTTTAAATAGGAGATCATGGAGAATAAACTTTAGACTTTAGTCTTGTCACTGCTTTTGGAGTCTGCTCAGTTTGAGCCAGCAAGAAACTTCCACACACATTTAGTCCTGTGTGCTATATGCCATAGAATCATAGAATCATAGAATCACTTTGGTTGGAAAAGACCTTTAAGATCATCGAGTCCAACCTTTAACCTAACCCTGCCATCCCACCACTAAACCATGGCCCTAAGCACCTCATCTATCCTTCTTTTAAATACCTCCAAGGATGGGGACTCTACCACCTCCCTGGGCAGCCCATTCCAGAGCCTGACAACCCTTTCAGTGAAGAAGTTTTTCCTAATATCTAACCTAAACCTGCCCTGGCGCAGCTTCAAACCATTCCCCCTCGTCCTATCATCTGTTACCAGGGAGAAGAGGCCGACCCCCACCTCCCTACAGCCTCCTTTCAGGTAGCTGTAGAGGGCGATCAGGTCTCCCCTCAGCCTCCTCTTCTCCAGACTAAACCACCCCAGTTCTCTCAGCCGTTCCTCGTATGACTTGTGCTCATACTTCAATACAAAGGTAAAAATGAAGTTTTAACCATACAATGTTTACGTTTCTACATGAGCCACATTAAAGTAGACATATTACCAAAGTGAATAATGCTCTTATTTTCAAATCTAACTTTCTCACCCCTTCTTGAATTTTGAATGCTTTTCAGATGACTCCTGACCTCAAGTTACTGCCTGTGTTCCCCCTGAATCACAAGTTTTAAGTATTGTATTCCCTAAGCCTTGCCCTTTCTGTTCTGAGCTATATTTTATCATTGGGTTGCTTTAAAGTCAAATTTGTAGCATTTATGAAAGAGGAAAGACATTGAAAACATATTGAAACAGAAGAATATTTTTGAACTAATACAACTATATTTAAAATTTCAACTAATGGTAGCATGACTTCTTTATATGTTGCTTAAAAACTATTTTATTTGGGACAGATAAACATCAAAACCTAGAATGAATGATTTACTCATAGTCCTAAAGTAGTCTACCAGAGATAGTTAGGAAATTTTATGTACAACATCTTATATCTGTGGTGAAACTAGGTCCAAATCACTATCCTAAACCACTACCTTACCCAAGAATAGGTGATAGGCTTAGTTACATCACAAACATGCCGGACCTTCCTTACAATGGTACACTTTTTTTTTTTTAACATGAGCAGGATTTGAAAGATGGAATCCTAAATCTACTTTAAAATTATTATAGTAATATTAATGCAATCATAAGGTAACAGGTAATCAAAACATACCCCAGAACGCTGACAAAGCATTTTTTCATTCTAACAGACAGCTAGAGGATTTTTCTTTAAAATACTCAAAACTTTAGACAAAAATAGAAGTTTTCACCTCAAGAAGATTAGTTGAGGGCACATCAAGCCTTTATATGCTGTAAAAGAAAAATAATTGCTACCAGAGAATAACTGCTGTTAGTCATTGGTATAAAAAATGCTGGCCTGACATCTTTGAAAACTGAAACTATCAGCTTATGGATAAGAAACTCACAACAGGGGCAGGAGCAATGTAAAAATTTAGATGTCTTCACAATCATTATGACTAATCTGATGAAGAAGGATTATCTTGTGCTTATATTTGTAGAAGTCTGATGTGCAGATTTTTACCAAAAAAAACCCTAAAATATAAATATTGCACTTACAGCTGTTCACATTAAATATGTCTAACTATCAATTTATTTAGGAATGGGAACATGATATAGATACACCCACTTCCGTGCATATAAGCAATGATACATAATGACTAACACCAGCTTCATTTGTTCTTCAAAGAACTCATTGAACCTTTACACACCAGTTTCTTCATTTGAAATTGCAATGGTTTTGCAGATATTGGCACACAGAAAAGTCTATTACTCTTTCAAGTGCATGAGTTCTTAACGAATTTGAGTGCACGATAGCTATCTGGGAAAGGAGGGGTAGAAGAGAAGGAAAAAGAGGGTTATGATGTTGCCTCTCCCTGAGGACTTCTGCAGTTTAAATTTTTTATTATGCATTTTTTCTATGTAAAAATTGCTAAAACATTGAATTATTTTAATTTAAACCAAATTAAATTTAATAAGACTTTACTAATATTACCATTTAAATTTTAAATTACATTTATGTTTGATAAGGAGTGTAAGACAGTAAAGAGGGGCGCTTAGAAACATCAATATGCAGCTTCCTCTCTCTACCTAGACTCAAGATCGTAACCAGCTACATTTTCATGAAAGGAGGGATATGTCCAGTGTTACCCAGGAAGACTCTGGAAATAAACAGTTGTTCATGTGTCGTCTGTCAATGTACAAGTCAAATCACTGCCAAGTCCTCCTCTTCCCCGTCACGGATTAGTGGCCTCTGGGCAGCTGCCTAGGGAAGAACAAAGGCTATGCCCATGTCACCGTTTGAAGCATTTGGTAGTAATTCCTCAACACTGTGCTGGTATCTACTGGTGACAACAAAGGAAACCAATAGCTGCTGGCTCTGTTGCTGAAGCAGACCCAGCATTGCAGCCAAAAAGCCAATATTGTCAAGATCCGAGATGAGTATATTAAGTAGATGCATTAGCTTAGCATCTGGAGTTGCTCTTGCTCAGCCTGCATAAAAACCGGCCTGGGAACAGTAGATCACCTCTCAAAAGTCTCTTGTCATATGAACTGTAAGTACATTGAGCTATTAAAAATCCCCTTTTAAAGGTCACAGTGACCCTTTGATACTAAAGTTTCATTGCATATGAATGGAAACTTTTCCCACCTTCCTCCACCAGCCATCTCACCCCGTCCCTTTCTCTAATGAAATTTCCTCTTTTCCATCTCTTCCCAGTTCAGTGGGAGTCGACATCATAAAAGATAGATGTAGAAACTTGCAGAAGAACACGCTAACCTTTCATGCTGATAGACGAGACCTTTTAAAGGTTTGGCTGCAGCCTGTAGACTCTACTAGTAGAGACTTGTGCAGAGATTTACAGACAGATAATGAATTTCAAATATCCAAACTTCTATACTAAACAAATCTTGTTTTGTTGTCAAAAGAGACACCAGGGGACCTCCTCTAACTCCCATATGCAGATGCTCCACCTGAAGAATTTACAAGGTTCTGCAGAAACCATATTCAATCACAGGGACCACAACTTTTCTTTAAAAAAAAAATTATCGCAGCAGTGTCAAAGGCAAACTGGAAGTTCTTTAAAACACAAGACTCCCCTCCTGACACGCCAAGTAGCTTTAAGACAAAAACGTCTCAGATCTCATTTAATGCATTTTACATTACTTTCACCACCTTAGTGTCGTGCACTCAGGTCACTGAAGTAATTCTGACTTCTTTCCTGTTCTACTTCATTTTGTAGCATCTCCTCAGCCATGCAGGCTTTAAACACATCTCTTAGGCTGGTCAGTAGGCCTTTTGTTCAAATCGTCGAGGAAGCGGCAGGGTTTATTATTCTGATGTTACTGCTACACAAACACATTTCTGCATCATGGGCTATTGAATTGAATTTCAATGTTGATCCAAGCAGCATCACTCCATACAAGTTACTATGATAGTGTATGAAGGTAGAAAGTTATTCAGAGTTTGATAAGCCTCAGGAAGAAACTGGTGAGAAAATTGTGTGGTGGTGCAACTTGCACGGCAGGCGACGTGTTTAAGTTTCACTTTTGCATAGAAAAAGGAACAAATGCCAGTTGTGAAGTTCAAAGGATTGGCACGGCAGACAGGAACAGTCAGAGTTCATCAGCATTGCTTTTCAAATATTATGTATGCACAGGAGGAGAGAGAGGATTTCTTCATAAAAAAATTGGGATAGTGTAACACATGCAGTTGGAGGAGGAAATTTTTAGAGGTTAGATCAAAGACACTGATCCACATCTTGTTTACGACAGCATAAAAAAATCCATTCATGCTCCCATCAGTTACATACTATCATTTTAAGTTTCCTCTAATAATCAGGGTTATATTAATCTGATATTGAGCATTTCAGTGTCAGCACAAAACCTCTAGATTTCCAGTGTTTTATGTAAGTGAAAGACAAGCGTCTTCTATCAAATATCTTCCAAGGAAAAAAAGTTTCTGTAACATAAAAGCCTGGATAAGTTCTATAGTAATGTCTTTTCTTGTTGTCTCTTAATTTTGTATAAGAATGTAATAGCTTCTCACCATCGCTCCTTGCTATAATTACAGGCTTATCATGTCCTTAAACAATTAAACAACTTAGGTAGAATTTGACATTGCATAATGATTTTCAATCTTAATTGAAACAAAACTCAAACAAAACCCAAGTAGGCAATAAATTCAATGTTTATGAAATCTAGGATGTGTCAGAGAAATACATGCCATTAAATGAGACTGTTTGATATCACTTTATCTTGGTATTGCTTAGTAATATCATATGTGAAGCATAAAGCTGAGCTCCATCCCCCTGCTGCAAATTGCCTCTGACTGGGGTGGGAAAGAAATGGAAGGAGCAGCATCTACAAGAATGTGCCTATGCCACTTTTATCTCTGAATCATTGCTTCCTTCCTTCAGTTCAACTACCCAAGTTATAGCAGAATAATTTTGTACAGTTTGTGCAATACTGAAAAGCTTTTTTCCTCTCTCATTTGCATGTCTTTTGGCCACTTTTTTCAGCTCATGAAGTCAGAACATTATCATAGTTTTGAGCTTCTCAGCAGCAAGAAGAAAAAAACATCATATGATCTTCTCTGTTGGGAGAGCAAGGAGGTAGAGGGAACAGATGCAGCAGCAAAATGTAAAATAGTTGCTTTAGGGAGATACCTTTCTAGCTTTGCTAGGATGAGACCTCATACAAATAAAGTTATTAGCTCCCGCTACAGATCATTCATAAAAACACGAACTCTTCTAGCAACAGCTCGCTTGAGGAAGGGCTGCTTTTGCAGACACTCATCATTCGTACATCAGAGTCTTCCACAGGTAGGAAAACCAAGAAAGTACATGGCAACTGCTTCTCATCCTTTCTTAATGCATGCAAAAAACTACACCCACGGGTTGCACCAAGGTCTAAGTAAGCCAGCTACAGGACACCCACAGCTGCAGCAACCCAGAGACGTGTTGAAAGTTGGTAACAACTGTGGGAAAAATCTGTCTAGCAGAGGCTGAAATTTCATTCCTGCACAGCAAAGGGAAGGGGAAGAAAACTAGTCAATTGTCATCTCGAAGTGAATACAGGAGCAACTGTATTTCCTTACAAGATGTGCATTTAGAACAGTTGTTGTTCAATACAAAGCTCATATATCAGCATGGGTAACAGGTCAATTTTATCTTCAATTTTAAAGAATCTAGACTTTGTCTTAATGTAATAGTGATGAGACATGCAGTACTCTAGGTGCAGAGCAGAAAAGGCTGAAGTATTTCTCTTAAAACATCAAATAGAAATTGTTCAAATCACGTTTGGTCTGCATTTTGTTAGCACAATGAAACTAGAGGCCACTTGCAATACTAATTGCCACGTGAAAACAAATGCTCTTTTCTGGCTAGCTGGTATGTTTCCTTATCCCATTTCTACATGACTATGTAGTTACCTCCTGAGATTCAAATTTATATGTTCTTTAAAGCAAGTTTTTGCTGCTCAGATCTTTTCAAAGTAGGAATGTATTGCTTTTTAATATAGGAAAGGGCAGTGTGTTCTGCCAAGTCTTTCTAAGATTATCATCAGTGCATTTTCTGAAGGACTGATTTGCTAAGAGTGTTCTCTGCTATTGGATCAGTGCAGTCTTCTGACCCTTTAAGACTACAACTTGCATCCAAGGGAAGCAAACACATTGCCTCCAAAACTCCTACATTCCATTCCACGTGAAGTAAACAAACCCTGAAGAAATAGTTATGTCAACACTTACTTACACTGCAAAATTTAATTTCATCTCATTTAACTATGACTAAAGAAATAAAATAACTTCCAGAGCTTGTTTGTCACAAGTTTCTTCTTTATTTGGTGGCTTAGGAACTCTTGAGGCATAAAAGTATCCTCTGTGAATTCATGAGAAACATCTTTCCACAACCACCTCCTCGCAACAAAATAGCAGAAACCAAAAAGACACAAAAACACCCAGAGGAAATCCTTACTTAGAACCACTTCCTCTTCAGATAGTATTTGTTGCGGGTTGTTGGTCATTTGCTAGACCTACATAAGAGAACACGAGGTGTTTAACAAATAAAACCTGCATCCTTTGAAGTGAGTACACTCCTCTTATTGTGAATAGTATTTCGGAACAACACTGTAATAAAATATTTCAAAGGATATGTTGCAAAATTTCAGAATGCATTTTAGTATCATGTGTTTATAAACTTTAGCAATTACAAAATAAATGTAAACTATTCTGCATACGTTACAACCAGGAAGAAGATATTTTGCTCACTGAGAGAACAATGAAAAGAGACGACTTTTTCCTCTTTCATTTTAAATTTTGTTTGCCCAATACAACAAGTAGTACCATAATAGCAGCATTTAATGGCACTATTAACCACCTAAAACCAGAATCTATATTAATTATGTTCATCATACTTAACTGAATGTAATCATCTAACCTAACAATTCCTTGCACAGTAACTAGTAATAAGGCATGTTTTCTGGATCAGAAATGCATTATTTTTTTTTTCTTTTGAAGGCAAGATATTTAGGGGACAGCTAAAATTCTAACTTTCATCATTACTATATTTGGACAGACTGTTAACTTTTGCACTCACAGTGACTGTTCAGGGCAACAGATCTCCTTAAGTGAAACTGAAATTCCATGCAAATTTTGCATATCTAATGTGTTGGGGTTTTTTTCTCTCCTTTGTGAGATTTGTAGAGAAAGACATGAATCGGCGAGGTTATTTCTATAAAACCATTGCAAGGAGTCATGAGAAGTCTAAAAAGTGTCATCTATATTATGAGCAATCTTCAATAACTCTGCATTCTTATATAGTGGTGTTCAAGTATGCAGTGCCACCTCCTTAAGCAGGTAAAGAGTAAAGCCCAGACAGATGAGCTGGACCATCCCAAAAAAATGCATAAACTACTTTCTCTTCCAGCAGCAAGCTCATGATATCTCATGAATTAATCACTTGGCCTGGATCACTAAAATTGTCACTAATTTGCCTTTGTTTCAGGGTGCAAAATGGCCAGAGGAAAATGAAAGAAAAAAGTTTGCCATCTAAATTAATATGCACACTGAATAAAGCAGCCTACAGCTCTGCACCTGAAAATGCCCACTTGACTGTTGTTTACTTTGAAAGAAACCCTAACTGCAACTGTGTCTTAGCCTTCAATAGCAAAATGTCTTGGGCACCTGCAAGGGGTTTTTTTGTTTGGTTGGGTGTGGTTTTTTTGGTTTTTTTTTTTTTTTTTAACACATACATCCAGAAGTGCATCCATCAGAAGCAAGGAACCCTTTCATCCTGATGTTGCAGAATCAAGATTATCCTCTGCTAGAGGAGACCAAAATAAAGACAAACCTCAGCCTGGGAAGTCATCCTAAAAACTGAACAATGGACATCTAAGATAGAATTCTTCTCTAACCCTCTTATTAAAGCTATTATAATGTCTAATAATAATTACAGAGGTAATAGGCTAGAGGGAGAAAGCTCTAACCACTTTGTCATTTGGTAGCTATGTAGGTCTGCATCCTAAAGCATGCATTTGATTTCATATTGAATAAATAATTTCAATAATATTAATGAGTAATCTTTGAAGAAAGAAATGGAGGAACAAGGCCTATACTTAATAAATCAGGACACTTCCCTGGGAAGGGAGAGTAATGTGCATTTGGCCCAATTAATCTTCGATGTTGCTCCACTGTTCATAACAAAATTATATTTAAGAGCTAGAAAATACCACAGACTAACTCAGCAAAATAGTTTAGAAGGCAAAAACAAACAAACAAAAAATAGCAAAACTCCCATCATGAAGAAATTTGCACCTTGATTTCACATGCTCCCGAAGTGTACTGACCAGGGAGCTATGCTTGGTGAACTAAGCAGGGGAAAGGGTGGAAAAGAATAAGGGGAGCATATGCCTGCATTCCTAAATCTCTCAGTCCATTAAAGAAACAAAATGAGAAAAAAAAAACCAGACTAGGCATCAACATTCAGAAAATAAGTTTGTTTTGTCGATCACAAGGTGAAAGCACATCCCCCAAAAGAATGAAGAAAGGGGTCTAAATTTTAGCTTCACAGGAGTTTAAAAAACCATTTCCACTCCCAGCATTTCCCTCAGGGAAGTTCAGCAATTCATTGCCTACACAACACGCACTGACCCAGTATGGCAACCAGAGACGTCCTGCTTTTCACATATACCATGTAAGAAGTCAAGATGTTTAACACAGTTCCAAATCTTGCATTGGAAACTGACCGCCTAAACCGGCAGCTATTAAAAAATACACCAGCAAATAACCTTTCCTCAACTATTACTGTCCCCTGAAATTATTCAGCACATTTTCTGAACTTTAAGAGGCTTAAGTGGTTTGTTTGAGAGACTATATCTGCACGTAATGATCAAATGCACTTTTCTTTGTTTCAGTATATCCAGTACGACTCAAGTTCTCTCACTGGAAAGTTAGACAAGCTACATGTTTGAATAAATAAATAAGTCCCAATGGTTTCACAAAAGCTGTGTTAGTACAAAATGGTAGGATCAGTCATGGCAGAGGCAGGAACAAAGTTCAGTGGCTGTATTTCCCAGCTCTGAATTAGTTTAGCCAATTACACACCCTTTGAAGATTTTTTTTTTTTAAAACCTTCTTCCTTAGACAGAGTGACTGAACAAAAGTTGTATTTTATTCACATCCAGATAATGAAAAGATTTGGTATTAACATAATTTCAAAACCAACTCATCTGTTCCAACTTCCTGTAAGTTCCAACAGCGCATTTTAACTGAACAAACTTCTGTATTGTGTAAGTCATCCAATGCACTAATATGCTACATCCTACCTGGAAAAATACGATGTTGTTCTCATGAATCTCCCTCCATCCTTCTCCCCCTTTTCTCCCTCAGGCTATTTCATTAGCAGACCTTCTCAGGCCTCTCCACAGCCTTTGCCTCTTTGAAGAAGTAAATGGTGGGAATCATGTTACCAAACTTCACCTAGGCTCTCCATGAGTCTTTGAACTGTCTGTGTACCAAATACCTGCTCTTATATAAAGTAGAAATAGAAAAAACACAAACCAACTTTGATTCCCTCACCTAAATTGACAGAGAGCACACACACATATGTGTAAATAGCCATACTTATCTCTTCCGAATTTACCTACATAAACTCTATTTCAGACCAGCCACATATGACCCTCTTCTCCTCTCCCGCTCCTTCTCAACACACAACATTTGCAAGTTTCTGACCAAGATAAAATTTGAATCTCCTATTGTTTGAGCTAAAAATTTTGCAGAGACAGCATATCAGTTTTCAGGATATACCAGATCCAAATTACAGCCTATTCTGAACTCTGATCCCTGCTTTGGATCCTAATGTCATTTTCTTAGTTTGTAATTAGTAATATTATTTTAGCGCCTTATTAATAACTAGTGCCACAAACTAAATTACCGTAGTTTCAATCAAATCATCTTTCACCTCCAGTAAAACAAGCAGTGTAAAACACGCACATTTCCTAGCTACAGACAGGTATGTCATAGCACGCAATTTTTAATTTCATAAGCATAAACAGATCAAGTTTGACTACCCGGTTATTAAGTGATTATACTTATTAATGAATTAAGCAACTTTAAAAAAATAATTTATAAGTAGTACACATGAATCACTGGTTCAGGAGCTCCTTCCCTTTCCCAGGAAGCGTGCTGCAAGTCAAACCCAGCCCTGCGTCTGTCCTGTCTTGCTTCTGCAGCGCAAGCCTCTGGGGGAAGACTCTTATCTTTTGACACTTATATCTGCACAATGCTTCGTGATCCACAGCCTTACACAATGTGATTATTGCAAATCTTTTTCTGCAAGCAATTTTACTGTAATTTTGATTTTATTGAAAACATGAAATCCTGTTAACAAACCTTACCTGATGCACTAGGTCTCAGTAGTGCAACAGGATTTCTCTACATGGACTTTTAACAGGAATCCAAGGCTGGAAGTATATTCCTGTCCCAAAAACCTTTAGCATCTTTGCAATTCCAGCAGTCCCACGCCAACAAGAATTACTATTAACCAGTTTTGTTTCTAGTTTATTTTTGAGCAAAGCCTTGTCTTTCTTAGAAAGTGGTTAGAGTGGAAAGAAAATACATTTAAATTTTAATTTCTTTAGAAATGTTTGTGGAAATCAAAGTTACCAGGTAGACTTCAGGATGGCGTGGGCTGTATTTGCTGTCGAGAAGAACAGAACTGGGATATGTTGAAACTAGCTTAGCTGGTAACAAATGTAAATACAAGGCATGGTTCTTGTATGCACTCTGAAACCAGAGAAAAAGTTTAATTTAGTGCTGAGGAGCCAGGAGTGGAAAAACTAGTTTCCCAGCATTGTTCCTCAGAAGCCCAGAGGAAAATTTTAAAATGTAGCCCAAATCAGTTTTGCTTCCTTGCCCCCCACCCCACCCCCCTTAGATAAACAAAATACTTCCAGGGCTGACTCTCCTTATTTAATAGCACTCTTTAAAAGACATTTGCTATTAGAGTTTGGCATCATTAATTTTTCTGGAACACACTGTCAGCATGTGAGCAAGTACAAATGCGGACCTCACACATGTGCGTTATGTGGTATAGAGCTTGCCTTTAGCATTTGTCCATTCCTGACAAGCAGGAAAGTAATTATCAAACCAGTTGATGCAGAAGCCTGAGGCTATAGTAACTAGTTACCCCAATTTAAAATTTGCTGGTTTTGCCAATATGTAGTTGGCTTATTTTGTAATAATTAAACTGCCTGTTTTGTTTTTTTTTTAAACTGACTGTCAGCCTGCAAGCATATCAGAATTCCTTTTACATAACAAAATACCACCAAAAAAAGAAAAAATAGTCATTGAGAGTTCCAGTTTTATTTCTCTCCAATAAAAGTCATTACATATAAAAAAGTATTCTTAAATGGAGCTCAATTAAAAAAATTGATTCCGGTTTCAAAAACATGCTGTGAACTCATAACTAATTTTTTTTTTTATTCCTTCCTTTTCCTCTTTTTTCATGTAGCCAAGGCCTTCTAAGCCCCGCCGTCAGGCTGCAGCAGTAGCTGGAGTTTCTGCCCCAGGACAGTTCCTCGCCAGCCCCACTTTCCCATCAAGGAGGAGAAGGCAGAGATGATCTCCAGCACCATGCACTGGAGCCCCAGCTCTGTCCTGGCCCAGGAGGCTGCTGCTCTCACCATGGACTCCCCAGTGTCCCCCCCTACCCCCTCCCCCAAAAAACCCCCCAAAGATACAAGCCCCAAAAGGCATAGGAAGGGAAGGACAGCACAGGGGGTCCTCTCCCACTGCTTGGCATTTCCCCACTTGGTGGTTCTCCTTCCTGAAGGAAGGACAGGCACAACCTCCCCTCCCCTGCCCTGCTCATTGCCCTTCAGGGTTAAGCAGGTGTTTTTCCTCCCCCCCTCTAATTCAACTCCTTTAGTTTCTCCTTTTCCTCTCTTGAAATCTCTATTTTGCAGGCTTATATCACATTACCCCCTGACTATAATCTCTTACCAGCTGAGAAACTCTGCTTTTCTAAGTTTGGTTCCTTAAACAGAAACTATCCCATAGCTTTACAGTTTATTGCTGTCCTCCTCTGAACTTATTCCAGATGTACTATAGCCTTTTTGGAACGACAGAAACCAGCACTACATACAGTATTCAACAAGACGCAGGCAAACCCGAGATTAATACATGACGTTCTGGTTTGTTCTCTGTTCCTTTCCCAACAGCCCCTAACACTGTGCTTTCTTTTTGGATTATTACTGAGCTGAGGTTTTCACAGAACTATTTATCATAAACTCCAAAACTCACTCCCTAGTGATAATGAGGCTTCAACCTCAGCAATGGAATAAGCATGCAGAGCAAGGACAGCAGCAGGGCAGTGGAAGAGAAATCTTTAAAAGACGTACTTTGAGACCTATACCCCAGGGCTGGCTTCTCAGTTTATGAAAGTTTACATTAAGAATTCAAAATTTGTTTTCATTCTCCATGAGCACAAAAGCAGGACTTAAGCAACTGTCAGCAAAAAAAAGTAACGAAGCAAGTCAAAGAAAAATAAGAATACAACATCAAGAGTGACTAACAACACAGAACGGTTCAGAAACCACCGAAACCTAAAGGCTCCTGTGTCTCCCACATCCCAGGTGAGCTCCTCATCCCTGCAAAGAGCATATGATATGGAAAAGCTACTGCCGAGCCAGAGCTGCTGCCGAACAGCCCCTGAAGCAGCTCTTAGGCAAGCAAAGCCAACACCACACCCCTGTAGTGCTTTGTGGGGTAATCCATCCCTCTGTCCCTGCACCAGGCTTGGATGCAAGCCGGCAGGACTCCCAAAATCTGGATAGTGATAGCTGGTGAATTGCTTCACTTGAGCTTTAAAGGCTTCCTCTCAGCAGGATTTACGATCTCAGCACAACATCACGCTAACTGCAGTGACATAGATGCCTGTTCATAGTTCCCCAGAGGGCAAGAAATGTGCTGAAGTCTGCTAGCAGAAGACCATAAAGGCAGACCATGAAGATACGTACATCTTTTTAAGTGAGGACTGTTTGTTAGTGGACCAAGCAACTCTGGATGCTAGCCCCTACTTGATCTTTGCCTTTGGGCAAATCAGCTACCATCTTTCCTGGATTAAATTAACTATAAGCACAGGGATGAGATAAAGAGAAAGAGCAACTCACCCCCTCTCCTTCCACAGTGGCTTAGCTACCAAAAAATTGCCATAAATCCCTTGAGGCACATGAGAGTAGCAGTACACAGATCAGACCAAGCTACTTGTTAAAAAGATGCTGTTAACACTCCAGAAAATCTTACGTGAGAATAAAGCACTTGAAGAGTGCAGGGAAATTCAAATCTAATGTTCCCTTTTTGACAAAGATTATTTACATTCATGGGAGCATGCACCTTGCAGTCAGTGTTGAATAGCCAAACAACATCACCAAGGGAACACCACCGATTTGACACCTGTGATGCTTTCTGCTGTGACAGGCAGGTAATCTTCCTCTAATCCTTTCCAGGCACCGAGTGAGTAACAGGAGTACTTTTGAAGATGTTACATGGCTGAAAGTGTAAGAGATTACACTTCTTGCTCTTTTGGTCACCAAGAAAGTTGTCATATAACGCAAGACTCTGCTCAGACCAAAGTGGAAGAGGAGCCCTTTCTGGTGTGACAACATTCATCATGATACTCAGATACTGCTGAGTCAGAAGAATGATGTATGAAGAGGGATTTCATAAATTCACTGAGCAACAAAGAAAAAGCTTTCAGGAGAATGCTGCTCTGGCAGATTATTAGATTTTTTTTCCTAAAACAAAGACAAGCTGCGTTTACCATCAGATCAACCACTTGTGTGTAAATTTGATGGATCCCAGTTGACAACAGTGAATAAATACCCTGTTCAAGTGTTATCACCAGCTTGCTTTGTCACTTTATAAAGTTTTGTAGCCACTGAAGCCAGTTGATAAATGGCTGCCCATCAATAAAATCATCCCTTAACTTCTAGGTTTGTCTCAGCAAATGCCAACTTGTCCTAAGTAACTGAAGCACTTTATCAAAATTTAAAGTGTGCTCATTAATTCAGGACTTCCCAAATTACCATTTTATCTTAATTCACTATATAAGATACTTGTCAGGTGTTTAGAAGAAAAAACTGACACCAACAAATCCTGAGGGTGTGGAGGGGTGGGCAGCATGGGGGGGTGGGAGGAGTTCAAGAAGACTTGAAGACTGCCTTACCAATGAATCCTCAGCTGATTATTCAACCAGCCACCCTGTGCCAGAAAATGGCATGGGTGTATCCGGAATCTGACAGAAAAACAATCATGTAAGACAAGCATTATCTGATGCATTCATTTTTCTTGGATTTTCAAGAGAAGATGACAGACAAGATTATCTTTCTTTCAGGTTGTTGACAGACTTCAGGATGAACAACACAGGAAGCTAGAAACCATTATTTGAAAAGAAACCGGTATTATTAAACCAAAGAATCTAAAGCAATATGAAGGCCTCAAGACTGTACTTCATGACCATTTAGCCAGGTGGAAATCTACACCCAATTAATGGAACTACAAAGATTTTCTACTTGTTAGGGAAGCACAAAACATGAGGCAGTTGCATGTCTCCTAGCGCATGGGGTAATTTAGCTCACATACTTTGCTATTGCTCTGTCACCAAACCAGCACCAAAACTTGTTATTTCCACGATGACAAGTGATCAAGCATAGATACTACTTCAGTTCCACATTACATTTGATGAGGTTGACAGCTTTAGAAGGGGGAAAATCTGTAACTGCTTATTTGGCCAGATTGTTATGAAATTATGTGGGCATTTGCCACACAGCAGGGGATGACTTTTATTGGACAGGAGCTCAGCGGACAGAAAAGCTGTGTTTTGAAACTGCAGATCTTGAGTTTCCATCCTGTTTTCTAGTGCAGGTCATATTGAGACAGATCTCTTTGTAACTTGTTCCACACTGTTGGAACTGCTACTGCAAGTCTATTTGCTCACATACATTATTAATATCAGCCTCATGTGTCATCCCCCTTCTAACCTTCAGTCCAGCTATTTGAATTTCATTAGGCTATAACTAGAGTCAGTTGAAACTCAGCGCTGAAGACAGACAAATCGCAACAATTCTCTTACCTCATTATGGAAGATTTATATTACAGCATAAGATATAAAGTTTGCAGGCTTCTTGTTTTTAAATGGGGAAAAAGCCAAAATGTTGTTCTCTAGTGAGGTCAAAGTGTAGCACTCCTCAAACACTACTTTCTTCTTATATTATTTTAGAATACCTTGTAAAAATCAGTCCATTCTTTCAGAAGGTTGCAGTTGCAAAGAAATGTAGTTCTCCCAATACAAAAGCATTCCTTTGGGACACATTCCAACAGCAAGAATCCAGAATAACATGAGGGTTTCTGAGAAACACCGAAGATGAATGGCATATAGGATGTCCAGCCTAGGTGACCACTTCTTGGTCTTTTCTTCTTCCAAGAAGCTTGAGAAATGCAAGATCAGAGACATGCTACAGCACGCAGTAGCAGAACATACAGCATTTCCTCCAATGAAAACAGCCATGCTAACTTAATGGGTTTTTTTACAATTTCAAAACAATGTCTCAGCCATTGCTCAAAAAACTAGGATCAGCTTAAGGTTAGTATTCTGGAATTTTTTTTTCATGTTAACAAAAAACTTTGTGCACAGGTAAGGTGGTTCCATACTCACAGTCACACAAGCTCCACAAAAGATTATTTGGTTCAGAACCTATTTTTCTCTTTCTATACTTTCTCCCTCTAAAAGGTCCTTATTTGACAGTAGTAAATTACATCATTAAAGTTTTTGACAAACATCCCTAGATATTAGGAAAAACAGAGTGGTTAGTCTCTGTTAATCATAAGCTCTCTTTATATTTGGTTTTAATGACACAGTAATTCTCCTGTAGTTTTCTTAGCGGCTGTTTGCTTTCCCTTTTATCATTCACATTCATGTACTGTCTGGTGCACTAGCTGTCCTTGACATTCCCTTATTAGGTTTACAAGTAATCATTAATTTGTTTTGTGTTCTGCCTCCTGTTTCAGTGATATATAGGCATGTCATTACCTTCCTAAAGCATATTCATTATTTTTCCTCTTCAAAAAAGCCCACTACTTTTTGCATAGGGTTCAAGGCAATTTGCATCGGACACACATAATGGTGTATACCTTTTAGTGCATCTTCAAAGTTTATATTATCCGTTCTTTAGATTTCATAATTAATGGACTTGTGATCTCAAGTCTTTCACTGTTTGATTGCCCTTTCTCTTGATCTGATTGAAAGTCATTGCACTATAGTGAACAGAATATTAAACTCTGACTCAAGCTTGATTGTGATACTTCATTTTGTCCCAGGCCTTTGTATTGCACCATCTCCATTTTCCTTCCATCACAGAGGAAGCAAGGCATTCTTAAATATACATTTGTGTGTGTGTTTTTGTTTATATTCTGGTTTTGTGTAGCACCTGACAGAGCAAGGGAATCAGTTGAAGCCTATAGGCACTAAGGCCTAAGACCTTTTTTCTGCTTCTACTTTCTTCCATAGGCTATTTCTATTTAGCTCTAGTTTTGAGGAAAAGTTCTTTGCTATAAAAGAGGTTGCACCACTTTGTGGTTTGAGCTCAACATTTATACCAGTGAATGCAGTATTAGTAACAACAGTAATTTTATCAAAGCTTTGCAATATACTTAGAAAACACTAACACCGATTTGATACATCAGATGTCCTCAAAATTATCAGTTAAGTTTAAAGTCATCCTCAGACTTGTCTCTTCTATCCCAAGAAGCTACATCAGGACTGCTTGCTTCGAATCTCAGCACTCTGCTGTGGCAGACTTTGAGGGGGCATTTACTGGCAAGTCAACTGAAATTTAAAGCCCTAAAAGACAAACATTAATTTTTTTATTATACTTTTTTCCCCAGCAGCTTTGGTAGCCTAGTTTATATAGTACTATTGTTCTTACTGCTTAAAAAATGCACAGACATTCTGGATAATAAACTTGTTCAAAATAGACTCTTAATTAAAAAGTTAAAACTACAATAAACCAGTTCAAAATTTCTCTCATTTCTGATATTGAGATGGTATATTAGCAAAATTAACAAAAGCTTAATAGCCAAATAAGGTGACAACCATGTCATAGCGATCTCTTTAAGTTGCCAAGAAGCTCTTGAAATAGTATGGGAAGAACAAAGTAATGAGCCTGTAGCCATTCTCAGCAGAGTTTGAAGATTTAAGATATTCTGGAATCAAAGACCTGTTTGTGCATAGCATCAGTTGGATTTGTAATTATAAAAAAAGAACTAAAAAAGCATAAACGTGACTGGTGGAGCGAGAAAAATACCACCACATGTTTTCTGTGGCTGACAAAACTGAAATGTTACTATGGAATTACTCAATAGTTTAAAAGGACCCATGGAAAAACAGAATTTTCAATAGAAACTGGTGTAATAGACAGCTTGTCCAAAGTTAGGTCCCACAAAAGCTTGTGACAGCCTCATTAATAATCCCATTGACATTTATACAATATTAGAGGCCACATTGCACAGATAGGTATCAACAGATATTAGAAAAGCCATCCTGAAGAACTAAGGACACCAACCAGAACTAAATAATTCTGGCTGCACTCTCAGAAACAAGTCAGGCATATTATTTAATACATGGTACAGCCCAGGTGATTCTGGTTTATAAGCTTGATGCTAGAAATGAACACATAAGTATCCAGTTCACCTTTTATGATAGGACCAGCGCTAAGACTTTTTAAGTTTCTATCTGAAAAAAAAAAAAAAAAAACAGATACAAGGCAGATCACCTTCTCAGCAACTTTAAAACAGCCAGAGTCTGGTGACTTCAAGAAAGGCATGCTAAAGAAAAAACAATTAGAGCAAGATTAATCTTATTTATTCTAGAGAACCAGTATGAATCCAGACCTCTTCTGTTCTGCCTTAAAGAAAACAGTAACAAAAATGTTGTCATGTGTAGTGCATTTTTTCTCATGCACACTAAGCTAGTACTAAAAAAAGTTATGTCACTTGCTATGTTAGTAGAACCCCCATAATCAGTGATTTATTAAAAAAATCATTAGACTTTCTATTCAACAAAAGGAATTATCTGTCCTATACTCATAGCTCTATGCATTTACCTAATTCATGCTGAATAACTTATTTCTCTTCATATTACTTTGTAAGGAGCCATCCCTTATGTTGTTCTTGTGTCAACATCTGCACACATATAAGCCAAGTGTAAAATGCAATCATGCCAAAAGGGATAGTGTTTCCCACCCACTCTAAGAGAAGGATTACGGCGCGTTTTAAACTGTCAGGGAACCTGGTCCGGAGGGTCTTGTGGCAGCCTTTTCCAAAACAATCCAATTAAAGTGAGCCCTGTGCTGTCCTCCATATGATGTTATAAAACTGTAATGTCAAAATTAGGGACCTCAGAGTTGAATAAGATTTATTTTTAACACATATTTCAATCACTAACACAGTGGAGCTGAATAAACTGCAACTTTCATTTCTTCCCAAAACCAAATTGTTAAAAAATAGTTAGTTATTGCAGATTCTTGGGAGTAATGTCTTACAGTGACAGATTTCTTTCCCCCGTTAGTATACTGTATTTGCACAGATGACAAGAACATGCAGCAGCATATAGGATATTCACAACACTTCATTAGGGAATTTTATTTGCAATATGCTTTTCAGCATTTTCTTAATAGTTCTCTCTATTGAGGTGTTCATAACTCCAGTAAAATTTTGATCTCAGCTGGAACTTGGCAAGCAGATTTGCCAGTCAAGAGGTCTTTTTCATGTGAGACCACCCCCCCCCCCCAAAAAAAAAAAAGCCATTAAACAGGAATGCATATGCATAGCTTATTGCAGAAATTACATTAAAACTGAAAAGAAACTATACTTATTATATCAGTTTATATACCAATGGGAATTCTAGGCACTTTAGAACTGGAAAGCTTTTCTTAAGAAAAAAATAAAAGGTATACAGAAAGAATACTTCATCCTTCCTTAAAGAGGAAATTATTAGCGTAAGCTTTAAGAGAAGAACGGAAGACTTTCTGAAAGGTAAGCTATCACTTATCCATTCCTTTCTTTGAGTTAGCCAGGTCATAACTATCTATACCTATGTTAATATTGGGAATATCTGAAATAAATTGCATGCAAGTAAGATATAATCAAGAATTATGTAGGTATATTCAATGAAAATTTGAAGTGAGGTCTAAAAGGTAGAATCAATCCACAGAAGACTCATGAGCAACACGAATTCTCACTCATTAAAAGGTTTTTCTACAGATTCCAAGAAAGTGATTTACAAAACAAAATACAATAATGCTGTGCATTAGCAGAATTAAAACCTGTTGCTCAGTAGGACTAACACAAAAAGAAAACAGAATTCAACACGCAAGTTTCAGCTGCTTTAAAAAAATTGGTTTTGTTTATCCAGTAAAACTTGACTGTCACAATGCAGTCAGTGTCAAAAAACAAATGACTCAGCTTCCCCACAGCATTTCAATGGAATCAAAATCTATTTACTGCCTGCACATCAATATTCTTTTGCAATGACCACTTTAAATCTCAAGGCTAAAGACACACTCAAATGGAGTACATCAAATACCAAATAATTTAAAAGGTCACAAAGAAGTTATGCTTGAGTGGTGTTGTAACAAATAAGCAAACCAAACAAGCAATAGCTCACCCGCTTCCTCTTTCTGCCTCACTTAGCGCCACCCCTCCTTCCACACGCTAGGGTTTGAAACCTCAGATAATAAAAGTGTCACATGTTTATTAAGGTCATGAGCATACAACACCTGAATGATCTTAATATCCTTGGTACAAGTCCTGAACTATATAAACCAGACACACTTGTTTTAAGAGCATCAACAGTACACATTTAATAACACACATATAACTTGAACAGTGGCAACATTTGCACCCTTCCCAAGTGTTTTAGATGGGGAAAAAAAAGTGGTATTCAAACTTGCTTCCATATTCATGTACTTGCATCACATCTTACTGAAGACCTCAAACATCATACCCTAGATTACTTCTGTATCAGAATTCTCCAAGTATAACCTATAGCAGCTTTGAGAATCTAATTCAGACAGGCTTTCATGCATGACTAACATTAACCAACTTATAAATCTTGATGTAGAAGTCTAGCTTAAGAAAAACACAGTAATTTAATCAGTGTTGTACACTGCAGTTATATTTTGTTCATTACTACCCATAATACTGTATCATTAAGCACATTTAATTCCACATAAAGCAGTCAAGCAGTAACGCTAAAGTCTTCCTCAGACATCATTTAAACCAGCAAGCCCTGAGGTTTTTTTCCACCACTAGAAAAAGCATGCAATTCAAGAACAAGAATAAATCCAAAGATAAACTGAGTTCAGAAATATTTCGTGTCTCAATGACCAAATGCAACAAGCTTGCATTAATAACAAAATGCTGTCATTGATAATACTAATTATTCATAGCAAGATATACTCCATAAAAGGACAGTGATCTTTTGAGGTATATATTACCACGTTACATACATAAAGCCACCATAAATACAGGCTAATTTACTCATCCATTACCCCCCTTTAAGTTCCAGTGGAATTGCTATAGCGAATGACTTCACCCCAACCTAAGAAAATCTCTCTCCTCCACTTTCTTCAGAAGTGATCAAAGAGGCGTCCTTCAGCCTCAGCAGAAAGTATAAACGATGTTTACTGCTCTGTCCCTCACAGGTCACTTAATCTTATCTGTCCTCAATCAAAAAGAGTGCAATGGGGAGGTCGAAAAACTATACATCGCACACATGCTCCTAATCTGCAGCTCCTTGTTATTTTGGATTTCCATGAACCCTGAGGGTTCATCTTTCAAAATGTGAGATGAGAATGATGCAGCACCCACCCTACGTAGTAAGAGAATTACGGAGGAAATCCTTATTTTCTTATTGCGCTAAGAGTTACAGACCATCACTCTCACATAGCAACAGAAACCCACTGAAACAGAACCCTTCATCGTCCAGCAAATGATACAGGAAAGCACAATTTATCTCTGAAGCAGCCTACCAATTGTCACTGAGCAATGACAGCAGAGAAAATGCTTTCCTGCAGAGTCCTGAGTCATCGGCCTGAACTTCTGCCACCTTCTTGCATTAGGCATTTGCCCGCTGAGCAGTTATTTGCCAACACAGCAAGAGATAAACTTGTTAGCCATGGGGAGAAGAGAAGGGGGGGGGAAAAAAAAAAAAAAACAATAAACCAAACACAAAAGTGTGGGGAAATAGTAGAAAATCTTGTAAATACCAGAAATAAGAAGTGGAAATAATCTTTACCCCAGCACTCACAAAATACATTAGAGTTCTGTAATGCTCCTTCTAGGGATGCCTCTGAGGACTCAGTAGAACTTTGTTACATCTGGTACCTCAGTGTTTATACTTCTATTTTCACATGCTTTTTGACCTGGCAATTTTTGTTTAGTTTGCCTTTTCTTACAGCCTCAAGTATCAGGCGATAAAACCCCAAATTAGCTGTTCAAATCACCAACTAAACTGAACCATTTCATATCAACTGAACTCAATTATTCTGTTTTAATTAACCACAAAAAGATCTAACCCATTAGAAATAAGAGCTCTCTTTCATCTTCCAAGCAAGTAACAGTATAAACATCAATCAATTCTGAAACGCCAGTTAAAAATGCAACTTCCCAGATGTTTTTTTATTTCAGTATGTGTAGATGCCTACTGGAATAACCAGCATTTCTGCAAGAACTCCTGGCGCCCTGCATTTCATTAATACTGAAGTCATTAATGCAGCAAACAAAACGGACCACAATGACAAAAGGAACACTTGTCTGGGGGAAAGGTAAAAGATCGCATGGGAGGAAGAGATTGAGGGTAAAATAAGCAGATAATTTTTAACTCAGAAAAAGTTTAACAAGGAAGGTACTACAAAAGCCTAAGCATTGGTTTGTCAAACCCTTTTCTCCATTTTTTTCCTTGTAGCCGTTGTCTACACCCCTTCTGTTCTCTCAGGAGTGACTACATGGTCTATGCAGTCATTCCAGAGCTCAGCCTGATCTAACTAGAAGAGACTGTGGGCATGTTGGCATTATCTGACAGCCTACAGATTTTAGCCTAAATTATATATACAATTACGTAATGGTCTGTTTTATAGCCCATTATGGAATTTACAGTATAGTCCCACAGAGAACCTACAGATGGGAAGAATAATGCACTTTTTCTATCATGAGTGAAATCTAATTATACATTCAAATCTCCAAACATTTGAACTGCAATTCAAAAGAGAAGGTGGTGAATTAGAAAGCAAATATAATAAGAATTAAACAGTTGTGAATGTCTGTAGTATGGCTTGGCAATTATTGTTTTACTTAAATCATACACATTCAAAACAATTCTCTTCACAGGTTAACATTTTCCTTGCTCACCAAGTAATAGCCCAGTTCACTACAGCAATATCTACTGTTCCTTAAATGGGAGCTTACAAAACATTCTGACAGCCTCCAACTTAATTGAAACTTGTACAGTCAGTGAAAGGTAGAGGGAGGAGATAGACACAATACTGAGGATGCAATTTTATTCAGTTTCATGCAATCAATGTGAGCTATCATTCAAAGCTCAGAAAGACAAATATTGAACAGTTCCCCCCCTTTGGAGGGATTAATACCATTCACAAAACTATATTCTGATCGGGTACTAAAAGCATCTTCAAATTCATCCTCCTCTGAAAAAAAACACCAAAAAACCTGATATCTGCCATTCAGAGACCAGAATTTCAGTTTTACTCCTAGGATAAGTTCATATCTATTTAGTGGCTATATTTTTTTGCAATAGAAATGAACAAATACACCCAAGGCAAACCACTGGAACACAGATTCAAAGTCTAACTCCACTGTCAAAACTAGAAACCTTCCAAATTAACATGCCCTATATCATGGTGTTTGCAGATATCTGCACTCCGTCATCATGGCCTCTGTGTCAACTTTAGATTTCATAAGCTCTGTAAATTAATTCTGAATGATTATTGAAACAACTCTACCACAATTTAGAGCTTAGCAAGTCTTTTAAAAGACTTTTCAAATATGCATAACTAATCTATAATTTTATATCCTGGATCTGCGATCTTGTCATGAGGACATGCAACTGCACTGCAGAGAAATCACGATTTAGATGATCACAACTCCTCCCACGTTTCTCCCATTATGTGAAGGATAGAAAATTATTTCACCTGCAAACCTTTCTTAAACTAGTTTTGTAAAATCTGTTATTTTAAAAAAAAAAAAAACCTCAGCCTTTCAAACCCTGTTATCTGAAAAAATATTTAAATTTCAAGTGAGGTTCCAATCTTCTTTATATGGAAATATACTGGACTATGTCAGCTGTGTCCAGAAATTATAAAATTTTTTAAATCTTATACTTTAAAGCCTCTTCTCCTCTTTACCACTTTTCACAGAGCAGTTTCATCTCATTACATGCCTTATTAGAAGGACTATTGTCACATCTTTAACCAATTCCCGCTCATCTCTTGATTATTTTTTAAGATATTTTCAGATTACAAGTTCCTTCCTTATGTGACTTAATAAAACACTAGTTTTATGAAGAGGGAATGAAGGTCCTGTCCCTTCCGCCAAGAATAAACTCAAGGTCTTGTATGAAGAAAACTGTTGATACGATGCTTCCTTGGTGACAAGTAGGGATAGAAAGATTTTAGGCCCAGAGACCCTTCCATGGAACATGCTCATTCCTAATTAGTTCCAATTACTTTATGACTGAAGGACTGAAATACAAGTAAAATAATTTGAATTTTACTCCTGAAAAAAATGTTTGCTGTTTCTACATTTTAAGACATGTTAGTTACACATGTGAATTGGGGACATAATTAGTCATCACCCAGCCATGAAATCAGTTCTGAACATTCAGATCTATTCCAAAGGACAACTTTTTTGTTGGAAGATACCAATTGCTTGTACCAAAGGCATTACTGAGCATGCCACTGACTTTGAGAGAATGTATAAGGGCCGAGGGGAGGATCTGGGGAACTACAGACCAGTCAGCCTGACCTCAGTACTGGGGAAGATTATGGAGAGGTTCATCTTGAGTGTGCTCACCAGGCACATGGAGGACAATCAGGCCC
>NW_009258797.1:1137928-1166257 GCF_000687185.1 Egretta garzetta
AAAAAAATCTTAAACAGTTAAAGATTTCAGTAGTATGAAGGGTTTTGTCAGTGTTTGTGTCACAATGCACATGTTACTGGAAATAGTCATGCCATTTGGAGAAGCATCAATTTAGAGCTTCCTTATGACAAGTTTGCAAGATTTATTTTGGCATGTGGGGCCTGGTTGATCCTAGTTCAGATTAGCATTTGTAGTGCTCTAGATCTCTTTAGGAGATGGACAGACATGCCAACCCCTTCACAAAAGCAACAGAGGAGCATGCTAGGCCTTGCTACCTTACTCTTTTCTCCCAGGCATGTTGGGAGATGCAATGCTTATACTGCAGACTTCACATACAGAGTACTGGGAGCTGCTTAGAGACATGTGTGGAATTTGCTCTAGCACAGTGTAATTTTTATACAGAAAGTCCAGATAATGTTCTTGTTGAATCTTCTTCCACAACCTCCAAGATAAGCAGTATGCAGCCTTTCTATCTTACCTCCAATCCCCCCCAACCTATACTCAGTTATTTCTTTAAAAAGCTGTACCTCCAAATTAGGCTTCACCTGAATTAAGGCAGTAGCTATAACAAATATTCATGATAAAATGTGCATCTATCTTAGCAAGTTTGGGCATGCTTTCCAGTTAATAATACTTATACATTAAGGGCAGAGTCCATTATCACATTACTGGGTTTAGGCTTCTTTTCTTTTAGGCTTCCATTATAATGTGCTGATGAATCACATACAGTACCTAGGTCTTAGTGTCATTCTAGGTCAGTCTTCCCAATTAGAAACTGCATCTCTCTTTTCTAAACTTACTTTCTATACAAACAATATAACCTGCTAAAGACTTGATTAATAACTTGCTGATCTTTCAAGTGCAAGGAATTTTAGTTATAGACAGTGGCAAAAAAGAACACTACAGTAAAAAAACTATTTCAAAGTTAATCTGCCACCAACTACGCTACTTTTGTCTGGTATCATTATCCTAGAGGCAAAAAGTATAGATGTTTTTGCCTTGTTATCAACCTAGACTTTGTATATAAATATTATATATTTATTAGATATACAATAGGTTAGATACCTAAAGAAGGAGAAAACAAAAATAAATTTAACAGGCCCTACCAGTTAGGTACTTATCCAGAGATACCCAATTGGAAATGCAAGAGGGTTATGTCTGAGATTTTGCCTCTCCCATGAAGGGCACCTAGACACTAGAATAGGGGGTGAAGAAATGCCTCCATCCTCTCAAGATCCAGACCTTGAGGGCAGATGATTGGAAAGATACTTTTTCCTTCTTTTAAAACCAATCACAAGTTTTGTTTTAAGTGTCAAACGTAGCGTTGTTCTTTGACAAAAGGACTCAAACCATCAGCTTTCTAGTACATACCTTTAAATTATGACAGGACAAAAACCCAAAAACATACTTCTATTAACATTAATCCATTAATTAGTGGAAGATACAAGCAAAATCCAGTACAAATATACCTCCAACAAGGTTAGCTGGCCCAGAGAGATAAGTAGTGGGCATAAGCAGTAGCTCAGCAATAAAAATGTTCAAACTCAGTGTGAAGTATTGATACTGAGTGTCTTCACCACATTAAACTGAGCACATCAGACAGGTTGTATATTTGGATAATGGAAAAAAACAGCTGTGAAATACCATAAGCCAAAATCCACATTTTCTACTTCTTAGATACTTCTTACATAGAATGTAACATAGTAATTATCCTCCTCCTTTAGTAAGGTTTCACAAAATGTTTTCTATATCTAGTTCATGAATAGTAACTACATCAGCACATGCAAAGAACATTATGAACTACTTATTACTGCATCATTCAAACCATTTTCATATCACAGTAAAATGTGTGCAGGAGATAGATGCTCAAGTAGTTAGGCCAAACAAGTTTAAGATGTAAAAGTTGAGCTTCAAAGCACTCAAGTCAGGGGAGGAAAAAAGTGCTCAACAAGATTAAACACATCAGGTTTAGGGACTGTGCAGTGGAGTGCTTTTAAATTACAATTATTTCCAAGTCAAAATAACCCTCATCTACATCTATTTTAGAAAAAGGTAAATGTGTTTTGATTAGTTGTTTTAACTCCAGATGTAATCCTAAGCAATACATTTTCTTAGTTCTTAAGAGAAGGCAGCTATTTACAGGATAGCAAGGGATTTTGTTTCTGTAATACATGTTTTCAGTTTGTTTGTGTACATTCATGTGCTGGTTTTTATGCCCATTTGAAGTAGTATTAAGTGCTTCAAAAATATTACACATTTATGTGCAAAAACAAGCCTTAATGCAAGATAATTTCCCCGAAGAGAACTCTGTTATAGAAGGCCATTCACTTAAAAACAAAAATGGTAAATTGTATATCTGTCTACTCCTTTCTGATAGTGTTAATAATAGAGCATGAATAGAGAGAAAGCAAAGCACATGACTTACAGTTTAATATATGAAGAAATGTACTTTAAGTGAAAATTTTTAGTAGCTCCTCATTTCAGCTACATGCACATTCTACTTACTCATCTAATCCTGTAGTGATTATTTTCTAGGATACATTTTACAGTCTTTGAAGCAGCTGAATAATTTCAAGAACTGGGAAGCAACTATTACAGTATAATTTGCCATAAAGTTTGAAGTTTGTCGGCAAATCAGTTCTACATCTACAGTAATATTGTGTAAGAGATTATAGAGGGAAGGCTCATTAGATTTTTATCATTTGAAGACCTAATATGGAATCAGTAGGTACCTAGTTGGGAAACAAAAAACATACAGTAATTAATGTACTATAGTATGCACATATTGATTTTTACATGGACTATATTTTAGAGGTAATAATGTCTGGCACCAGACTACAAATCAATAGGAGACACTATTGTGCTGTTGGTTTAAAAAAAATTAAGGAAAACAGTCTTTTGTTTAACTGGCACCATCAGAGTTCCATATCCTGATTTCACTATTGTAATGCTTGCTGTTATTTTAAATAACATTCTCATTCCAAACTTATTTGGCCAAATAAATACCCAGTCTTTGTACTAGTTCTATTGCTCTCGGAAGAAGCATGCTGTCACATTTCAAAAAAGCAAAACACTAACATCAGATGGAAATGGGACTAAGTTTCCTGCATGCAAATATTCTGGAGGATTTGCACTTGCCATCACAGTTCAAACACCATAAGGTTATGCTTTGCTTTCCTTCACTGTTTTCTTGGAATTGTTAAGGAAGTTTCAGACTAATATGTGAACAGAAGATGAGCAAGAGACACTGGATGAGTTTCCTGAAAAGGAGTTACCAAATACTACAAAGAAGAGGAAGGAGTGAGCACATCTGTATGCCACCAAAATCATTAAAGAGTGATCAATGCTTTCATTAGATCCAAAAGTGTTTCTTTTTGGGAAAATTCAGAATTTCAAACACAGTTATAATCCAAAAGTTACTAATCTTCAAAAAAGTTAATTCTGAAGGTTCACTATCTTGTTTAACTCTTGGAAGGCCCCCAGGCTGAAGGGAACATGGCAGGAAGCACCAGGGAACAGCTTCTGTCATCACTAGCTGTTCTTTGGTAACTGTGCAGGTGTAGACCTGTAAGGGGAGTTCCCAATCACCCCACAATACAGGGGGACAAATTAGGGGCCAATTGCAAAAAAAGCTGTACTGGAGCAAGTGGCAGGCAAGTGACCCAGGATGGAGGCTGTCAGGGCCAAATAGGAAAGGCCTGCATGTCTGGACCTGTGCAGTCAGTTAATAAGCTTGCTTTCATAGACTTATAATAATAATAAAAAGAATCAGTTTGTAGGCTGTAACTTCACAGAACCCCATGAAAATGACAGACGGAAAGAAAATACTACACTAGCAAGAGTTATAAGATCTATAGAAATCCAAGGACAACAATGTACATCTGAAGGATATTTTGCCTTATGTAAGAAGTTATTTTACTTAGAACTGCAAGTCAGAACAGACTGTAGAACAGTATAGCCAATATTATGGCATGCTAAAAATTATTCAGGCAGCAGAAAGACTAGTCAATTAAGATTGCCGTTACTGATAATACAGCCCATTTTAAAAAGGAAGGCCTGAAAAAAGGAAAACAGCCTTAATTTAAGGAAAAAAGATCAGTCTAAGCAATCTCTTTCTCCCAAGCACCTACAGTTCTTTTACTTACAAGGCAATACCAGGCCTGCTTCCACTGGCTTTTCCTGTTAGTAGTATACAGCCAAGAAAAGCTGGCATGGGTAACTTAAAATCCATTGTCATTACCATTTGACTTGGTACACATGATGAAGCTGATGGAAGTAATATATTTTCTACTTTTTATACTGTGGTTAATATTTCAGTATTTTTAGCACAAGGAAAACAAATGAGATTATTTTCTTCCTATTATAAACATACATAATCTAAAAATTAAATTAGAACAATAACCTTTAAGAGAAAGTATGTACGCAACCTCTATAAAGCTTGCTGCTAATACACAGGAAAAAAAGCATTATTTGTTATAGAATGTCTTTAGATTAGCCAGCTGGTTCTCTTACATACTAAAAGATTAGAGTTTAAAGGGTACTAGGGACCTACAGATGCCATTTCTCTCAGCAGGTGTTACAAACACACAGTTCAGGGGGAGAGGAAAAGAGCTCCTGTGATCTTACCTTACAGTTCTTTTCTAAAATACATTGCCAGTTTGAGAAATATCCAGCCAATATTTCCACAGAGGGTTGCGATTTAGGTGTTTTACCATGTAACGACAGACTTAAGCCTGGGAAATTACACTTAAGTTTGTGGGTTTTTTTTAAAATCAGGTACCTAATATTAGGGATTACTCCTAATTTGAAATTCTACCTCAGAGTGAGGATTGAAAGCATTCAGGACCTCCCAGCATTTGACTTGCTATTTTTAGCCAGGAAAGTGTGTGATCCAGTATAGCACCATTTGCTTTTTTAAATTGATTGCACTGTCTTTTTACTGGTAATAAATATACTATCCTAACACTATTTACATAAAAATCTGGAACCAACACAGCATCAAGCTAAAATGCAAACCAGCAAATCTGTGTTTGAGTGACCTTTATGTACAATATGCCCACAAAAACCTACTAACAAATAAAAGCTTTTTCAGGGCTGTCAGGTTTCACCACCACCAGTTTAGAAAGGATAAGTCAAGATACAGCAGAAAAAGGAATAGTATATTGTAGAAAAATAAAACAAAAAGAGCACTCTTCAGAAGACAGGTTAAAGAGAATCCAGCATTACCCTCACTCTGATCTGCCAGGTTTAGCATTCAGGTGATTGAGACATTGATCATTTACATTTCAAAGAAAAAACTGAAGCTTGATGAAGATCTTCCACAGATTGTGGGCGAGACTGCCTAATTCTACATGACCCGTATCCATGGAAGCAGAGGAAGCACCTTCAGAGCCCACCCTTCCCAGCATCATTCATGCAACTTGAGCCTCACCTCTCTCACTCAAGGCAATCACATTTACCAATATAAAAGCCAACACAAGCGTAAAGGTAAACTGTTTCAAGGTGACAAGGTCCTCAGCATACCACTTTCTAAGAGTATCAACACATCTAATGGAACCAAGTCTAGGAAATATATATATTTATATAAACAATGGCAGGTTGTTCACCTGCAAATGAAGAAATGAAGTAGTGATTCAGCTAGCATGCATCTTGACTTCACTGATTCCCCCACCCACCACAGGTGCTATTAATGCAATGAAACCACAGTGTAACCATGGATGTTTGCCCATCGTATCTTCTGGTTTGTCCATTTTGACTTTGAATATACCTACAGCAGATGTCAGACTCCCTAACACTGCATAGCACTAAATCAGAAGAAGCTCTGAATACCCAACTGCCAATTTTCACTATCTTAACACCTTTGGGGAAAAACACCCAAGCATGCTTAAGAACAGAAAATGTCTAATGGGCCCAAATTGTTGTCATCTGAAGAAGCAGCAACATGTACAAGAATAGCATTTAGTCATTCTCTTTTTGTTGAACTTCAAATTGGGATCCAGTTTACTGCACATTTGAGAAAAGAAAATCTGCTTTGGTTTAGTTTCCTAGCAGGTTTCCTCCCTTGCTTGCTGCTTAAAAGCAGATCATATGAAATTAAGTCCCAAGGGTTTTCTAGGAGGATAAACATGAGAGATGTTCTCTTTAGAAGCAGGGTTGCTTCTGTCAGATAATACACCATCATACCTCTATATGGGGATAAAGGAAGGTACCCATTTGTTTTCCCTCCTTTTACCCTAAAGGCATCAACTTATAATCCACAATTTTTAACTGGGGAACTTCTTTTCCTGCACTCTTAGAAATAATATATAAATAGATATGAACAGATAAGTACATAAAAAAGGGAGAACATAACCATTCTTTCCTCCTTTGCAACTTTGTATTTTCAAAATATCTTTAAGACTTTTCCTGCCACTGACAGCATAAGACCGAACTTCCACAACTTCAGAGTCCTATTAAAGCAAATTGGGCACAAGTTACACCCATTTTCTCCAATTTTAAGTTCCAGTCCTAAAACAGAGTACAAGTGGGGTGTCCCATCTTACTCAATTCATAGAGACCCTCACAGTCAAAATAGCCTTAGTGAACCTTCATATCAACTTGATAGATAAAACAAGAGTATTTACATTTATCCTGCCTCCTTCTCCAACCTCACTGCATCTAAAAAAAAGTAATTTTTGTCTACCTGAAGGATCATTTGAACATAGTATTTAGTCATTACAGGTTTAAAAAATAAAATAAACATTTTAAAAAGCAAACATCTAAACATTTTGTTCTGATTCTTTGTGGGAATAACAGAAATAGCGTTCATTTTTCCCCCCTCCACATCTCCCCTCTTTTCTTTCACAAGAATATCCTATTTAGTTCCACAGTCTGAAAATGACCTTTTATTTCAACAGCTCTGTGGGCTCCACTACTTGCAGAAACAAACATTTTCTTCCTGGCACAATAGCAACTATTTTAATATTCTCTTCAGACTCTCTCTTCATTGCAATCCTAATAAACACATTCAGGTTTACGATGAAGAGAGATCCTACCAGACAAATGGCAGCAAGGTTACAAGCTCAAGCTGGTGACCTTCTGAAAGCTTGTTTTCCAGAGCTGCCTGATGGGGTGAACATTCCAGCGATGTTATTCATTGAAACAGGAACTCCAAATATTCCGTTTTCTAAACAATGTCATTTTACCTTGACAACATATCATCACTGGCTTTCTTCTGTTCATCTCCTAGGTCAGGAAAGAAAGGTGAACAATTTATCACTCATGAATCCCTGATTTTAATGCAGATATTAACTGAAATTCAATTTCCATTGAATACATATTTTGAATATTATATACACATACATATGCAGTAGCATTAAGGCACAAAGGCTAAACATATCTGTCAGATCTGATCTGAACTGGGATGGAGATATAGCATTTTTCAACTACAGTATAAAACCCTAGTGACTTACTACTTCACAAATTCCTGATTTTTCTAAAATAATTTAACCATTAGAAAGCAAACAGTTTAACAGGATTTCCAGTTTTAGAATTCATTTGACTTCAGCTTGGAAGAGTTAAAAAGGGTTAGATCACACAGGTTCATTTATTCTGAATACCACAAACATGCAATAATTTGTCTGCTTTCTTTTCAGAAGGAGGATTTACAATTCGGATTATACCCCACAGAGCTATACACAAAGGTGTCCTTCCATGTGCTAATCTCCCTCTTTTTGCACAGAGATTTCACCTCTAAGATACTCCCAGAGGACAGAGAGGGGCCCACCATTGTTTTGTCCCACACAGAGAAAGCCAGTACATCACTTCAGATGTATATGGGTTTCTTATTTAGGTACTACTGCAATCCAAACTTAAAAGCCACCTTGTAAAACTTTGAGTATTTTTTTTTTTAGGCAGAAAAGAGGAAAAGACTGATTCAGTCCTTTGCTTACATCCTAAAAGGGCACCTTCGATTTGCCAGGAAAGATTCAGAAATTCAGCTTGCTTCAGCACAGGGAATTACAGGGTACAACCCCAAGCAAATTAATAACACACCAAGACTAGGAAAACAAGGTCACTGTGTCTTTGGCATGGTTTTGAATAGGACAGACACAGTTGGTCCAGATACTTGCATTAATAACTTCTTTGAAGGCATACTTTTAATTAACTGTGGTAGAAAAAGTAGATATGCCAGGTATGGAGCACAAGCCTCATGTTCCTCTACCCACTGTAAGTCAGAAGTGAACAGAGTTCAGTTTTATAGTATTCTTTTAATATAATTCCTTCCAGACCACTGAAGGAAGCTGGATCTGGGATACAGAGTTGATTATAGAAGCAGTATCTCCATCTGTGTAGATGTCCATGGTTTCCTATAGCTCTCCACTAAGTTCACCAGCTATCACCCAGTAGAGTTGCCAACCTTATTCTGCAACATAGGGGACTACAAAATAACAGAAGAACACTTCTCTACTTTGTCTTTCTCCAGATTATCCCAGAGATTTTTACATACCTAAGTTACATGGAACTATATTGTATCTGTGTATCTCCTAGTAGGCAGGCATATATTTTGTTATGTTCTGGTAAGTAACTGTAAGTATTCTAAATGGTGCTGCAAAATACCATGCCTTCATGTTATTAGTATATTTCTCAGAAAGAGGAATTTTTTTCCCTTTCAATGTTAATCTTTTTTTGTCATCTTTTACAGTAACCAGCTACTTCCTGACAGGATCTAGTTTACACCTCAACTGGTACCATTACAAAGGTATTTTTTCAAAACATTAAAATTCAATGCAGCTTTAAGATTATAATGTCAACAAATAAAACTACTTTTGTCAGTCTACATAGGCCCTACACATGTTGTCTTGAACTGAAGCAGTAAGGACAATGCAATACCTTTGGTTGCAGTTACATTTTGTATAAAGGAGTCAAAGTGGGAACAAATTATAGCCAGGCCATTACAGCAATGCAGAGAGACTCTACAGATCAAGAAGTAACAAGTGGAAGCAAGGTCAATGTCTCAAAGGGTAAATCAGAACAGAAAGTTAGTAAAAAAGGATCCTACAAAGTAAGTAACAGGGCATACATGCAGAGATACGTTCCTCAGGCAAACAGGGTTAGACGAGCTGCCTTAAGATCTGAGCTCTTCCCATCCAGATCAGTCATTTAAAAGACAACTGGAATTATAAATCCACTAAGATTTTTAAAAGGCAGTTTTCTTCCCCTATCAAAGTCAAGAGGATTTAGTTGTCCAAAACACACTTTAGAACCTTATCTGTGTATGGCCAGGAACAACTAACCCTTCATAAAACAATCCTTTAAAATGAAATTAGAAGTACCTAGTATAGTTCCAAGCAAGCAACCCTTGCCAGGTGGCTGTCAGATCAGAATGCTGTGCAGTATACTTGACAGAAAAGCTAGTGCAGTGACAAGAAACCAACCTGAGATTTAGTACTGAAATAATTCAAACTCTGCCAAAAGAATCACACAAGTGCACACTAACAGAGCTTTTGGGATTATTCATGCATACCTAGACTCTCACAATTATAATCATGCTCCCTTTTGTTTCAGGTGCTCCTCAAATTTAGCTTTAAGGGTTATACTTGGGCTCCCTTAATAAAAAGTAAATACATATTTTAGAAGAGTAGGAAAATAACTAAAAATACAGAAGGAAAAAATCCATCACCCCCAACAGTTTGGAACAATAGGACTGTGTGATAGTCATACTATACAAGTACTCTAATCTGTGCAATAAGGACATTTTTATAGATCCAAGCAGTTTTTCCAATTATAATTCAAGGGCTATCTACACTACACTTAATCCGCTTCCCTTTCCCACTTGGCCTTCTCCCCCCTGCCAAAGTTGTGAACTAAAATACAGGCACACCATATTGGTGTGAAACTAGTTAAACTACCAGGATTAGTCATTCTAATGCATATTCTGGTTTGTAGTGCATCTATATTAGGCAAATGCATTTATATTAATGCAAATGTCTTAATTGACACATACTATAAACTGAAAGGAAAATATAAACATTTCAGTGATTAAAAAAACAAAACATCTAAAGGTGAGGCATTAAATATAAGAGGACCAGAGGCGGAAGTCATATTGGCTTAAGGGCTTAACTATACCCCTGGAATGAAATGGTATTCATTGTTGGAAATACAAAGCAGACTGACAAGTCTAATTAATGAATAGAATTCTTGTGTCTTTTACAATAGAGCTTTAAACCATTCCTACTCAGCAGGCCCAAAATGATTTCACTGGGGGGTACAGGAGCTATTGAGCTGAAATAGCAGCTGTTTCGCTCAGTTCGCCTCACGTCATACCAGAATCCCAGGGAGTTTTGTACTGCATGCTAGCACCCCCTTTGCCCCTCCCCTCCAAAGAGCAAACTTAATCATAATATCCAAGTGAAAAACACAGGAAACTGTTCACATCTTTATGTGTGCTACTTAACAAGCTTTCAAAAATACTAAAACGGGTCTCAGGGTCTACTTTCCCCTCCCTGACCTCACCCAGGCACGTATCAGTGAAGCACAACCTTCGCATGTTCACAAATTGCCATATTCATAATTACCAAAATGGAGGTCTACAAGGAAGACTGTTTCATGTTTAGGTTTCCATATGCCTATCAAACATTTTCTGAACACTGTAAGAAGTGCTAAACTAAGACAGGTCATCTAAAGTTTATTAAAGCATCTGTGCATTCCAGCATGGAGTTCACAAATCTTGAATGCAACATTATTCAGCCAATTTAACGAGATTAGCCAGCCTGCTCTTTCCACTTTCTGTCATTTCTTCTTCCATAACAAGCTAGCTTGTAGCTAAGGGAAGACAAGCTCTCTTAAAGCTTTATTCTTTCACAGTTAGTAGAGTACAGCATTTACAACTGGGAGCTATCATGTCAGAAGCACAGTAGTTTCTCACGGGTCATTCAAAGTGTGCTACACAAACCAAAAACAAGAAAATAGAAAGGAGACCAGGAAGAAAGGAGACTAATTAACAGTTCTAAATTTTCGTTAAACTCTGTTCAACCTTCTGCTTCTCAGATCCAGCTAGACAGCTAATAAGCCTCATGGAATTCTGGCTCTTAATTAACACACAATTATTTCTCCAGAAGGATTAGAAGTTTCACCAAATGCTCAAGAAGTCAGTTTCTACAGCTCAAATTAGATTAGTGCCTACATTCAGGAGCAAGGGTTGCTGCTCCATATTCTATTTGTAACAGACTTCTTAAAAATGCAATCACATCTTTAAAGGATGTACAGAACACCTGCATTTTCATTGCACAAAGCTTTCCTCTAAGTGAGCACATAACATTCCTGGCCAGTAATTCAGTCACTTGACAAGAAAAGAAAACAGCCATTGAAGTAAGCATCCCAGTTATACATTCATTGTTTGAAAGCAGAACAATCTGTGAGCAACCACCTTTCTGAAGGCTAATATAACATTCTATAGGCCAAGGTCTGAGACTCTGCTCCCTAACAAGGAGCTTACCATCACAAGTAAAACGCTAAGCAAAGCAAAAACAGTTGCACCAGCAGCTTACACCGCAGTGTGAATGATGCGCCAGAAGTGGCACACCTCCCAAGGCAGACCACCTTCTTTGTTGGCAATTAGTCCTTCCTTGATCCCGGCTAAACACAGGCATTCCATTTTAAAGCCCTGCCAAGGTTTTGTGAGAGCAGCAGCAGGTATAAGTTTTAAATCACAACACTGAAGCACTTGCCCTTAATGGCACAGTCAATCCTCAGACCTTTCTCTTACTTTCACCCCCATCTACAACTATCTTCAAGCCAAAGCAAACTACCTTAGTCTTATGGTCGTGCAGATGTCTTCCTCAAAGAGCGAAAGAGGGCAACCTTTCCTCTAAACACACTAGCTTTCTTCTGCTCCTTCTGGCTGTAACTTCACTTAGTCAAGAAAAGCAGCTCTATGCTGCAAATTAACACATACTATCTCAACATATCACTTGGGGAATTAGAGTGCACTATGCTAGAAATGCATAGAAGACCGACAAATCAGGCTGGCTTTAAATTTAAAACAAAACTGTACTAAGCTTGCTCATTGGCAGTTAACAGTTATGCCTTTTTAATAATTTTTGCTGCATGCAGAACCATCAGCCTTTCACACCTCCATCCTAAGCCAGCTGTGAGCGGCACACAGCACCACAGAGCTGATGGTGGTTCTTCATCACAGAGGTGAGTGTGAGCAGGCCTGACAGACAGCTCCTCAGCTAGGAGAGCTGGGGCTGAGAGGCTTGCTTTGCCTTCTCTTCTCTGCCTGCCTTCCTCCTTGAGACTTCTGCGCAACTTGCTCCGCCCCCACCCCTCCAAAAGGGGGTTTATCTGCTTCCAATAATACCTGTCCTAGTTTTGCCATTCACCCCTGTGCATTTGGTAGGATGCTCCACACATTTAACTTGCAACTTTTTGTTATCTGAATGTTTCCTATGTGCTCATTATTTTGCCCCTTTGGTGGCCACATTGGTTCTATGTTGTATCTCATTAGTTATGTGTTATATCTAGCTATGCCATCAGTGCTACAAAATAGACATATACTGTTTTTTTTTAATCATCTTAGCATGCTCTTATTTGGATTCAAGGCAAACTAACATTAATTACATCCTGATTAATGCACTTATAATTTGTAGGCGTCATAAGCCTTTGCTTTAGCTACACCTAGATACACCTAGATTACAACTCCCAGAGTAAACAGGTGCTCTTCTACCCATGGTACTGAAGAATTTCTTCTACAACCTGTATTATACATAGCTTATCTCAATAGTGGCAGAGAAAGTTTAATGTGATATGGGTAAAAGTGGTAGTAGGACCACAGTACAAAGTGGGGGGAGATTCCCTCCTCCCAGAAGAAAGTTCAAAAAAGTTCAGATAATTTTAAATGTTTAAAATAGAATAAGGAAAATTGATTCCTTGCAAGGAAATTAAACAATATACTCATTATCTGGATTGCATAGAAAGCATGCATTTAATTTAATGCTACATATAGTTTTATTTCCATTACACCAATTTCATTGTGGCCTGCCAACAAAATTTTCAAGCTTAAAGTCCTGAACCTTGTTGAGTTTGTCTGGAAAAACACCCACCGAAGTTTGAAGACTACACAGAAGCAAGACCACAAGCTTGGAACAGAAAATTTATATCTGAGCCCAGTATTCCAGTTGTTGAGGCTCCAGCAAAAACCCAGAGAAAGAGATGGGGAACTCAAACATAACTGCTTGCATGTCAGCTTTCAAAATACGCTGATATATGTACTTCAAGTGTCCTTGTAAAATGAAGTCTTCACTCCAAGCAAAACTCAATACCTACTTCACTCAAGCCTCTAGACAGAAATAGCTGCCCATGTAATTAAAAAGCCAACACAACCAACCAATTCCTGTCCCCAGATCCCTGTTTCACCTCTGTCCCTGACCCTGCTAAGCCAGCCGCTAATGCCACCAGAGACTGCTGGTTATAGACCACCCACTGTGGGTATACTTCCAGCCAGCTAAAGAGACATGAAATTACAGTTTGGGAGTCCTGGGCAGCTGAAGAAGCATCTAAAAAGGTTCTCTGGCTGCTCAGTGCCTGGAGAAATCCTGTAGCAAAGTCCATAGACTGAAGATCTACCACCAGAACTGTCAGCCTGGTTCCTGATCCCAAGACTGACCTCTCCAGGGAGCACACTCACCCTGACACTCCTGGTGGCAAGCCCCAAAATTCTCATCACCCACCACACATATCTGTATGCCAATTCTGCCACAATTTCCAATGCTTGGTCATTGGCCAAAACCAGAAAAATACATGGATGAAGCCAAACCATCAACCAGAGGAAAGATATGGATCCACTCACTCATTTCCAAGCTCTCTGAGCCCTGTTAAACACAAGAGCTCCCCAAGCACCATGGTGGAGACAGGGCCTGCCTTGCTGCACCCCAGGGCCTCGTGCTACCAGAGAGCAAGGTCCATTGCAGTGGCTGTGCACCCACTGAGCTCTTGCCGGTGGCCCCAGGCCCCTATGGTGCCAGCACCCTGCTGGAGCAGGGGCACAAAAGACCTGCACCCCAGCCTGCATAAGATATTACTAGGGCAGGGAGAAGGAAACACATTAAAAGACTCAATACAACAAAACTCACTTTTCTGCATTAAAGCTCTGTAGGTTTAGCAAGCATCTGAAGTCAGCCCTGGGGCTCACCACCCTTGGAAAGGCCCATTTTATCCTCCTCCCTCCACCTTCTGATCAACTCCCATGGCCAGCAGAAAGGACTATTTCAGCTGAAAGTAAGCAAACTTTCAGCCAGTTACTGGGCCCGGGCTCAGAGAGCTGGACGGACACAGGGCCCAGGACCACCCACAGGCAGGACAGGACACTTGCAAGCAGCAGACTGGTGGGGAGGAGTACTGCCATTGCACTAGGTCTCACTACAATTCTGCCTGGCCCCTGCCTCCCCAGGGTGCCCTTGCCTCCCAGCCAGGTATCCAGAAAAAGAAAACCACACCAATATGAAAAAAAATATAATCCTAAAAAAGCCAATACAACAACAAAACCCCACCATACTCAAGTCCAACATACCAGGAAATCTAGCCAGGCCAGTAAGATTCATCAGATGAGGTGACCAGTGGTGAAGGAGCTGGTGAAACACAGCAACACCAAGGACCCACTTTAGGGAGTCACAAAGACCAAGCCTTCCCCTCCCAACTGCTGCCTACACAGAGAATAAAGCTTCCACATCTGCCTTATCAAGAGAAGCACCATAACAGCTTGTTAAATCCTAGCTACGTTTCACAAATGCTGATCAATAAATAATTGCTTTATAATTTCAAGCTGTGTATATCCCACTTCCAGAGCATCTTTGCACCTGGCTACAGGCACCCAAATCAAATAGCCCAGAAGGGGCGTGATAACCACTTTACCTGCAAGTCAGGTAGCAAAAAAAGTCACCTTCGTTAAGAAAGTCTGTCATTGTTGCCATTAGGTATTGCTATGTGGTTCATGTACAGGAGACACAGCTGAAACCTTGGTGGGACATCACAGCATTTTCACCTAGCCTTAAGACAGGTGCCATGGGCGTTTGTCCTGGCATCGCTTCCCGTGTGAAAGCAGGGTGCCAGGCTCCTCCGCAGCTCGGGTACCTGCCCAACTACCAATGCTACTACAACACTGGCCAGCCACAAAAATAAATGAAAAACCTATGTGGAGTCATGTGTAGAGTTTGGTATTATCAGGCGTGAGGGAACACGGACATGGTGGGTGTGGTTGTCATGTAGAATAGAAATAAATACTGTGAGCCGATGGCTGCTCCACGTTCTTTTTTTTTTCAAATATATATAGGCAAACTAAGCTCAACTTCTGGTTCTTTATTTTTAAACATTGATCAGTACTTTTATTTAATTATATATGCCTCTAAAATACTGTTCATGAAAACTTATTAAGTTTCCATGGTACTTTGTGGGTGCCTTCCCATTAACATTTCTTAGACTTTCCATAAAGGTGTGATTTATGGCCTTATTCTGCAACCACCCATCAGAGGGATTTTGAATTCACTGAGCCAATCTACGTGAGTAAATGTTACTCATGTACATTAGTGGTTTCCAAGTCAGGCAATTAACTTACAAATGTTTGCAGGCTCTTGCTTCGTTTTTTTCATACCATAGTCAGGCACAGTATTAATATCCAGTACTGAGTCTAATAAGATTTCCATTACCTTCTGGGGTTAATAATGAACACAGCAGGGACAAAATCAGTATCACTGTATTAAATATCATTAAATAGGGTATCTAAGCATCAGCATCAGAGCGAGTGAAAAGCTTAGTGTATATAAAAAATTTGTATTTGTCTACTTATCTCATTCAAATTCTAACTTTAACATTAAGCCTTGGATTTTAAAATTAGTAACATGCAAACACATTGTGCATGGTCAATTAAACTGAACTCTACTATTCCATGTAATTGCAGAAACTGTGAAAACCAGAAGTAAACTTTGTTTCAGCCAGTTTCAAACAAGTATTTTAGATTTTTTTCATCAATGAAAAAAATTGTCTGAATCAATTGATTCTAAATATGGAATTCTCCAAAGAATTTGACCCTACGTATGACCATTTCAACTTAAAAACTGAATCCATACTACATACTACAATAGTAAAATTCAATTTTACTACATTCTTTCATTAGCAACATGCATCCATATAATTAAAATACTTACAGTTATCAAATCTGAGGCACATATTATGTCTGGTCTAGCACACGGAACTGTGTGGCAGAGGGTTCAAGGCCTATTCCCCACTGACTAACCTCAGGCACTTAATCTAAGTGTTTCTGTGGACAAGGAGGCTCCATACAACCTGCCAAGCCAGCAAAGAGAGACAAACCCAAACCACGTAAGTCTGAAAGTCACCTCCACACACGACAAAATGATGGCAGAATCACATTTGGGTGGAAGGAAGGAAAAAGAGAAAATGCCTCTTTGTTTAGGAGGAAGTCAATAAAATAGAAGGGGGAGAGGATACACAAGGGATCCCAGGTACCCACATGCTCAGGGCAATGAACTCACCCGAGCACTCCAATAATCCCATCCGAATTACGCTGGGTGAAAGGGAGAAGGACAGAGTTAACGTCTCTGCAGTCCTCTCCCACTACGGACTCAGGATACAGATAAAAGCATGAGCCCACAGGTTGCACAGGGTGGACACAACCCAAACTTAGGTGATGCCTATGCATGGCTCTTCCCTGCACTCTCCTCTGTTAAAAGCTTGATGATGGAAGAAGAGGCACCACGCAAGCACTGATTGACCTCAAAATGCTCAAGTCTGCACGGTTCTGGTCTGTTCACACTGTTGCAACAGACTGCAGCCACTCCAGTTTTAAAAGTAATCCTGCTGTTCTTAATGTGAACCACATACCAACACCATAATTAATACTAGTTGGCATTTATTAGCAGTCTGAGATAAAAGACAGTCTATGGGCTTAGAGAGTGTGGCCTCTTAAGGCAGGCCTCTTCAGAAAAAAAACGAGGTAACACAGCAGAGAAATACGAGACTTTGCTTGCAACTTCATAATCTGCTCTTTTCGAGATTGGATCCACAGGTGAAATAGAGCAGTAAGATAAACTTTCTAGGACTAAATCTAGACCACCCTTGAATACTAAACCACTTTTAAAATACACAATTAAAATGAAATAGTTTCATAAGAATCACAGTTTATCTTCCCACATAAATGAGAACAAAATTAGTTTTAAGTATCTCAGAAGCAAATTCTTTCCTCCTTCAGAATCAAACAGGGCTGAGGACTTTTTGAACAAGCAAAGGAATTGACACCGAATACCTGCAAGCATCTGTAGCCACATGCATTTCTCATTTACAACTGTATTTTTCTCCTTCTTCCTCAAAGCAATTAAAATCCTCCTTTTGCTGGAAGACCTGTGGGGAATCATTGCAGGGAAGCTGTTCTGAGAGACAATGAGGTCCTCAGGTGAACCAGCTTCCTCCAGGTCCTCGGTCAGCATCATCTCCGCTGTGCGACTGGCAGTGCAGCGCTCCCGGTAAACCCAGCAGGCACTGGTGGCACGTGGAAGTGCTGTTTCCATTGCTCAGTGGACTGAATCTGGGTTTGCACCTCTGCCCAAGGGCTGACTCACTTGACTGTCTTCCACCCTGACTGACCTAGCCCCATTTCATCTGTAAGAGTCAAGCCGTACTTTAGGTAAGTGCAGCTAAATTTGGGAGACGATAACTTTATCTCTGCATGTCCAGTCAATTAATCTGTTCCTGGACAGGGTGATAATAATTCTCCAAGAATTACTGATTAAGTCATACACTTAAAATTATTTTCTAAAACCTCCTATTGTCATCCAAGAACTTTGACAGTGACTCGTCATTACAGCTCGTTACCTTTCAGCATCATCACATCCAAAATAGGGATTATGTTTTTGCTTGTTCATTCGCAGGACTATAAATGTTGTGGAGGGATTACCACTTCATAGTCTACTTCTTATTTGCTAGAACTTCCCTTACCTAATTTTCCCCCTGGGACCTTTGCAAACATATATTTCCTTATTCTTTTTATGGGATTTTCTGCAATTCCTCCTTGTCTCCATTATTACCACTGAAATTATTCCCCATCTTTCCCTTTCCATTTTGTAAAAACCTTAAGTTCCCTCCCCGCCCCAAATTGTTTAAGGGCTTTCATTTCTGTTTTATATCAGATAAGCTAAAGTTCTAGTTTTCTGTTTTGCTTAATCCTAATTAAACCTCTGGCCCACGTACAAATGATGCCTATTACTCTGTGGCAGCTTTTGCTTTTGACTAATCTAGAAATACTCATTTTCCTATATATTTTGTACTAAAGGAAGTTGTCTTTAAAGATGAACAACTTTGCTCTTCAAACACTTAATCAGTGAATACCATGCAGAGATGTAATCTGCTCTCATACAGCCCTCCCTGCATCAATCCAGGATGAGGCGTTTTGTACTACCTACGAACCAGAAGACTATTTAAGACCATTTAACCATGATAGGACATAAATATTCAGATTACAAAATAAGTAAGTGAATTGAGAAGATTTAAAAAAAAACAAAAAACAACAAAAACCAAAGGGGAAAATTAATCCTGATGTAAAGCCAGCTAGTTAAACCGTATTCTTGCTATATAGCCACCATTAGCCAACCCCTGCAGTTTCCAGATGTTTATTACAGGATATGCCTGGACAAATCTTCTTTCATAAAAGCTCTTTGACACAAAGACATTAAACTTTAAGTACCTTAACACAAAAGCAGACCTTTTAAAGGGGATTTACTTGAACTTTTTATATACAAAAACAGCTGGAAAGGGAATAGAATGACAATGGAGTAAAACAATACTTACAGACAACCAGTTAGTAAATCTTCATCTTCTTCTCCTTTACGCACAAAAGCAAACTCCATACACCGTCAGCACCACGTACACAATAGTCCTATTAAGCTCACCGTTTTCTAGAAGATTAAGGGCCTGATCAAAAGAACACTGAAATCGCTGGAAATCTCACTATTTGCTTGAACAACTTTGGATCTGGTCCATAAGAATAACTGCTCATAACAACTCAGCTTAAAGCGGTAAGAAAACAACTCTGGTTATAACCCCCATAAAAATACAATAAAAAGGAACACATGCTTTCTTTCTATTTACTTTACTTTCCATAATTTTTAAAATGGAAACTTCCAGCATTTTGCTCCACAATATATCCAATTCATTTGGTCTGAGGAAACAGAAAGAAAATACAACAAGGCATAGAAGTTTGGTTCCCTATTCTGAGATGTATCATTATTCACAGAGAAAATAACTACTATTTTATCCCTCAGTTTGATGTTGAACCAAAAATTATTTGCCAAAAAATGGGGGGACAGTGGGACATACATTTTCTTTCTAGAAAATGCTCTCTGTATTGCTGGTTCCAGGGTCCTGGTTCTGCATTTCTTTCATGTCCCAACTACCTACAGGCTTTTCATCACGATTTCACATGTTCATTAAATGCAAGGTCAGACTTCTGTAACCAACACCTTTACTTTCACTTGTATGTATGCGTGTGTGTGCCTGTATATATACCTTGTAGAGCAAGGCCAAAAAATTAATATAGCATCAAATGATAAAAACAAGGAACATGATTCCAAAACATTTTGACTAAACCTTATACTGGATGGGTACCAACCAATCCTAATTTCAGGCAAGGCTTCTACTGTTTGCAGTGAGTGCCAGAGAAAATACGTTTCTATTGTTCCTGTAAGAGAAAAAAGAAAAAACCAAAAAAACAAAAAACATGATCAAAGAACAGTTGTTCGCTGGCTGACAAATACGCACAGATTTGTAGGACAAATGAAGCCATGTCTACAAGCAAGGTCTCATCTTACCCCAAATAAATAAGTGTGTATATATATATATATATATAAGTAAAAAAATCTGTGTCAATAACTCCAGTGATTTGAGCGGGACTAGAACAGATGCCAAAGTTACAATACTCTTATAGCCCAAAAGGGTAAGCCATTTTGTAAAATTTTTTTCTACCACTCTCCCTGACTGAAAGCTATTATTGCCTAATGCCACATTTGGCATCCAGATGGTACTGAGGAAACCTCTATTCTAATTTTGAAGGTTTTTTAATAAATTTATGCTAGGCTTTTTAGATTACTAATATATGATTACCATCTTCTATACATGAGTAGATAGATCATTTGTATGCTATCTGATCATCCAGCAGTAACAAGCTGGATCAGGTTCAAGTTAATCATACCATCACAATCCTAGTAAATTAGACAAATCAAGCAATATGGAACATCTACTGACTTCTTCCAAGTCAAGACAAATGTTACCTATGATCCAGCATACAGGGGACAAGTAGTAAACCTTGCCACTACAAAATTAACTTATCTACATATTCTGAAGACACTTGGAACAAGCCAAATGTGTTTATATCAGGCTGTATTTTGGCCACAGCCACAGCATTTTTGATGCAGCACTGGAAGCTCTAACACTGCATTTTTCATATTGCCAAACCACACAAAGTTTTCCTACAAGGAGTTCCCAAACTTCTGCTGTTAGGATGCCCAAAGCAGACATTTCTACTTCGGTCTCATTTCAATAGGCAGGCTTTCAGAAAACCCTTCTCGGATTAGACTCATACAGAGTAATGAAGTCCAGTTCCTGTATAGGACCTTCTTACTCATTTTTTTCACAGGAGAGAAATAATATTATGCCCATTATACATATATAAAGACTGACGCATGGAAAAGTAAAGCAGTTCTTCCAAAACACCACCACTAGCAAAGCAAGAGCACAGTCCTGCCTTCTAACTTTGGTACTACATCAGATGGCAATTCTTGTCATTCCCTAAAAGCACAGAAGCTCTGGAAACTGTTTTATTACAGCAATCACCTCTAGAAATTTTCAGAACCAAATTATTACCTAGAAAGCTCATTTTGGCAGGAGAATTAGATACCTATATTTTTTCTAGCCCATTTTTTGTGATTTCTCAGATTAGAACACCAACCAGGTATTATCCTCCCTCTTCCCACAGAGACCACAACACAAGGTGGTTATTTATTACCTATTGAAAATTCTAAAAAGGGGCGTTAAAATTTACAGTTTTACAAATAACGTTCTGTAGATAAAGGACTTCTGATGATGCTATAATTTTCTGAATTCTGGTCAAGGATTTTCAGTTAATATTCTTCAATACTGCCCTGTAAGCCTATAGTTACATTGCAAAATCAATGTATACAACTATTATTTGGCTTTCCCATCTTTGCTTGCAATAAGAACCGCACTTCTGAAGCTATTTATTGGCACTTTGGTAATGCCGTAAAGGCTGTTTCTTCCTTCCTAATTGTACTTTTATTCCTTTCTGTGCTGAGCAAAATATGGCAAAGGGTCAAAAGTATATATCCTTTCTTTCCAGCAAATTGAACATTATATATATTGATGTTTCCTCGTCACTTCCAGACTCTTAGAAACTACAGAGTGGTGGAAACTGGGGGACATGGGTGCTCCCCGGTTCCCTATTGCCCAACATTACAGCAGCATGGGAGAGCTGCAGAGAACTTTCTAACACATTCTTCCAGAAGAGGCTTTCCCAATTAAAGCTAATAGTAGACCACAACCGGTAACAGTGATAAGTTGTTCCAAAATATTCCCACTCTGCTCCTGACACCGCCTTTTACAGGAACCAATAATCCCCTTTCACCAAGTTTCCCCCAATTGCAGGGAAATCTGTAATCACTGAAAGCCAGCAAACTCTTGAATGCTTTCCAAAGCTAAGAAAATCCAAGCCTTCCTACAAGATTTCTATCATCTTCCCACTCTACCTTAAATCACATTCACGTGGCTCATTCTTCCATTTTACACTTCCCACAACTTGAGTCCTTCCTGTCTTGTCTTCCTTTTTCCTCCTTTTCCTGCAAATCTCTTTACTTTCATGCTTAGCTCACGTAGAGTTATCACAGCGTCTGTGTTGTATTTTTCTCCACTGAACTGATTACTTCTTTAAGTCAGCTCTCTGCCTTCTGGAGACAGACACTCCTCTTGTGACCACACAGCAGCGCAGATTACTATGCAACGTATGCTGCATCGCTACTTTTCTTCGCGATAAGCATAGCTCCTCTTTTCGCGTGGGCATTACACTGCTTTTTTGCAGTCCAGATGTTGCCTCCCACAGCTGGAGGATTTGCCGGACCATCCCTTCGAAGCAGCAGCTGCTGCAGCCTGCAGCTCTCTGGAAGCGCCGAGCGCAGCAGGGGTGCAGAAAGGCTGCTGCTGGGGAAAGGATGCTCTCCCTTCCGCGGGGCCCCGGACTGGTACTTGGCAGCCAGGAGGAGCAGCCACCGAGGCCATCTCAGCTGCGCTGAGCTCCGCCACGGCAGGGGGACCCTGCCAGTCACTGGGGTAACGTTTTGCTGTCTTGAGTGGCCTCTCCTGAGAGCCTGGAAGTGCACTGAATAAAAGACATTGCCTCTCGCTAGAGGCAGGATCAGTTTTGTATTGGCCGTTAAGGCCGTTGCTCCGGCTGAACTCGACTGCAGCTGCATTCCCCTCTCCCCCCACACACACACCTTGCAGTGCTGTCATTTCTTTCCAAGCTCAACATCAAGGCTCATGTAATTACATATAAGCATATGTATATGATTGTATATGCATGCGTTACTTCAAAAATATTTGCATAGTAAAGCCTGCAAAATGAGAAAATGCCAGTATTAAAGGAAGCAGGTGTGATTCAGCAGCTTGTTGTGGGCATGTTAGGAGACAGTCACATGTGGCTGCAGCCTTCTTCAGCACGTATTGTGCCAACCCTCCACTTCCTATAAAATCATAATCACCTCCGGAGCTCTTCTCATCATACCCAAACGCTTCGCAAGCTTCATCCATTCATGTCAAAATACATTCGGCAATACTGTTATAGCCCTTCTTAAAAGGGAGGAACTGGGGCATACGTTACATATGTTAACACGCAATAGCATTCGACATATTTGACTACAAGATTTGCTTTCTTTTCTTTCCTCATGCGTCATATACTGTAACGGAAGCTGAAGTCCTGCAGGTACTAACCCCCTCTGATTCAACATCAGCAGCACTGCTCCTTGTCTACACCGATCAAACAACAAAAGCTTTCTTGGAAAAGATCTTGTCTCAGAATAAAAATCTGGTACCGTTTGAGTCCCTCCTTCCAATGAACAAACTGCAGGACTGATGGGCAGCAGAGAGGGATCTTTCTTTTAGTATCAAATCACTACAACGTACAGGCTCACTAGAAGCAAAGTTGTCAGTAACTTTGAATTCAAACATTTCTGAAGTCTGATTATGCAACTTGCATACTTTGTTAATAATTTTTCCAAAGTTTTGCTGAGCGAGGCGTATCGTCCCCGTCCCCCAGAGCTGCAAGATCCTGCTGATCAGAGCAACCTTGCAGCTGCGTGAGGCGGTGGCTGCTGGGCCGGCACAGCCCCCAGAGAGCCCCAGTTTAGCACGGACTTCTGTTGAGAGAGACAATCTTTTGTTTTGATTTCTTAATTGAAAAACTGTAATTGTAGCAACACCAGACCCCAACTTGCATAATGAATAGAGTGTGGACCACTGAGATCTATAGCAGAGACTACTCCTCTTTCACCTAATTAAGTAAGAGCTCGCAGTTGTGAGCTTTTCCATATGCATATGTAAAGCCTGCTGATAAAAGGGGAAGGGGAACCCTAACAGCTTTTTTTGTTGTTGTTAGGCTGCAGGAACTTAGGAAGCTGCTGAAAAGTCTGGTAGGATATTTAGCTTTGTGGTTATAGTCTGATTGGTTTTGCTTTTAAGTCTAAATGCTTTTTTAAATTTTTTTTTCTCTGTTTTGCTGTATTTAATGCTTTTATAGTCATTTCTCTACAGTTCAGTACTTTCAACTTCCTTTTTCTGCTACTCTATGCACTGTTCTCTATGTATGCTTTTCTTTTTCTACTTTCTTCTGCTTCCCTACCACCAGTGGGAGCAGTTAAATGTATGGATGATAAGTGTACGCATGCTTCAAATCTATATCTAGTTCTACAGAGGAGCCTGCAGAACCCTGGAAATAATTATTCTGAGAAAAATGGTGTTCATCCTCCACAGCAATTGCGTGGAACATATGAACTTGCACAGTTTCTGTCATGCAGTCCAGCCACTAAGGAGGAGTTGTGAGAGGAGATGTCTAGTACAGATTTTTCAAGGACCAACTCATAAATTTCTGAGAGTGTGTAAGCTGAGACTTTTCAAGGACTTACCACTTTGGTGTTATCTTCCTGAGAATGGCAAAAAGCACTCTTGAGACCTCCATCTGCTAAAGTCACTCTTGCAAAATGTGGAGGTGGTAAAATTTCTGAATTGAACGTTGCAATATTTTTAGCATGGATAAAATAATGTGTTTTCCTTGATTATTGCCTCATAAATGACTTAAACTGCTTTCCAGCTGGAACCTCCTCAATACTCGAATAGAGGTGGGCAACGCTGTGGAAAAGCTGACGCCAGCCAGATGCAATTTGAGGAGAAAAAGCGAGCGCCCAAGTATAGGGTCTTACGTGAAAACTCAAATAGAAAAATGCAGTCTTAACTATTGGTAGTGGAAAAAGTAGCTCCACCTGGAATAAGTATAAAAATGCAGATGTGCACTTTCTTCCTAAGTGACTACATAATTATAACATTGTTTTTCCCATCTTTCTCCTTTCCCTTACCAGTTGGTGCTATTGTTATCTGCTGTGTCGTTGGTATGATGACTCAGATGGTAGAATGATGCTGGAGATTATATATACATGGAACACTGAGGCCCAAGAATGCAAATTCTTCTGGGCAACCAACCTAGGGGTGGGTTTTTTTATTTATTCTGCCAAGTACTACACATACAGTATTACAAGGATAAGAATAAAAGTTTTATATTTTTAACTACTGCTTTCAAGCTGAACCTCAGAACAAGCTATGCTTTAGTTCAAGGCTTGAACTTGCTGTTGAAAAGAAAATCAACAGAGCAATTTTCTTTATCTTGAGTAACTACATCTACCTATGGCTTTGAGTGTATAATAAGACGCTTAACAGAGTCTCAAGCAACTGGAGTTTTCCACTGCAGTTTTGTCCTCATTTGCTCTAGTAATCATTCAAGCTTAGCAGCATTTGTTAAATTCAGATACAGGTCAACTGTATTTCGATGAAGTTCAAAGAAATGGGTGCAGCTGATTGAGCCATATCATAAAAAAAGAAATTTATACAGAAAATAGTGGCTTGATGATGCCTGTCTTGATAAATGTGATACTATTTTGCTTCTCAGCTGATGCAATACCAGGTTTCTTCTATCTATGGAGTAAACTACCTTCCTGAAAATTCTAGTTAGATGGTAAGTAATTTGCCTTATTGAAAAGTATTCTGTCAAGAAATATCTTCTGCGATGTAAGTTAGATACAGATGTCCTCTCTCATCTGCAAGTAAACAGATAAATTAAAAGATATATTTACACCCTGTGTAAAGTAGTTTTCATTGGTTTATAATATATCTGCAGCACTGCAAGTTCAAGATTGTCACATTTGCTGCTAATTAATAGATTAAAAATAATGGGACATAAAGCAAGCTTACAGGAATCAGGACCAGTGTATGTTGGTTAGTGTAAAGCCATGCATACAGAAATGAGTGTTTTGAAGTGACCGGGACCTTGGCTGGTCTGATCCGGACACTGTAAAAAGGCCTGGCTGCTAGAAAATGTTGTGAGTTTAACTGTGGGGGGGGAAAAAATAGGTTATCTTCTATTTATTTCAGTGCAGACTTGAATCATCTAAAACCACAAGTCATTAAAACAGGATGGGATTTTTTTTTTCCAGTAAACATTACGATAGACTCTGAAAGCTGGAGAAGGTGGGATAGTAGCAATGGACTGCACCAATCTACCGTTTCACACTGAACAGACTCTTGCTGCTTGAGTGGTGGTCTCCTGAAGATCTGTAGGAACGTTTGGGGGCAAGGAGGAGGAGGCAGAAGCTGGCCTTAAGAAACCCCTATAGGATACATCCACTGTAATTCTGTTCCAGACTGCGGTGCATCCACTGCAATTCTTATTCAGAAAGACTCCCAGCACCTTCTGGAGAGGCTCCATCATATCTGATCACTAGTGCAGTACAGAGCATGTAATGGAGTAATACTTCATCTTCATTTATTAAAACAGCTGTCTAAGGTCATAAATACGACGAGTTGTTTTTATCACCAGGAGTCCTCCCATAAGCACGAGGATGATGATTAACATCATATCTCCAGTTCTGCTTACATTTGCAACCTCGCGGCAGATGCTTGGTTCCAGCGTTGTTTAAAAGCCATCAGAAAATGTCTTGATCGCTGGTGACCTCTGCGAGAACTTTGGTGGCTGCTACATCGATCTGACCCGAGGACTGTTCCTCAGGCAAACATGAAGGCAGAGGGTTTTTTTTATTGATTAGCCAAATGGTCTAGCCTTCCTGTTTTGTCTCCTCATTGGCAATTAAGAAAGAAATCCATTGAGGGAGTGGTGGCAGTGAACCTTTCCCTCTGACACAAATAACCTTAATCAGGCCTCTTAGTTAATTTCTGAAATTGTTCTCCATCGACCTCTGTTTGAAGCAGGATTTTTGTTCTATGGCCCTATCAGTAAAACATACACATCTTCCTGTTAGCAAAGCAGGCTTTCGCTAATGGTGACATCTTTTATTTCTTATTTACAATCCTAATCACATCATTGATTCCAGTAATCTTTCCTGCACTAAGAGCTGTTATTAATTCTCTCGAAGGAGAACCTGGGTGGGTTTTGTTGGGTTTTTTTAAACCTAGATAATTAAAATTAAAATAGGAAATGACAATCTAGGAGAAAAAAAAGGGGAGGAGGGAGGAGTCCAATTCTCAATGTGTTTTTAACATTCAGACAGTAAAGAGGCCACAATGTTCCTCAGCCTAAAACCAAGACCAATACTTAAAATAGAACCAGAAGATCACTTTGGTGACTCAACTAAACAGTGGGGATTAGTTTTCTACACCCAAAGCTACAACAGTCCAGGTTAGGAAAGTGATTGTTCAATCCCAAACACAGCATTTGGGTGTTTGCTTACTTGTGTGACTCCTTTTGTGTCTGAACAATGGCAATACTACGCTTGGGTAATGAGAAATGAAGCAATTCCTCGCCTCTTCCCCAATAATCACTCATTTAACATATACACACACACACAAATAAATGGCTTAATCCTTTATCTGTATCTTACCCACCTCTGTTTTATACTGTTTCATAATAGGCCAGCACTTGTTTGCCCTTCCTAATGCTGAGTGGTATTTTAGACTAGGAACCACTGAAATAATTGGGAATATTCATAGCTTATGTCACTATGACTTCATTGCTACTCTGTGATGAAGGGCCAAAGAACCTGTTTGCAGGAGAGGGGAAGCCCTGGCCTTGGGGCACTAATGCAGGCTGAATCTGGGGCTAAGCCCCCCCCTTACCTGACAGTTCTTCTTCCACTTATGCACATGCACACGGGTTTTCATGTTGATTCACTCTCCCAGCATGTGAGACTTAAATGCAAAACTTTTTAAGATAATCTGTGAGATTTGGCAAATGGAAATCCTAGGGAAGTTCTGGTTGAGCAGGGGTATTATTCATCATATGTTCTCCTTGCTAGAAAATGCCCCTTTGTACCTGGGGTGCCAAAGAGGCAAGCAAAGATTTTGGCAGGGAGGAAAGGTTTGACTTAGCCAGGTGCCATCCCCATCAGCATGGTGGATTTACAAACCTGATGTCATCTATTTACATTTCTAAATCGCAGCGTGGAGCAAAATGCAGCGATACGAAAGATTAGTCTTCATTTGGTGAAGTAACTGCCAAATTAAATGATGACAGATGGAAAAACTAAAAGCCATGGTGTCAGGGGTCCGATGATAGCCCTCTGCTTTAGCAAGAGGTAAATATATAAACCTCAGCTGGTGCCTGCAGAAGATACGCGTCCAGTTTAAAGACAGCCCTCAGACTTTTTTATTTAATCAATACCCCCTATCGAAGAGAGCGGTGTACAGCATTAGAACTAAAACAGTGTTATTAGAAAATGATATACTGCACATTAGGATGTATAATTCACGTCGCCTTCATTTGCTCAGACCGTCGTGAAAAATCCATAAATCATTTTCTCGTTCATGTATTGCCTAAGTGCAATTTGTCATTTTGCATTAGGGGGCCGCCTCAGACCATCGGCGCTTTTAATTCGCCGCTCGGGCTTTAGCCCAGCGCGGAGCCGGCGGGGGGGGCCAGGGCTGCCCCTGCCCGCCGGACACAAAATGGAGGCCGGGGTGCGCCGCGGGGAAGGAGGGAGGGAGGCGGCTCCCCCGGCG
>NW_009258797.1:1167611-1167870 GCF_000687185.1 Egretta garzetta
GGAGCGTACAGTTCACTGAAATCTGTGGGAGGGGGCCGCTGCTTGCATGACGGATCAAAGCCCGTGCCTGCTTCGTGTTGCTCTTCAGAAGCAATAAAATCTTTTACGAAGAAAAATAATGACAAGCATTTAATCCTTTCCACTCTTACTTTCTTCATTCTGTGAAGTTACGGACGCGGACCTTCGGTTGTAACAAGCCCGGGGGCAGCACGGGACGCTAACGCAGCCCGCCGTCACCCCCGCCTCGCAATTCTCCCCT
>NW_009258797.1:1169299-1171025 GCF_000687185.1 Egretta garzetta
CAACCTGCTGGCAGAGATCCGAGGAGCCCGGCCCGGGGCCGGGACGGGAGGCGAGCGGCGGCGGCGGCAGAAAGCAGAGACAGAGACAGACAGGGAGAGAGGGGCTAGGCGCAAAAGCAGCAAGAGAGGAAAAAACCCTCATCAGCACATCCATAAAAAGCAGAGTGGTGATGATGATGAGCATAATAATAGCAATAAAAGAAGAAAATGAAAGACTATTAATAGAAGAGAGAAAAATCTAAAATCTTTAAATAAAAAAAAAAAGAGAGGAAATCCCAGAGAAATCAGGGAATGAAAGTTTTGGGTAGCAAAGCTGTTCTCTGCCTTTTTTGATATGAAATCTTTTTGCGGGTTGTAATTTTTTTTTTTTTTTTAATTTCGCGGTTTTCTGCCTTTTCCTTGCATCTAAAGAGGGCATGTCCACCGGCTCTTCCAGCAGCATCTACCAGACAGACACACACAGATAGACACGCACAGGCACACACACGCTGTACTGTGTGTTTTCGGAGGAGGAGGAGGAGGAGGAGGAGGTGGTGGTGGCTTTTGGAAGAGGAGGAAAAGGTTGGGGAGGGGGGAGCTCCCACCAGGAAGACAAACCGAGGACAATCTTGAAATATAAAAATTTCCTCCTTGGGATTTGCTGCCGCTGCCGCCTCCGCCGCCACTGCTGCTGCCGCGGTGCAGTGCCAAGACTCTCGGAATAAATAAAAGCGGGCTGCTGTGTATCTCTAGATACATCCAGCTAATAGCTATTATTAGTTGGCCATTTATTTCGAAGATCACAGATGAAGTGGGGACGCCTGTCTTCTTCATTTGGTCAGCGTGTGAAACAATAATACTCGTAACAAAAAGGAGGGAGATGGGGGAGAAAAAAATCCTAACATGAATCAGAAGAAAAAATATCTAGGCTCGCAGGCGCGGACGCGCACACACACACACACAGACAGACACACAGACAGACACACACAGATAGACACGCACAGGCACACACACGCTGTACTGTGTGTTTTCGGAGGAGGAGGAGGAGGAGGAGGAGGTGGTGGTGGCTTTTGGAAGAGGAGGAAAAGGTTGGGGAGGGGGGATCGCTTTCCCCGCTTGGAGATGGTTGTGCTATTCCTCTTTGCCTTGCTCTGGATGGTGGAGGGGGCCCTTTGCCAGCTCCATTACACGGTGCAGGAGGAGCAGGAGCATGGCACGTTCGTGGGGAATATCGCCGAGGACCTGGGCTTGGACATTACAAAACTTTCGGCTCGCCGCTTCCAGACGGCGCCCAACTCCCGCAGCCCTTACCTGGAGCTCAACCTGGAAACCGGGGTGCTCTACGTGAATGAGAAGATCGACCGGGAGCAGATCTGCAAGCAGAGCCCCTCCTGCCTGCTGCACCTGGAGGTCTTCCTGGAGAACCCCCTGGAGCTGTTCCGGGTGGAGATCGAGGTGCTGGACATCAACGACAACCCCCCCTCCTTCCCGGAGCCCGACCTCACCGTGGAGATCTCGGAGAGCGCCACGCCGGGCACCCGCTTCCCCCTGGAGAGCGCCTTCGACCCCGATGTGGGCACCAACTCCCTGCGCACCTACGAGATCACCCCCAACAGCTACTTCTCCCTCGACGTGCAGACGCAGGGGGACGGCAACCGCTTCGCCGAGCTGGTGCTGGACAAGCCCCTGGACCGGGAGCAGCAAGCGGTGCACCGCTACGTGCTGACGGCGGTGGAGGGCGGGCAGC
>NW_009258797.1:1171365-1171768 GCF_000687185.1 Egretta garzetta
CCACCGACCCGACGAGGGCCAAAACGGCGAGGTGATCTACTCCTTCAGCAGCCACATCTCGGCCCGCGCCCGGGAGCTCTTCGGCCTCTCGCCGCGCACCGGGCGGCTGGAGGTGAGCGGCGAGCTGGACTACGAGGAGAGCAGCGTGTACCAGGTGTACGTGCAAGCCAAGGACCTGGGGCCCAACGCCGTGCCGGCGCACTGCAAGGTGCTGGTGCGGGTGCTGGACGCCAACGACAACGCGCCCGAGATCAGCTTCTCCACCGTCAAGGAGGCGGTGAGCGAGGCGGCGGCGCCGGGCACCGTGGTGGCCCTCTTCAGCGTCTCGGACCGCGACTCGGAGGAGAACGGGCAGGTGCAGTGCGAGCTGCTGCAGGGCGACGCGCCCTTCCGCCTCAAGAGC
>NW_009258797.1:1172120-1172373 GCF_000687185.1 Egretta garzetta
GGGGCCGCGCCCGAGAGCCCCCAGCAAGTCCATCCAGGTGCGGGTGAGCGACGTGAACGACAACGCGCCGCGCTTCAGCCAGCCCGTCTACCAGGTCTACGTGAGCGAGAACAACGTGCCCGGCGCCTACATCTACGCCGTCAGCGCCACCGACCGGGACCAGGGCGCCAACGCCCAGCTCGCCTACTCCATCCTGGAGAGCCAGATCCAGGGCATGTCCGTCTTCACCTACGTCTCCATCAACTCCGAGAAC
>NW_009258797.1:1173206-1173472 GCF_000687185.1 Egretta garzetta
GCGCCGCCTGCTGCCCCTGCTGCAGCCGCCAGGCGCGGGCCCGCAAGAAGAAGCTCAGCAAGTCGGACATCATGCTGGTGCAGAGCTCCAACGTGCCCAGCAACCCGGCGCAGGTGCCGGTGGAGGAGTCGGGCAGCTTCGGCTCCCACCCCCACAACCAGAACTACTGCTACCAGGTCTGCCTCACCCCCGAGTCCGCCAAGACCGACCTGATGTTCCTCAAGCCCTGCAGCCCCTCCCGCAGCACCGACGCCGAGCACAACCCC
>NW_009258797.1:1173529-1173774 GCF_000687185.1 Egretta garzetta
TGCACTGCGGGCTTTCCCCCAGCCCCGCGTCGCCTTCCCCTCGTCTCCCGAAGCTCCCGCCCCTCCTCTCCCAGCGGGAAAAGGCGCTTTGCTTTCCCCGTCGTCCTGCTGTTCCCTTTAATTCCTCCGGCCGCCGCTTCTCCCCTCCTTGGCCTCTAATATTTGGGAGGCTTCAGCGGCAGGCGAGGGAGAGGGGAGTGAGGAGCTGCCCCCCCGCCCGCGGACGAAGCCGGGTGGCATCGGGG
>NW_009258797.1:1173836-1208376 GCF_000687185.1 Egretta garzetta
AAATGACGTGAGGCGTAATCACAGGGTTTTCTGAAGCAACATTATAAAACTGTGTTCTCTTCCCTTCCTGAAATCTTTGCATGTGCAAGTAAGGCTTTGGGGGAACCCCCCTCTGGGACTGTGACAATCTCTGCAGTTAGCAGGAACTGTAATTAATTTGTGAATTAGGGTTTATTAATTTACTTTTCTTTATCTGAACGGCTCTTTATAACCCAAAGCTGAGTTCGCAAAGGAAAGCATCAAGAGTTCCGTGAAATTATATGCAGAGACTTATCGTCCCCTCCTGTTAAACACGTTGCCTATACTGCGTTATCTAGTGTGTAGAGAATTTCTATCAAAGCATATGCCGAGCCACAATGCTCCCCTGTTAATAATTTTCTACGGGGTTCGATCATACGTGCTCTCAGTACCCCTCTGCCTGTGCACTAAGCAAAACAACGCATTCCCTCCTAAAACGAATACTGAAACCTGAATTCTGTCCAGTCTGGCAAAGGTGGTGTGAATGGCATTTTCTAAAGTGTTAAGTTTTGCAGTAGAACTTCTAATCTTGGCTTGTAAGATTGACCTTTCCCCAAAATGCCTATAAAACTCGGTCTTTTTAAGGCCTCGGGGGGTATCTCGATGTATTTTCTTCCTTGGGGTGCAGTAGCTGTACTGTCTCCCCCTATTTTTATGCACTGGAATTAAAAACAGGCTGAAAAGTAGATTACAGTAAGTTTCTTCTCAGACTGAGTAGTACACAACTCTAGAAATAGTTCTGTTGATTTTTGTGGGAGTCCTTGTGATGCTCGACAGCATGCACTGTGAGAAAACGTGTGAGAATCTCATCCCAAAAAACTCGGGAAAAAATCCCTCATGCCTTCCCATCTGTGCGAATAAGAGCTGGGTTTTTTTCCCCTTACACCCTAGAAACAGATTGTGTAGGCCTACTTGCAGCTAAACATTGCCATTTATAGTGAATCTGGTGAGCTCCTCTGGTATATTTTCTGATGCTGGCTACAGAAATATCAAGAGTTACAATATTTCCCAATATTTTCTTTTTCCTAGACAAAACATCAGCGTGCTGAGCTCAGTTATCTAGTTGACAGACCCCGACGAGTAAACAGGTATGAGCTCCTTGGCCTTGTTTTCCTAACGCATGCTTTAGCAAGTCTGAATGGGGCGCAGAAATGTGTTTACTGCAGATGTGAAATAGTAGGAAAGCAATGGGAAATGGAATGTGTGTGGAGGTATTAAATAAAACACTGTGGCCTAAATGAGTTGGAGTTACGGCTTTTCTGAACTGGTTTCAAAGCCAACTGAAAAGAGAACAAAATCACGTTTTGTGTTAGTCGAAAACGTGCTTTAAATACTTATGAATGCTCACTTCCAGAAAACATTGGCCTCTCTGAGTTAAAATTTAGCTCTCCAGCTTGAAGTAAAGGCTACCGAATTATTTACACCAATTACATGAAAACCAGGCGGAGTACTAACGCTTACTGTCCGTTTCAGCTAGCCTACCCGGGTCTGAAAATGCCAGGTTGGTTTCTGGTGGCCAGAGCACCTCTGCAGCAGCAGTGCAGCAGGCAGGAGTGGGGGAATGCAGCACCGTGTTTGGCCATGTGATGGCAGAAGAATGTTTTATGAGTTCCTCTTTCATGTTTATTCTAATGTAAAGATGTTTCTGTGTCTAGTTCTGCATTCCAGGAAGCAGACATAGTAAGCTCTAAGGACAGTGGTCATGGAGACAGTGAGCAAGGAGACAGTGATCATGATGCCACTAATCGAGGTCAATCCTCTGGTAAGTCTGATAAGAGAATGGAAATAGTAGATCTTAAAGCAGGGAGACTAGAAAGAACAGTTACTTATGGGCATATAATAGAAGAGTGGCATAAATAATGCGAGCATGTTGTATGGGAGGCTGGCTTTCAGTCAGCTTGCTACTACAGCTACCTGGGCAAGGAGGCAATTGTGAACCCCTTTCATTCACGGGGCAGAGTTTATTTTATTCATTTGGTTGGGTCAGTTTGGTCTGTTACTCTGCATCATTTGCTGTAGCAAAAGTTCCTGCACATTAAAACAAAGTTGTTGGTCCGTTTTATAGTGCATTTTTTTCAACGGCAGATTTGCAGAATTTCAAAGCATTAGGCAATTTTGTTTAGCAGGCACTTCAGCTGGCCTGGCAGTGTGAAGTGCAGGGGGAGTTCCCAAGGGAAAGAATGAACCCAGTGACTGAATGACAGCCAGACTGTGAGCATTTTTGCTGGGGATCAGTGGAGACACGTTGGGTGCTCTGAATGTGTAATACCTTAGCGTTTTCTGAGGATTGTTTTTTAATTCAATTTGGGGCACCATATAGTATAAGTGATCTCCATGTTAATAAGGCTATGGTATTCTTAAGTACATTTCTTTTAGTCCTGACAAAGGAAAGAAATGCTTTGAAAGACTATGATTTGAATCACCTAGAAAATACATACATTGCAGCGTTATTCCCGTGTGTACAGCTTGCTGCCTTTGCTCTCACACTGTCACTTTTCTTCTGAAAGGGACATTTGTTTAGAGCCTCTGCATTAGAATTCATTCTCACCCTCACACTGCATTTTAGCCACAAACGCTTGTGCTTTCCTCCCCACCACAGTCTCCAAAGGTCTGATATATCTCGATTCAGTACAGTGATTTCTTTCCCCTTGTTCCCTCTGTGCTCCATCACGTGTAAGGATTTGCTACAAGTGCGTCATACAGAATGCTTCCAGAGTCTCTCCAGTCATCCATTTTTTGCCCCTGACCCCCATCTTAGAAGACAGCAGGGCAAGGGACTCCGTACTGTCGTAGCAGTGCTGCCTCACCCGCGTGCTCTGTTAACGTCCTCTATTTTCTTGCGGCTGTAGTCACTGTGCCCTTAACGATGGGAAACCCAGGCACCAGGGGAAGAGGAGGCTGCTACAGGGCCCCTTTATATTGCTGTGAGTCATTAATATGCAGACCTAATGAGACTCGAGAAGAGCCAAGAGTCTCCGGAGCTCCCCGCTTCTTGCAGGGCTTCATGCTAAGTGAACAGAGTGTCTATTTTGTGTCTGGGAACCTGACAACAAACCAGGTCTTGCCAGAAGTTTACATCTGAACACAGAGCCTCTTTCATTTTTGGCCTATATATGGCGTATGATTTATTGTTGTTTTAAAAAGCCATGTATTTAGCCTCCCCCCACCCTTTCTTTCGCACTGTTTCTGATGCAGCAATCAGTGCTACTGAGTTATAAAAAGCTCCCTCTCCTCCTGCCCTCCCTGCATTCCTTTTTTTTTTTTTCTTTTACGCATTTTACTGCAGCAGTCATCTCAATGAACATTTCAATCAGCTTAGTCCCTCAACATAATGAACCATAATAACCAAACAGGAGAGAAAAGAATAAACATCTGCAGAAGGGGCTGGATTTGACTGATGGTGGGAATATAATCATATAGTTGCACATCAACTGAAAGCTATTTTCTTTTAGATGCATTCAGTGCTGTTATTGTTGTGCCTCTGCTCTTTATTCTTTCTCTCCATTTTAAAAGTAGTCTATCTCAGATATGAACACTGGAACTACTGTCAAACTTGGCATTAGTCCTTAGCTGGGCAAATTCTTCATTTTCATCATTTCTGTTTTATCAAACTAGGGGAAAAAAAATCTATGCTATACTTTCAAAATCATTTCAAATCATTTAAGAATCTGATGGGATTTATGAACTTCTGTGTCTTCACTGGTGATTCCATATGAACTAATGAAAGCTGACAATTAAGTTTGGTCTACTCACAATTAACAGTTTGAACTGAAACCTCAAATACACAGAACTTCCCATTGGTGCTATGATTTAAGAATAATGTGCATGCACAATTTTTAAAATGCTAGTTACAAATAGATACTTAAATGCAAATCTCTGTAGAAACTGCTTTAATCTTCTACATGCGTATACTACACTTTTCCTGTAAACTCTGGGCTGAATCCTGCTGCTGTGATGCAAAGAATGTGCCCCTTGACCTCAGTGATGACAAGATATTTTGATATAAAAACTTCACTCTTGCTATTAGCTGTTGGTGATGAATTTTATGGGGGAAAAAAAAGGAGCATTAATCTTGTTTGATCTTGAATGCCTGGAGGAAATATCTGAGGGAATGCTGTCTCAGATTTTCAGTCGTTCTGGTGCTCTACAATCAATTCTTTCTAAATTATGGAAGCCAAACACCCTGGTTGATAACATGGCAGAAGTTTGGGCTGGTTTTTTCAAGATGTTACCTGATACCATGCAGCATCGTATTTGTTTTTAAAAGCGTTGTATCTGCATCCAAAAATATTTAGTAGATAATTCACATGGACAAATAAAACTCACGCCCTGCCAGTTTTAGTCAGCAGCATGTTCTGCTCACAAAAGGTCTTTTTCCTCTTCTGTACATGACTTCTGTTACTGTCACCAGTGAACAGTTCTGTGGCACACAAGTAGCTATTCTGTAGTAGTCCATCGGTAGCCAAGCTGGCTGTCAAAAGTCATGGTCCATTATTAACTGGGAAGGAAAACATGCAGGATGAAAATCTATCACTGTGTCATAGATTTATCCTGCACAATTATTTAGTGAAAATTCTGAACCAAGCTGTTCTATGTATCATAAAATGTTTTATTATGTTTTGAGATAAGATTCTAGTTCACCTCTTCACAAAATATATTTTCTTAATAGTGACTTAATGATGGTTTCATATGTTCTGGAATTTGTGTAAGGGATTCATATTGTTCCCATTAAAGCACCACCCGAATGCCCCGTGATTATCCACATCCATGAAGTACAAAAGTACTGGCATCTGCATTTAGCAGGGAAAGGCAACTCAAAAGCCTGATTTTCATGGATGGAGTAGTCAGTTCATTGGCTGGGATAGGAAGCTGAGCTTTTTGGAAAATGACTTTCCAAAAGTGAAGAAGCGCAAGAAGTTTTTGGCAAACAGAGGAGGAGTTTCTCAAACCCCTAGTGCGTGTTCTAATTACTTGTACTTGTCTTTGTCTGAAAATTGTTGAGATAAAAGCTGCTATTTGTTGTAGAACAAATGCAACTAATACAACACTACTACCTATTATTAACACACTGTATTTCAATCATGTTCTGTAGGAGTAATTTCTAAGCATGAGGTTAGTTTATTTCCCATGGTTGATTAAATTCTTGGCCTCCCTTGTGAAATTGCCGACTTGGGTGCCAATTAATACTCTGCGTGTGTGTATGTTTAAATTGTATGATTAGACACCTGTCCTGTCAGATTTGGACTCATGCCATCAACTTATTTCCTATGGTTGCTCACTAGCTACTCGGCTTTCTCAAGCCGAACATGCAGAGTCCTTCACAACATTACCTTCGTTTCACCTCTTTCACTGAATTGACATGATGCATTTCAGGAAGGAATATCCAAGATTTGAAGATAAGTAAATGTACTGGCATATATATACTATAAAATGCATCAGCTTTTTTTGATAATCTCCTCTGTGCACTACCAGACAATATGCATTGGTGACCGGTTGAGATCTAAAATTAGGCTTCCTCTAGTGGGCTTGATGAAGAGAACTTATAGGTGTCTAATAGAAAGGCACAGGGTGAAACATTGCCTCGCACCTTCTCAGTACAGATTAGGTAAACCCCAAGAGGGTTAGCATGCATTATTGCAGAAGGGCCATGATATTTCAGTGTTTCTGAGGAGAAGAGTTTGAGAAGTCAGAAGAAGAATTTCAGTGATAAAGGGACAGAGAAAACCAGTATTCCTTCTGAGCCTATGTAGAGTGACAGCTAAATCCTGTTTTGAAGATCACTTGGGCTAAGAGTCTATCTCGGATAAAGTGAGAGTGAACATGAAAATGGCTTAGGAAAGTGCTTTGACTCAAGCTGAGGGCGGTTTCTTTTTCTTTTTTTCTCTTCTTTCCTTGGGCTGCATGCTTAATCATGTTCACATCTCAATGGTCTAGATAGGGCTTTGAAGTTGAGATTTGGAAGAGCTGAATATTGAAGATGTTTGAGTCTTTATTCATGTTCTCATGCAGATGAAGTCAGTTTTATCCAAGGCAGCACACCAATTACTTAGCAAGAAAGAATGATAACTTCATGAAACAAAGTCCACTTCTTCAGTAGATAAAGTCTTCTACGAAGGAGGTTAAGATCATTATCCTTATTTACCAACACAAAACAAATCATAGGGAAATGAGTAACTTGCTCAAGGATAATCTAACCAAATGGATAGTTGTTCTGGTAATGGAACCCTGACAAGGAGGCCTGGTTCCCTGTGTCACACCTATCTTGCATCTCACTAGCTTTTTTAAGAAAAACTACCACAGAAGAAATGGAAAATGCCATTTAATTCCAAGAAAGAGCCAAAGTTATGAAAAAAATGACACAAGTTGGGAGAAGAAAAAAGTCAGTAACAATACTATAAAAATACTTTGTCAACATTTAACTTGTAATTTTGCTTTTTATTACATCATTTACTCAGTAATACATATGAATGTGTTCACTCATTGCTGTAAAGGCTTGGTGTATGGCTCTTCTCCCTTAATTAAATTAAGAAAGAATACATTATTTAAAAATGGTTTTAGGCCTAATTTTTGCTTTGATCTGAACTGTCTTTCAAACCAATTAGAATTCATGCACATAGAAATTTTGATTTTCTTCTTTTGAAATATGAAAAGGAAGCAAATTGGGAATATGCTTCAGAAATGCAACACTACCAAGTATCTGATTCAAAGCACCTGAGTTCAGGAAATGCAGACGCAGATACCAAACTTAATATTTAACTCCTGCCTTAGTTTTTGGTTTCCTTTGAGGGAGGGGTGTTTTCCTTCAAAATGTGCAAAGTTAAGGTTGTGTGAGAGCTCACATTGCCCACTGGCCTATCTAGTAATAAGACTTGAACACATAGGAATGAACTAGTGGCCTTTGCCATGAGCTTTTATACGTATGCTGCATTTGGAATAGTGCAATGCTTATTACTTTTCAGCACTTCAGTGCACTATACTATCTATTTGTATCCACAAAGGACATTTGAAATCCATTATTCAGAGTCACCTTTAAAATCTCAGTTTATCTGCATGCAAGGTCTAATACGATAACTAAATGAAAAATATAAGGCATTTTTCTTTAATGTGGATTTGCAATTATGATGGATAGTTTAGTTCTGAAGGATCATATATATAACCAGATTTATGAGGGAGATGAGATGGAAGTGTTATACTGCTGAACATTTCTTTTTGTTATAAATCAGGAACATGATTCTTGGTGTATGAAGGAGTTCTGTGCTGAGTGTCTTACTTTGTCTAGCATGATATAGCCTGCCTTCTTGGGAAATAGCCAATAGTACCCCCCTGCCCCCCAGTTTTTAATGTTTTTCAATTAGAAACAGAGAATTCTATACCATGACCCACAGGAAAAAGGTGGAGGAAGAATAGCCAGCATTCCTATCATCGTCAGTGTAAATATAAATAGGTGCCCAGGGATTTCAACATCAGACTGCTAATTTGAATTTATTTTCTGTCAAAATACTAAACCCAAGGGCTTGGTTCTGCACCCCTTAAACTCTTAGGAAATGTTGTGACTGATTCAAGTACGATCAATACCCAGCCCAGGCTTCTCTGAACATTTTGTTCCCATCCTAAACAAGCATTTACATTCTAGCTGTGTGTTCCAGCAGTGTTTACTAAAATTCAGATGTATATATATATATATTTTTTCTTTTACAAGTTCTCATCTTCAAGGGGAGAAAAGTTTGTCATACAAGCTTACATTTTATATCCCCTACATTCATTACATTGTTTATTCAAAATCCTGATTCATAGTGCCTATAACATCTCTTTTATAATAAGCTGTTATATAATACTATTCAGTGCACTGCAGCAGACAAGCAGTATTCAAAAGAGAACTAAAAAAATAATATTTGGATAGAGACATTTTGCAGTTTAGCAGCTGATGTGAAAACAAAATAGTAAAATGGAGGGTAATTTTCCAGGGGAGATAAAAATCCATGAAGGGAAAATAAGGGTCTATCTTGGAATATATATCTTAAAACGAATATTATTATAACATCTCCCTCCCCACTGACTAAAGAATATGATTTAATATTTGTCCGTAAGTTTTTCTTTCTCCTGCTGTCTTTCGGGAAATGTTGAATGAATATGGCCAGTGATACACTGTTAGCAAAATGTAACTGTAATCATTTTCCTATTAAAAGTAGGGTTATTTGTTATTCACATGTAACTTTGCTAGGAAGTCTGAAGATTGAAATAACCATTTTGTGCTGTTTGTCGCTTAATTCTTCTGAATGGCAATATGTTAGATTAATAAAATATGTCTTTTCTTGCATAAGAGATATTTTTGTGCAGACAATTCAATACATAAGATACACAGACACACGGTTTTGTAGACACTGTTATATACTAATTTCTTTCTGGGAAGCCTGCATCTAAATCTTTCATTTCAGTCTTTGATAGCTACTACCACTACGGAATTTAGAACTCTACAATTTGTACGCCTTGCCTGATGATCTTCATCTGATTCCTTAATCATATCTGCTGTTCACGTTTGCATTCTTCAACAGTTCACTGATCAGTGATTTATTTTCAGACTTCTGCATGCCAATTATCAATGCAAGGTTCTAATCGAAACTGGACCTAGCATTGTATATTATTTAATTTAAAATTAGAAAGTCATTATAAAGTGAGATTAATCTGAGATAAAAAGTTTTTTTTCTTTCTTCCTATTTTTTCTAAGTGACTGCCTTTAATACTCAAGCACTTGTTGATAGCTCAGATTCTTGCTTGCTGAAGGGATTGTTTTGTGCAGTGTGAGATACCGCATAAATAGTACTAATATAAGTCAAATTATGGTTGAAAACAGTGGTAGAATTCTTAATACTAATCCTCACATTGGAGATCAAGCTAATCCAGTTCTTTACAGTGTTGGCTGGTGAATGAGCTACATTACATGAATCTTATTACAGCTGTTCCAAATTTTTTCCCATTTCTCTTGCAAGTAGTGTCATTTTTTGTAATTCTAATGCAATGCTTGTCAATGCAATGTTTATAACAGATTTAGTTCAGTTTTGACATACACCTATTCTAAGACACTCAGTCCTCTTTATAAATACAAGAAAAACATATTTCTTTACTGTTCTGCTTTTCTCTGCGATGTTGAACGTCAACTTGGAGGTGCTGGTATTTGTTTTACTCTATGCCTATGATTTCATACGCCGTTCCTCGCAAAACAAGTATAATCCAGCGACTTAGTGAGTCACAGTCAGGAAATATTCTTTTGGAAGTCAGATCTGAAGGTAGTCAATGGAAGCATAGCTTGTCATTTGAAATCTTAATAGCATTAAAGGATTTGTAAGCAAACAGTTCCGTGCTGGCAGGGACAAGTGTTTGCTTATGTAGGGGAAGCATTAACAATTTTGTCAATAGTATCCACAGCCATGTCACATCAGACTACAGCTATCTTTGTACCGCTAATTACAGTAATTTATTATAGGGTTCTGTCCCATTACTTGGATGACTTGATGATAGCAAGGACTGCTGCAGTAGCAATGAAAACTATCTCTGAAAGAACGATGTAACGATTGATTAAATAAGCCATCCTGATCACTTGAAAGCTGGATTCCTACTTTGTAAGGTCTGCTTTTAATATCAATAGGTTCTATCTATATACTAATGTATGCACAGATAGTTCCTCTATAGGACTCATTAATATTTCATTTTCATAAATGAAATCTGCAACTCCTCAATCAGGACATTCCATTTCTTTGGTCAGAGATACATTTATGTAGAAACAATTCCTTCATGTTCTTAAACAAGCATTTTCAACAGGTGAACCACAGACATCAACCTACAAGTGGAATTGAACCGTATTTGAACAGGTTCTAATCAGTGAGATCTGCAAGTGATTTTGTGAGACAGAACCACCAATACCCTTCTTCTTGTGATATTTTTGTGTGTGTGTGACATTCTGGCATTCAGTTACGCTTATTAAATGGTGTCTTTGGCTTCTGAAGACTGGACAATCAGATTTTTTGTTTGTTGAGGAGATGAAGGTAGTGAAGAAGTTCTTACAACATTTCTCTTTCCGCTCCTCTCTTTTTTCGGCATAATCTTTCTTATCTGTCAGCAGCTGTTCATGATGCTGAAGCTTATATCTGCAGTTTCTTTTTCTCTCATGCTTGCAGGCATGGATCTCTTCTCCAATTGCACGGAGGAATGTAAAGCACTGGGCCACTCAGATCGGTGCTGGATGCCTTCCTTTGTTCCATCTGATGGACGCCAAGCTGCAGATTACCGCAGCAATCTGCATGTACCTGGCATGGACTCCGTTCCAGACACTGAAGTGTTTGAAACACCAGAAGCCCAGCCGGGGGCAGAAAGGTCCTTCTCCACCTTCGGCAAAGAGAAGGCCCTTCACAACACTCTGGAGAGGAAGGAGTTGGATGGACTGCTGTCTAATACACGAGCGCCTTACAAACCACCATATTTGAGTAAGTACTATTCAAAAAGCTGTATGAAAGTGTTCCCTTTGCGGGAATAAAAATTAGCTCTTTCTGCTATTCACAGTAGGAACAATACAGACACAATTTTAGGAGCAGTGGGGAAAAATGGCTTCTCTTGGATTCAGGCACCACTGAAGAGGGCATTGTTCAGTGCTTTAAAAAAAAAAAAGACAAAACCTTGATTGTTTTTAGTGTGACATGATTGTCAACAACAAAAGTATCAGCTGGTATTAGTGGGGGAGTTGCTCAATTTTGTTTTCTGATGCTGGATTATTTTCAAAGTTTTCTTGGATAGATGGTTTAAACATTGACATTGCCAGGCTAACATTTTTTAAGACTAAAATTAAGTCAACAAAACTATCCTAGGAGCTTCTTTTTATGATTGGGCAGTATCTTGTGAATAAACAGTATGTGTATTATTTCAAAGTAACTATTTACATAGTTAACATTAAGGTTTGGAAGGAAGAAGAGAAAACTTTTTGCCTTCAGTCTGACCATCTTTCAGCCTACATAGTATTGACTTTTGTCAGTGCTCCTCCGTGCCTTCTGTCTTGTTCCAAAATCTTGCCTCTTTCTTTAGTCACCTTTTGACTATGGTTGGGTGGCATGAAAGAGCGTGATAGATCTCAGAAAAGACCTTCACAGTTCCTTTTGGAGTCTGAGACAGTTATAGAACCCTTGAGTAATACTTTGATCTACCACATTAGACATATCTTTTCATTCTATTTAGCAGCCTTCTGTATTTTATTAGAGACTGTAATCTCCTTGACTTCAGGAGCTTATGATGTTTATCTCATCCAAATAAGCCAAAGACATTAACATTGCAATACCGACCCTCTTTAAAGCAACAAAAGTCTTTTAGGACAGCAGATCAGGGGTAAAAAAAAGAATCTCACTGAATGGTATTAATTTATTTATTTTTATAAAGCATTTAGTTGTTCTGAAAGGTGCTGTACCGGCAGTCCTGGTGTGTGAGGATCTTTGCTACAGATCATTCTCAGCTCAGTTCTCCCTTCTTAATTACCTGTCCAGGTATTTCAGTCCTTCAGAGAGGTCTTTCTACCACTTCGCTCTTTAGATTTGATTTACTGAAAGTTTCTAAATTTGGTTACCAATTCTGATATATGAAATCCATTCCTAAAAAACCTGTCCTGAGACACTCAGCTTATTTTGTGTAGGCTAAAGTGTCAGGTATCAATCATCTGGTCATACTCTAAAGACCAACGTGAAATTTTACTTAGCTATGACCTAACGACTCATGACTCAAAAAAAAGTCTCTCATCATTCTCCTCTCAGAAACATTCTTTATTACTAAGCTTTAATCTAGCAGTAGTAATTTTATCTCTATCACTTCAGTTATAAATGTGAGTTTTGTGGCGCTGATGGTCTGATCACTGCAGAGTTCCGATGCAGTATGTGTATGACAATGATGATTATCATTGGTGACACCACAATGGTAGTTCTGCTCTGTTTTGTTCTAGGCCTGGGTATTTTATTTCAAATAACAATGAAATATTTATTTTATGGATAGTTAAATTTTGTTCAGCTAACATAAGTAGTATTGTTGTACAACGTGTTTACATATAGACGTCGGTCTACATTTTACACTTTTCTGGTCTAAGGGCATAAAAAATTGGAGTAAAATGTTGGAAGCAAACAATATAAATTAATCCAGATTTAGTTTTGCTTTTTTTCTTTGAAAACTTGAATTTCAAAAGAAACTAAAACTAAAACTGCTACAAAATGGAGTAAAATGTTGGAAGCAAACAATATAAATGAATCCAGATTTAGTTTTGCTTTTTTCTTTGAAAACTTGAGTTTCAAAAGAAACTAAAACTAAAACTGCTACAAAACAAGAGTAATATTTCTCTGGGTTGTTTTCCCTTGTTTAATATTTTCTGTAGTAAAATTTTAGATTATAATCATATAGGAAATAACAGGAGCAAAGAAAAGAAAGTGAGATAGTTGTAGCAATGAGTAAATAATTCATTGTTAATAATGTATTCAATGAATAAGGCAAGAGGAATGCATAAGAGGAAGTTGATCCAGGAAGGAACTTTAGTTGAGCCACTGGGTAATTGCAGTTGTAAAAAAATTAAATTCAGCTTCTCAACAAAGAAGATCATATCAAAATCAGTTGTTAGAATGATTTTTTTAGAAGAAGTGACTAAAATGTATGAAACAGAACCCTCATATTCAGCAAAAATGCTATATAAAAAGGTGCTGCATGTATGAAAACGGCCATATGAAAAATCAGTAGCAAAGAAGAAAAAGTATATTGCAGAATACAAAAACTGTTTGAACTACAACAAGCCTCTTTAAAAAAAAAAAGAGCTTCTTAAGCAAAATTATCAGAAAAGAGCGTAAGTTCTAGCAGGTAAACTTTAGGACAATACTTAGTGGAGATAAGAGTGACTTCTTAGAGCAAATAGCCAAAGGCATGCAAATAAGCACAGACAATTTTTAAGGTGTCAAGTGTAGTATGCTAGGAGAGAATTGGTGGGTCTCTTGAGCTGCAACTAGGGAGGACAAGGACATTGCAGAGATTCTAAACTGTTTCTTTGCATTTGTATTTAGCGAAGGAGGGGCAGAAAAAGACAGGCATATTTAGGAAGCCACCCATCGCAAGTAACCGTTTCAAATAAATGTGCAAGACTGAGTTATGGAAGAGAATATTGTTGAAAAAATTACTAAAGCAAGTAAGAAGTCATCAGTGGGCTACATGTTTCTTCAATTTTCAGTTTCTAACAAAAGCTAGTAACCGAAGAATATCAGAAGTCATGTTTATGGTTCAAAAAGGTACTAGAAAATCTTTGTACGTTAAGAGACCAGTAAGAAATCTTAACATAGGACACAAAATTGTAACTTGGGGAGGGTTAAGAACAAGGTAGCTGGTATCTGTGCAGGAAAACTGCACAGAAAGATTGTCAATCTATTAGAATTTTGATAGAGTGGGTGAGAATTAGTCAATATAGTGTATTTGAACTGTCAAAAAACCCCTTTAGCATAGTTTCTGTGTAGCAGAAGAAGCTACTAAAGTAAGCAAGTGTTGTCACGGGGCAAAGCATTACCAGACTCTCTGTGCCTAAGAGAAAAAAATCGAAAGGGTACATGGAACATTTCTGCAGAAGCAGAGTTCCCCAAGTTTCTATGCAGAGATCCACTGAGTTTAAAAAATTAATTATCTAGAAATGGAAACAAGGAAAAGTGGGTGGTATTTGCAGATGACATAAAAGGGGTTAGGTCAATCGAGTCTCTAACAGATTACGTATGCCCACATTGTGCAGTGAAGCATGGTCCAGAAAACCCAGTCTGCTTCTGACCTAGCTCACTCTGGAATTGAAAGCCACAGAGCAGCGTCAGCATGGTGCAAAAGCTGAGCGAACTCGCTCGCTTAAGCTGTGCCATTAGCGCAATAGCTGCAAACGTAAACTGGTAGCTCGATGTGGAGCTTTCACTGTGCCATATGAGTGTATCTGCCCAAGCTTGTGTCTGCTTGGTGACCCCCCGCACCGTGTTCCGATGAGCACATTCAGTGCAGAACCTTAGAAAAGCCAAATGAGGAAGGCGGCGTGTATTACAATGAGAAATTTGAACTCTTCTCGAGAAAAAAAGACCATGGGATAATTCCCTGAAAAGTGTCCCCCAATGTACAAAGCCAGCAAGAAGGAAATAAAATTCCAGGTTGTAATAAGGAATTGAATTGAAAAGACACTAAAAAAGTATTGCAAAACCCTTACATAAAACATAGTGATATGTTGCTCTAGCCAGTCTATTCATTCCATAGAAATACATAGCATAACAGCAAAAATACTGGAAATATTTCTATGCAAAGTCATATCAAAAGCTTAGTACTAATTAATTTAGACAAGCCGTGATAGGGACATGAAGTAAACAGGAGGCTGCATGAAAACAGAGAAGGTAAGCTGGGCGATTTTGTTTGCTGTTCTCAGTTACAAGAGGAGCAGCAAGGCAGCAAAACAACTGAAGGGCAACCAGGTCGTGAACTGATAAGATCATCCACATTTGATAAAATGATACACATTTGAGACAAATAATACAGCAATCTGTCGAACTTACAGTCATGGGGTATGATTGAAACCAAAGGCTTAATAGTGGTGATTTGGGTGTTTGCTCCTTTGTTGTTCGAGGTTTAGGCCATTGCATGGATAAATGAAAGCAGAAGCAGCTATATTACAAATTATAATGTAGAAAAAGATATTAATCCTCAGGCTTGAAAGGGTTCCTTTATGTCCCATTATGAAATTTTCACCTCACTGGTCAAAGCCATTGGACTTCTTCATACACCAATTTCCACATAAACATACATATTCTGTGTATTATTCTGAGTGGAATACACCAAAAGTAGAACTCCTTGTACTCAAATAATATATTTTAAAGAATATATTTTTTACATATGTTTTAAGTATTTATTATGAATACAAGTTATAAAATTGTTATAGGATCAATAAATCGTAGGGGGTTTGAAAACAGTTTTCTCATAGAGCGACTCCAGGATTCTTCTAACTTGCATATTCCTCTTACTGTGTAATTTACATTTATTTCCTCTTATTCATCCGTGTGATTTGAACACTGCCTCTCTGCAAACAGTTAAGAAATTTTCATAATGACTTGAATGTTCATAAAACATGAAAAAGATTCTGAACTTGACTGGAGGAAATAAAATAAGTGCAATAACTTTGGTGAGGAAAATAAAACGTAGCTTTTGAACAATTCCTATATTTTAAAAATATATTCTAACCATTTCTATCTAATTATTCATTCAGTGGCAGTTATATTAGCCATTATTTTTATACATATTTTTACTGTAGTGGCCAAAAACCGTAATCCAAGACTCAAACTCTGTTGTACCAGATTCTGTAGGATATCTAGCAGAGACTATCTTCACAATGAATACCTGATCAGTCTGATACTGATCTATTTCTAATACTTTCATATAGTTCTGAGGTGGTAACAGTGGGAATAGCACCATTACATCCATCTCAGTAGTGTTTTGGTCTATAATTGATGATAAGAAGTCGCTTTAATATTTTTTTTTCTGTAATTGAGGATCATTCTAGATGTGCATTTCTTTTATAATACTTTAGAACTTTCCTAAAGTTACGTACTTTATGCAAGTAATAGTATTTTTTTCTTCCTATTAAGAGGATAGGATTTTTTAAATATATGAACACAGTCAAATATTGCCATAATACCTTAACTTTCTATGTAGAAATGCTTATTTTGCTCTAAAGAAATAACTTCAGCATAGCTTAATCTACTTTGGAAGCAGGTTAAAATAAACTACATAAAGGCAGAATTTACTACACAGAATAACAGTGCTTATACAGGGAAACGTTCTGGAATAATAATTGTGTGCTAAAGTAGCCCCCTAATTAGCTGTGCAGTATTTTTTACATACACACAAGCATCTTCACCTTCACTGATGAAACTATATCATTATCACAGTAATTATTGCCAACAACATCAACGTATTTTATGTACTAACCAGGATTTTATCATGTTAGGTATGACATATACATAGAGGGAGAATAAAAGAGCTGGTCTCTTCTCCAAAGAGCTGGCTGTCTAAGCAAGGTGAATTGGAAAGGAAAAAAATCCCTTTCTTTGGCCAACCATTTTGATTTGTGTGGCATGATTACTAAGCATCAACACTACCTCTGATAGATGCACGTAGGTCTAGGCTTGCAGACTCAAATGTTTTGCATGCAACTTGTTTGTATCATCCAAAAAATTCAAAGGTAAGCTTGTCCTCAAGCTCTGCCTCTGTTTCTTAGCCTGGATAGCCATTAACTCACTCTGCAGTAGAGGTACAATGAAGGTCTGTATGCCATCAAGGAGATTGGGCTTGGGTCTGAGCACAAGTCCCTATGTTTATGTGAAAGTACAGAAGTAGTTTGAGGTTCTCGTTCTACAAAATATTTGTCACTTGCCCAACGTGACCTATCCAAGTCAAGTTGGTTTACAAATAAAATTAAAAAGCTTTCAAAAGTCTTTGCACAGTTGAATGTTTAGGAATTGGACCATCAATTTATTTCAAATCATCTACCACAGAGCTAGCACAAAGAACGGTTTAACTTAGAATCATTATCCATCTCCCTGAATTAGATTAGAACAAATGACCTAGAGGAGAAAAATGTTCATGTCTTTATACCAGGACAAGAAGTGTCTCACAATCCTTTGATTATTTTTCAAAGGAATAAAAAAAGTGCATGTAAATATTTTTTTGGTATTTGATCTAGTTAGGATTATAAAGGCCTATTTCTGTATGGCAGGATATGTAACACAACATTTTCTGCTGATGTTTAACAGAAATATATGAAAAGATGTTTTAAGCAAGAAATCTTTACTGTTTTGGAAAAGTTTCCAAAAAAAAGAAGGAAATTACAATTTTGTACATTTAATAGGACAGAAGAATTTTCTTTGGCTTTTTGTTTAGTTACATCTCATTTCTGGAAATTATTTGTGTAGTTTTATCACAGCTGTGATTGATAGACATTGCATTACATTTGCATAAACGTAAATAACAGCTATTTTGAACGGGACACTTGATTAATTTTTAAAAATGAGGACTGTCTACATTTTTGCTTGTAAAATTAGCCTACTTGATTTCTAATACAGATCGAGTAAACTTGTGAGCTATCTGATCCCTTCATTAATCATTTTTAACTCAATTTGTGATTTTCACACATCCTCGAAGGAGAAATGCACAGAAGTAAAAGCAAACAAATTAAGATCAATAACTTGCATGTAGATATTACGGGCCATGGGGTAAGAAGAAAGAAAACATTGTGATGCTGGATTAAAAAAAAAAGTTGAAATGCAATTTTTATTGGTATGAATAAACAAATGCTATGTGCATAGTAGGAGAGTTGTTCCTTTGTGAATCGTACAGTTTTGTGCTCAAAAAGCATGTTAAAATTGCATCTTTCAACTTTAAATCTGAGGGGCAGAGCTGAATAGCCTGTCACAGACAGTGAAACTGCACTTATGTTCAGGAATTTACCTCTGGGACAGGATACAGCTCTCATTTCTGCACAAATGAGAATGAGTTTGTACACACAAAATTGCTATAGAAAAATGGAGGCCGAGTTGAAAAGCCAACACCTAATAATGCTAAGAAACCTAACTGAGTAGTTTTCCTTTTCTAAAAAGTATATTAGAGCATTCCCATTTTTGCTATATCTGAAATAGTAAGAGATTTATTCTCTGATACCTCAAGTTTCCCACTTCAGATACATCACCTCTATTAGGTAAATAAAGCTTAAATAAACCCCAAACCCACAATAATACTTAAACAGGTAACACTAATTAAAATACAATAAGGGGAGAGCAAAACTATGATGTATTTTGACTCAATACTGTAGGTACTCTATGATCTTGAATAAACCACTTACAATGATTCACTGTTCAATGATTATTGTGTAACTTCTGAAAGGCATTTTTATCTCACATTCATGACTGGTTTGCATTCTTCATCTGAACGTATTCCTCTTGCAGCTATCGCTCAAAGGGAAGAACACTTGCAGAGTATTACTGCAATAATAGAAAGGAAATGGATAATTCAAAAAGATTAGAAAAATTAGAAAGGGATATATAAATATGCGAAGATAACTTGGCTGTAGCCCAATAAAACCTATAAATTATGTTATTTTTATCAATTTTTATGAAAATAATGAATATGAGAAAAAGAAATAAGCATTCTTTTAATTTTAAAGCACAGGTGTTAGCTGTTATATTTAAATACTATTTGCTTGAATCTCTTTATGTAATTGTGATCTTGGACAGAATTAACAGCACTCTATACTGTACAAAATACTGAAAAAAAGATGTACCTGATATTAGGTTTACATGGCATCTTTTATCTTGGATGACCCTACAGCTTTTTGCGACTACAGTGCAGGAAAATAATTTTAAAAGTTAAAAAAAAACTTGCGTAACTTTTAATTGAAAGAAAATTATATTTTTACTTTGTCTTAAAAATAGGTTATTTCAACTTTTTCTTTTGCTCTAATAGCCGTAAAGGTCCGTATTTGCCAGTTCTGACTGGAACACATTGAAGTCTTGTGTAGCTAACTATCCCAGGCTGGTGCTATATTTATTCGTTTGTCAATTTTCAGAGTGCTTATTTCTGCCGTGAATATACCATCTGTGGAGCTTTTTTTTTTTTTTTAAATAATGAAATACCATTTTCTGGATTCCTAGCAGTGGAATATAAAAAAAAAAAAAAAAAAAACAAACAAACAAAAAAACCAGCAGAGATTTCTTGAAATGTTAGGAGTAATTTTTGAGATTACTGTGTTATGCTGGTTTAAAATTCCAAAATGCCTCTTGTCCTATAAATTTAAATCCTATGACAAAAGTAATTTAGCCACTTATGGACATGAGTCTCTGTGGAAAGCAATGAGATGTTTGCAGTTAAAATTTTCAAAGGCACTAAAGTTATTTATTTTTGATAGAGAAATTCTATTCATTATGAATAAATGCTATTCCTAAATGTAGAAACCTTCTTATTGTGACAGTGAGGAGCTGGAGAATTCAATGTGAGCCTCATCCTGGGTCTATGCGCAGAGAAGTCTTTTCCCCACTGCTTGCCTCCATCTGAGGAACTCCTTGGCCTGCACCGCAGGGGAAAATATTCTTGCTTCTGCCTCTTTTGCTGCACACAACAACTCTGATTTTCCACTGCTTTCATTTTTGAGGGCTTCCCTTCCTTTTTTTTTTTTTTCCTTGACCTAAGAAGGAAAAATAGGGAAAGCCGCTTAAAGAATGCAACAAATAGCCAGTAAGGGAAGGAAGCGCATCTATTTATTGTGTTTGGGCAAGCACACTATAGGGATCGGTGTTGCTATTTATCTGGCAAGCCTATAAACAGCTCTATTTGTACACTTGCCACCGAGAATCCACAGTTTCATGCTAGCGGTAGGATGACTGCTGCTGGGAAGTAGCTGTCAATATATTTAATTTGTTTTAGAAACATAGTATGGTGAAGCCAGAAGAGTGAAAAATGATGTATTTGGTACCATCTTGTAAGACAGGAAGTAGGGGATACAGACAATTAGAATATAATTTTTAACTTCGATACCTAATAAATTCTTGGAAGAACTAAATACGGTGATAGTAATCAATGTGGATTCACTGAAAATCCACACTCACCTAAGGTAATTGAATTTCTTTGATAGGGTAATGGTCTTTATTGGTTGAAGAAAACATTGTGGACATGGGGAAGCAAATCTTCAGAACTTGCTTCCTAAATTCTGCCTGAAAATTATGCGCATGTCTGAGTTGCAAGAGTAAATCTGCATTTCTTGCATACAACTGAATCTATTTCATATGTGTAAATCATGTTATTTTACATGACATTTTCACAGGTTATCAGGAGTAATGTGGATTAGAAAGAAAAAAAAAACGGATGCAGAGTAGATTCACCAAAGAAGTTACGGGGATGACAGACTCCTGTTTTAGCAAGTGACCCGAGTCCTCTGACTTTATCTTTTCACCTGCAGCATCATGGCTGCATTCAGCACTGGAAAAGGATTCATTATGAAACTGCTTGAATGCAACCTTTCTTTATTCATAAGGAATTTGATAGATGCTGATACTGTGAATTCATCTTATGTCAGAGTAGAATTCTGTCACTTTGTGACTTTTTTGGTTGCCTATTTGTGCTTTAATTTGACATCCATCTCTTCTCAATTGGAATTTAGATGACAATTGAATGTAGCTGCACACAGCTGTGGGTATTGATAGGAACTGAGATCTAAAAAAATTCTTGCTTACAAATGAGATGAGGTGCAGTAATAACTTTTTTTCTGCTCTACTTGAGATAATGTGCTGTGGGCTTTGTACTCGCAATATTCTTTATGTCCAATATGGCTACGCTGCTTCCAATTAATCAAACAGGATCCTTCCCAGCACTGGAATGTTATGGTCTGTACTCTTGCACTCTCTGGCATGCCTTTAGCCCGTATCAACTAGCTTTGCTCCCTAACAAGTCCCGGGCATGGTGTGGGTGTCAGAACGTGAGCCAGGGACCATTCCTGAAAGCAGGTTGAATATGATCACACTATATGGCCCCCATATATTGCTTGATATAGCTGAGAAATTTCGATAATGTGGATATAAATCATTCCATTCTGGTAGTCTTAAGTGACAAAGAATGGTCACGGGCAAATTTCATTCATGGGTAGAAACCGAGCCAATATGCCTCTTTGAATAAGAGAAGTTTTGAAAGGATTGTGAGAAACTGATACGATACACTGAAGTACCTTATCTTGGTAAACTGGGAAGGACTCTTTGAAATCTGAGTGTATGCTGCCCATTGTGCTTTAGAAATGTTCACAAAAAGAGAGGGGACATACCTGCCAGATCCTAATGCCACCTGATCCCTGCTAGGAGAGAGGGGTGGCGGAAAAAACAGCATGTCAAAGATAAATTGGATAGAAATACACAGTGTGATGCTGATGTAATACTGTAGTGCATGTTACCTCCTGTAAGAACAAGTGAATTTAATTATTTCAGGCCAAATCCAGCATGATTAATTTAGGCACCTCTGAAGGCCACCAAATGGTGACTTATACATGTCTGCTTCTCCCTTGAATCTATAGGGAACTTAGGCACTTAACAGCAATTTAGGAGGAATGGTTCATACCCCTCGTCTTCTCCCCAGGGCACTGAAAATTTTAAGTCACGTTGTAGCCAGCCTTTAGTCTATTCTGCATTGGTTAACTCTCAAACTGACATGTTCATTTTCAGCCTTGTCAGCTTGAAGAGATGTATATTGTAGATTTCAGAAGAATGTAATCAAATGGTGAATTTTGGGGGAAAAAAAAAAAACAAAACTGCAAGGAGGAAGAAAAAATTGAGGAGAAGAAATGATGGTTGCATACAAATACATAAGCAAATTTTATAAAAAAGGAAAGGAATCAAATAGTGGTATTACTAACGATAGTACCAAACTTGCTAGCTTACAGTGAATTGGGAAGAATGTGAATTTGCTAGTAGAACATGTATGCAATTAGAAGAAGTTGTTGGAGAATTTGGAAATACTCTTAGGGAGTACGCTCTATCTGTGCTAATTTTGACATACATCAAGAATAATTAGGAGTTTTTTAATTGGTCTTAATACAGTACATAATTATAAGAACTCTTGCAAAACTAAATATTCCATGATTCTCCGGATATAATGGTGATGTCATGTATTATCTTTCATGTCTTCAGATAGATAATACGGTCATAATAGTACAGAAAGACAAAAATGCTTTCTTCTGCTCACTGTATCTTGTGGGCAAACTGTCTTTGGTATTTTTATGGTACATTATAGAATACAGCTTAAGCACTTTCTGTGCTGAACTGTAGTAACTAAAAAGCATTGTTTCTGTAGTAAATAATGGCAACCAGAGATAAATCAAAACTGACATGTGCTGTGCCACTGGGCTGTTGCTGGCAGTGAAAAAAAAAAAAGTCAGGATTTAGAACACAAAATCAAATGCACATAAAAATGTCTTATGTGCCACAGAACACTGATGAAAAAATCCAGGACCTGATTCAAAAGAAAATTCTTCTTCATAGTACATTTAAGGTAAAGCACACGTTGATTAAGGTCAGTGCTTAAACTTAAACCTGTGCTTGAGGATAGTCCTAAACAGAGAAATTTTATCTGGTGTTTGCATGAACTGGGACTTGGATACTTACTCTTAAGAAGGAATTATTTTTTCTTCCAGAGGATCAGCTGAGTCCAGGTAGAATATAAATCTCAGGGCACTCAATAGCCGCAGAGAAACATTATTTCAGTGACTGTCATGATGTGTCAACATTTGTATCAGGTATTCCACTTGACGTATGAAAATATTTGCCAAGGCATGTTCCAAACATGAAAAATATCTTTTAAGTATGTATTTTCTGATCTTGAAATGAAGCTAATAGAAGTGGCAATATGCATCAGCCAGAAATTTGCTCAATAAACTTTTTTTCAAAAAGAGTGATAATCTGTTTAAGTTGTCGGTACAGAATTCAACACTATGTTCAAATTTGAAAAGCGGCAGTTTTGTACTTAAGTGCAAAGGACAAACTTCTTTCCCCCTTTACATGGAGTAGGTGATACTATTTGTCATGTGTACTAGATTATGGTCAGTGCGGTGTCTACCACTGTCAAATTTTGGCTTGGCTGGGGGTCCCTGTTTCTTGAACTGATTAAAATGAATAGAGACATGGAAATACATGCACTCAATGCAAGACAAAAGGAAAGGGCGATATATGTGGTTACATCATTTGCTTTGTACAAAAGAGAGCGTTTTGGCATAATTGTCTTTGTTCCAGAAGTAAAGATGTATTCTCAAAGGAAGGAAAGATTTTAATGGTCTGTGGGGTTTATTTATTTAGCTAAAAGCAAGCCTGTTTCCAGAAAAGATTCAGGGCAACAATTACAAACTTTTCCATTTTGGCCTACTTTATTTTTTCACAGCCTGAAGACCTAATGCTCACAATTATTTTTTTTTTTTGTTTCACATGAAATCTGGGTAATTGTACCCATCAGTCCAAATGCTGTTCGTTTATTTTAGAAACAATATTTATATTTTGGGTTTTGCAGATGCCAGAAAGAACATTTCAGTCATATCGAATTCCATGTCTTTATTAGGGACAAATTCTGCCTTGGTGCAACTTAGCTGTTCACATGTGGGAGCTTCTGCCTTCCCTATCTTGTCAGACGCCAGAAATGGCCAGACAGAATGCGCTCTCATCCTTACCCAGCTCCCTTGGTGGCCCTCAGGAATCTTCAGACATATACATAAGCACGTAAACAGTGGCCACCAGAGTCAACTGACTCGCTGACATTAGGGGACAGTTGGCCTTTTTTATTTTTTTTTTTTTTGAAGTACAGAAATAAGTATGTTCCATCTTCCTTTTTTCAACTATTTGATATACTACCGAGTTAACAAAACCACATTAATTGTGTAAAATGTAACAGGGGCATCTGGAACGCAAGCTACGTTGTCCAAACGTGCTGTACACAGTACCTAGATTCAAAGCACAAAATCTCTTAACTAAAGGCTTGAAAGAAAAGAAAGTTCCCCTTAAACTAATTCATGAGGAAAAGGCATGTGAGAAAAATATTATTTTCATATTTGTGTACCAAAGTTTATCGGACTGGATAAGACAATCTCTTTTTATAATGCCATTAGTGGAGTTTTCATAAAATATTACTAGCAATGCTTTAAAAAACTTCTTTAAGTAATAGCTCATTAAAAGAAAAAGACTTTATGGATTGCAAAAGATACTGAATTGACACCTGCAATGACTGGAATACTTTTTTATCCACAGAACATGGGTGGCAGCAGAGTAATCCCCATCCTACATCCCCCAGCCCCAGCCCCAGCCGTGTGTCTCACCCTTTACCTGGATACACCACTACAAAGGGTGAGGGAGCTATGGTGGTTTACTCTGCATTCCCGTTCACTTGTTGACCTCTTTCCAAAAATACAGTTGCTGATAACTGAACTAGAGCTCCGGGTTAACTGAAACAGCCAGGTTATTTTGTATAGAGTATCTTCTACCACTACTTAAATCCTGGTCTCTCTTCAGTTGGGCTGAGTTAGAACAAGAATGCTGAATTTGCGGTCTGTTGGTTGCCACTAGAATTATCCATTCCTGGCTCTGTCAAAGCTAATGGGACTTGGTGAAGGGCAACATTTCATCTGCTACAGTTAACGTATAGACTGTAAAGCAAACCATAAAAATATAAGGAGAATTAAAATTAATAATGCAAATTTAAAACCAACATTGCCATAACGTATACGAGGTAATTAACTACTCCTGAAATTATTGTTTGCTACAAGTGCAAGGGATTGACTGTAAAGCCTGAATAGCAGGGTTACTTCTGAGTGGAAAGCAGGAGATTACAGCCTCCCGTAATCTCTGTATCGGTTGCAGTGTTGCGTGGGGGCCACCTGATCTGCATAAACGTGGCCGCGGTGAGGCACACTTCTTTTTCACAGGGGACCCATGAAAAAAAGCGTAATGGATTGAGTGCTTGCATAGAAACCCATATCTGAAAGCCCAAGAAAGACAAACCTTACTTGGATGTTGTGCTAACTTACCGAATTTGGATCCGAAATAGCAAGATGCCAGTTTATGTACTGGCTTTCCCCCCTGTTCTCCTGTTGCATAGCTTGCTTTGATTTAAAAGACTTTCTTAAGTTCAAGTGTCTTCTTTCTCCTAAGTGAAAGGGGATCAGCAATACTTCTGTAACAGCAGCAGGATGCCAGGCATTTGATATTCTTTGGAGATTTTATTTTCTAGGGGTTCATTTGGATCTGTTGGCACTTGGGGGAACTCTGCAGTCATTCTGTTATAGCAGATATAATGCTGTGGGAGTTTATGGAACTCTTAAATATAGTACAGAGTGAAAATACAGTATAGAGTGAAAATATAGTATAGAGTGAAAGTGGCAATAGTTACAAAAGGTGTAGGATGTGGCTGGGGCTGCTGCTTTGGTTGCCAGCTGTGGAGGGACGCCGTGGGCCTTCCCTCCATCCTGGTTAGGTTAGCTAGCAATGCTAAGCAGGGGGCAATCGTTATTCAGAGAGTTTGAAGGTCTTCCAAGTACAGGCAATCCCTTCTAGGGTTTGCCAAAAGAGGAAATGTATATGACTGCATTCATGGCTGTGAGGCAGCAGTCTGACATCAAGTTGAGATGCAACAGGATGATTCACAACAGGGTGAGAGGACGATTTATTAAAGAGACTAGGGCTTTATGGTATTTTCTGTTCATTTCTGATTCATAAACTAGGAATAATCATTGCATACTTTATTGTCTCTTTTCTGTTTCTTATGTTAGTGTTTTTCATTTCTTTTTCTGTCACCTACCACTGATGTCTTTACATGTCTTCTCTCGTCAGCCTACACAGAAGTAGCTCACTGTGAACGGGAGGCTTACTAACGTGGGCTGAGGAACAAATGAATCTTAATATATTTTTGCTGTTTTTTATTTCCAGTTTTTATTGCAATTCCATATAAATTTTATGCATTAAGCGCTCTTACTGTAACACTCAAAATCTTTGTTAAGGTCCTTGGGGAAGAATCAATAGTCGGTACAGCACAAATCATGTACCCTAAGAATTTTAATTGGAATACTTATGATTATTTAATCATCTTGTTTACCTCAAACACTATTAGAACATATGTACAAATAGTAGAATTACATTAACAGAGTTATGAAACTGCTTACTATTAAAACCCTCTTTCTGACTAATACCCGTACTCACACAGACTTGAAGCTTCCCTATGCACTAGTTTGAGAGTTCGGAACAGGAGATAAAGTAGGGATGAAAGAGAGAGCTGTGATCTCAGAGGAGATATTAGGCACCAGAAATTATGGTGTTCTTGTTCCAGCTCTTACACTGACTCTGATACTTCCATTTCTATAGCACTTGCCATCTCTGGATCTCAAAGTGGATTATAAAGAATAGTGATTTAAACCTTCCTGCACCTCTAGGTAAGCAATATTATTCCCATTTTACAGATGGAGAAATTGTGATACAGAGAGGCTTAGCGTTTCTTATTAAAGTTTATTTATGAACACACGTGCATGCACACACACAGAGCCAGAAACAGATGTCAGAACTTTCATTGCCCTCTGTTTTAAGCTAAGTCCATCCTCCTTTCCATTTAACCTCTCTGATTTATATTCCCCATCTGTAAAAAGACGGAAGCTGGTATAGACACGGAGAGATTTGCTTGCACATAAATTTCTGTGCAAATACAGAAAAAAATAAAAACACGGAGGACAAAAGTTGCCTTTGAAATCCAATGCATTTTATGTGTTGGCAGAGGATATTTTAGGATTCGGGACACAGATTTTTGTAGGTGGGGACAGTTGCAGGTGTTCTGCACCCTGATGTGTAATATTTAGTTACTGCTATAAAATGGCCCATTGTTTTCTAATTCAAACATATTAACTAAAGTTTAAAAATTAAAAAAAATGCACTAATGTACATGCCAAAAGACTAGACACAGCTGGTAACTCAATCCTTGTATTACCTGCAAGACAATCGTAAACAGATATTGCTGTGCACCTCAAGTGCCACATCATCACCAGCAATGATGCGCTGTGTCAGAAGGATGGCAGCGCTGCATGACAGCAGCGGTTGTCCCACCTGCATATCTATCATTTTCTCCCGTGAAAGTCCTACTGTGTCTGTACTGCAGCACCAGTTCCTCAATGGCAGACAGCAATCTAGGCTACTATACTCACCTATTTACCAGAGAAAAGAAATTAGTAGTGAACTTTTGGGAAAAAAATTTTTGAAGATCAAATACAAGTCTTGTTATTGCTATTATTGGAATGATTGTTTCTTGTAATATTTAAAAAGATATTTCAAAAGATGCCTAGCAGCTTGATTAGTCTGATCATACACTGCATCAAATCATCGTGGAGATTCTGATCTCGTTAATCTTAACTACAACGTTAAAAAAATATCTTGCGGAAGCTTTTAAAAACCCTTTCTAATTCTGCAACTAATTTGCTACAGAATTGAAACACCCAAAACATAATACATTAACTGTTTTAATTTTAATGTTAGTAACACGTCCGGCAATTGTCTGTATGTTGAACAGATGTATACAGAAATGTTTTTCACATTTTTCTGCATGCATCCTATGGCATAGGCAGGCAGATCAGACAAACTTACAGCACCCATGTCAACATTTTCCTGTAAGTCATCTAACTTCCCTGTGATCCAGTAGATACATTTCATACGTTTACTAGTGAATATATCCGGTGAATAAGTATGGCTAATGTATATATTTATGTTAAATGGAACGGAGACTGGATGCGTTTGTGTGTCAGCATGCAAGCATCAACCTGTATATATGGATGGCTTGATTCAAAGATTTATTCTAAAGTTAAGATTCCTTTTTGTTTTAACTGTAACACTTCATGCACAGAAATATACTGAATTCCAGGTAGGGATTTAGTTGATTTGGAGCTAAGGTAAAACCTGATTTTATCATTAAAAGCTTTACTAAACAATAATGATAATGATGATGATGATAATATTTCATCAAGTGAGTTAGTTCCTTGTCTCAACTTCATGTGTGACTGGGATCAGAATTTAACCCAGGGTCTTCCCGAATGCTAGTACAAATCATCTGTTACCTTTGCTCCCAATTACAGTTAAAACAGCCAGTGCCTTACCAGAGGTAATACAGCTACCACCGCCGGTGGGTTAGGGTATGGCTTTGCTAATGCATTGACCTTCTTCATCCGTGTAGCACGAGTTAATTTCCAGCCTGACAGTAAATGCTGAAATTTGAATTGTAGCACTAATGCACCGCTTTTTCGTCTCTGTCAAACCAGACTAAAGGGTCATTTGGTGATGAGGATAATGGTTCACTTTGAAAGAGAAGGAAAACCGGCTTCTGAAACTTTGGGGGACTCTAGATCTTCCTTCAAACAACAAGCTGAACTAGGAAAAAAAATAGGCTTGGAAATTCCAGTAATATTGAACCTGAAAGTTTGACTATTTGCCTTGTTCTTACACTGATTCTGTGTAGGCACTTTGGAAGGCTTGCCATGACGTGTTAGACAGAATAATAAAACAGCATGTGAAGTTTGGTTTTCAGGCTATCAAGCCTCAAAAAGACTTTTCTCTGAAAAGTGAATCAACATTAAACTGTTTGCTACGATGGGAATTTTAAGCGACAGTTCGTGACAAGTTTTGCTTGTTTCTCTACACTCTAAGAAATACTAAACCTAAGAACTGTTGGAGACTGATTATTACTTTTTTTTTTTTTTTTTTTCTCTCAGAAGTGTCTTTCTTTCTTTCCTGCAGCACGGAAAAGGATATGCTAGTCACTTCTACAGGACTTACCTGAAGCAGCATGATTTGCACAAAAGTCGACCAACAAAAAGCATCAACTTTCAACTTCATTATCTTGGCCATCCAGTTCTGTGTAACTGAAGGATTTGTGTGCTGTTGGAGACATCATGGCCAACAATAGGACCTAATTGCTCTCAGCAGGCCTGAGAAATGAGTTGAAATGTGTAGAACTGTAGAAACTTCAGAGGCAACTGCTCTTGCCTCTCTGATCAGTGTGTGCCTGTTTACAGCACTATATATCTTTCTCTCTCCAAAATGTCACTGAGCCCTTTAGATGTTTATATTCACCACAAGAAGCCAATCGTACAGATAAAAGAAATGTGCATTATAAATGCAATATCACTGTTTTAAACTTGACTGTTTTATATTATTTTTGTGTGATCAAGTGTTCCCCAAACTATTCCAACTTTACAAGAGAGATTGTGATCATGTTCTTTTCACCTGTGGGTCATAAAAATGTTGTTAATCTGAAGACCCACAAAATTATCAAAGACATTCTGTAGTTTATACACCGTGTTGCAAAGTGTTTACTGTACTATTTCAAAGCTTCTAAATAAATATAAAATATATATATATTATATTATATATAATTTTCCGAAAAACGTGGTACAACTTAGTTGATTTTTAAATGGATTCATACAGTCTACACCATACACTAAAGTGAGAAGGTAATTCAGGGTTCCTAAGCTATCCTTGCTAAAAACAAAAATAAAATAAAATAAACCTTTAATAGCACTTCCCCAATATTCGTATTTTGGTCAATCCTGTTTTTCTTGTTTTAAAAAAAAAAAAAAAAAAGCTGTAAGCAACAACATTTTGTCTAAAAGTTGTAATGAATTTTCAATGCCAAAGATGCAGCTGTCAATATTACCAGAATGAGCGCTATGTACTATCAGAGGTATAAATCACTCTCCATTATTTTGGTTATATTTCTACGGTTTTTAATTTGGAATCACAAAATCTTTTATAAGGCTCTATAAACTCACCTGTATATGTTGTTAAAAAGAACACTGGGTGTCTGTACATTTTGCAATGTAAGATATAATGTAAGTGAAGTTAAGTATTTTAAGAAAATCATCCCAAACTCATCAGTATGCATACATACATACGTCCATACACGCACACGAACACCCACACATCTCTCTCTGACATAGTTTTGTGAAACTATACAAATATATTGCCTAAAAATATTTCTCTTGTGGCTAGGAATAGTTGTTGATAGAATTCAAATTACAAAGGCAAAGCATATGCCAAACTATTGACTCTCTTATCACGAAGGAGATTTGAAATTAGGAACATGGCACATTCTCAGCTGACCCCTCTCCCATCGGAGTTAAAACAGGGTTGGCTACCGTCTTTGCTGGGAAAAGGATTAAGCCCTTGCGTATAATCTTTATGTTCTGTAAGAATTCTGTGGTCTGAAACGGTATCTTAGAGCATTTCTTTTCTATGAAATATTGAAAAAGGTAAAATTTCAAAGGTAAAGTTTAAAATTACTTTCATGTCCATGGAGTTTAAGTACCATTTACTAAATGTAAAAATCTAGTAAAATGTTTTTTTCTTTTTTTTTCTTTTTGTATTGTGGTTTTTTTCCCCACTGTATCTTAATATGTCAAATTTTGAAAACAAAAAGAGAGAACACTGTATTACCAACCACTGTCTAGGCAGATTTGAACAAATTCCTAGTGATGATTCAATATTAAGTAAGACAAGAGAAAACCTCTCACTGATTGCAGTGGAATTTGGGTCATGCCGTTATGCAGAAACTCCGATATCCCCCCCAGTGCTGCCACTGGATGAGGGAGTGAGAAGCTGAATTTAGCCACTGCTATGTCGTAATAGAGCTTGGGTTTCTTCCTTCTGGTTTTTTGTTTATAATGGCAGTTTCTATTAGATAGAAGTATATAAATCATCTGTGTGGAAACCACCCCGCTATGGATCTAAACAAGACTCCTGATCAATTTGCGAAAGCTTTTTGTGCAAACAGCTACTGGACCGAGCCCTGAAGTTGTTCATTTAATACTCTGAAAAAAAATGATGCTTGTTAAACAATTTTAATGTGTACATCTAGCACATTTGTATAACTATGAAATGTTTTGTGGGATCCTTTTTAAAATGTATATATTTTACAAAACACAATGAGAAAAGCAGCGACGACAGCTATTGATTGGAGCAAACACAACAGTGAATTCTTCTCTCGCTGTAAGTAGCGGGACTTTTAGTCACCTACAGGATTTGTTAATTTTATGATGAAAAACAAATTTGTGACCAATACTTCATTTAAAGGACTTTCTTAAATTCTTGTTTCTGCTTTTAAAGCAAGAAAGTCCTTGCTCTTCTTAGAACTGGTTTTTTCTTTATTTCCAAGTACCTCTTTAATATGAGACATATACTGTAAATTAAGGTTGTTTTCAGCCTTGGGAGGAAATGTTTTTTCCTTTCCATGTCATGGACAGTTGAAGTGGTTTTATTTACTGGAACTGCCCTCATTTTTGCATGCCATTTTTTCTGAAAAACTGAACCATGCCATACCCTGTCATTCATTTCCATAACTGGATTCTTTCCGTGAACAGTGTATGTGATATACACACCCTTTTCTTTTCTCTTCTTTCTTTTTTCATTGTTAAATAATGTAGACATTAGTCTGCATATGCACAGAAATCCTTCTGAGTTCATTGGGAGAGTTCCCGAAGGGATTCATGATAGCATGCAGAACCGTTGAGGAAAAGGAAGTTTTTAAGTACAGCAGCCTGGGCTCCTAAGGTATTTAAAGACATAGCTTTTGCTGCTTTCCCTAGCTCGCTGTGAATTTCAGTGTGGTGACATTTGACGACACAAGCTTTAGGACTCGTTAAAAAAGAGCACATAGCTGCTGCGTCCCAGGAGACGTGCTGGGAAGCGCATGGGGCAGCACAGAGGCTCAATTTCTCCCCTGTTTCTTTGTTTTAGCAGGGAAGATGCCTGTTGCATCCAGCCAGCTCCCACTGACATAGACTTGTTCAGCAGCTCCCATATATTTCATCACGCTACTAGGTGCATATCTGCCGTGATAGGTACGTAAATGCCTTTAAACGTTAGCTTTTGTATTTGCCTCTTCCTTGGAGCAAATGTGGCGCATATGTCTAAGGACTCCGATTTGCGTATCGGACACAAAAAACTTCAGTAGTCAGAAAATGTTTAGATGGGATGTTAAGGGGAAATATCTATACCCATAAGCTGGGATAAGGAAGGTTCTGAAATCTCCTTCATTAAAGGTTTTCAAAAATAGTTCAGAAAATACCTGTCAGGGATGATATAAGTGTACTTAAACTTGCCTCAGAGAAAAAGCAGGGACTAGGCTCCCAGTCCTGTTGTTCTATAATGGTCCTGGTAGGGCGTGCTAAGCCTTGGAGGATGTGGTCTGTACACAGCTGCAGGGATAAGAATGTTCTATCCTTCAGCGAGGTATCAGAAGCAATATTTAATGTTTAAATTTACAATTTATGAGCATAATAGAACAAGCTGTCTGTGTGAAGAACTGTCTTTGGAGTAAATTAGAGTTCCAGCACAGAAGACAGGATCTTATAAAGGACAACAAAATGGAATCAGAGCTGCACTTTTTTTTCTTCAATTCCTGCTTTAGATATGTAGCAATGGATTTTTAAGCAGCTTGCCTGTTCAATTTCTTCAAAACCAGACTTTAGTTTCTTCCAGACAGATTCTTCCAAAACTTAGAAATACTAAAACATTTCACTACTTGAAATAAAATTCCAATTGTTTAATGCAAGGTTTTACTAAGCTGCCTACTGAGAGAAAGAAAAAAAGAAAAGGGGTATTTCCGTTAATATATTCTCCGCTGATTTGAACAAGGTGTAGTAATTTTTCATCAGTATTGTTGCAAAATTAAGGGCAATGACAATGCACAGATAAATACAATCGGTAAAGATTATGCTTCCTGCATTCTAGTCACTATATATGGGGGGGGGGGGGGGGGGGGGGGGGGGTGGTGTGTCAAATATTTTTTGATATCATCCAGAAATGCAGCCCAAGGTTTGGTTCAAAATCTGGTAAGTTGCCACTGGGTTTTTTCTTACAGGAGTTCGGTCCTATTAGTAAATGCAAACAGAAGGGTATAAACACATTTGTCATACTACAAAGTTAGGCTCGTTCCTTAGCCTAGAATGGAGTTTTGCATTCAGGATTTGAATTCAGCCCCTTCATCATGCATTATACCCAGAACCAAGCACACATTTCAGTATTTGACTTTCCAAATGCTACCTGCTCATAGTAGGCTTTTTTTTGTTTCTTTTTTTAAGTACGATCATTCCTCAGGGTAAAGGGTGGATAAACAGATAGTCTTCCTAGGCTGACTGATAAGTTGTCATCATTGCAATTCTGCAAGGCTGTTAAATATTTGTATGTCTTATATGGAGAAAGCTGATCATATCCTGCCATTGTTCCATGTTCAAGTCTTGAGTTTTATGGCTTTGGAACTTTTGAAATGAAATCTGTACAAAGGCGTAGGGGCCAAAATAAGCATCTTTGATATACAGTTAGTTATGGCAATTAGCTTGCAAAACATCGGCATCAGATGTCTATAAAGAATAGAAAGTTGTTTATTCTAATTGCAGTAATGTAAAAGACAGCCAGTAAGACTTTATTATAATATTATGCTATGAGAAATTCTGAAACTGTGATTTAAATCCATTGCACTGATCCCTACAATCAGAGCTCAAATTCTTCTTAAAGAGCTCCTTCGTTTTATTTCGTCTCTCATCTGCTAATCTGTCTTGGTATGAAATGGATACATCTATAGAAACAAATACACGCGTCCATTAAAATCCATTGCTGAGCATCTGTGGTTTTGTAGATATCCTCCTATGTAAGAAGTGAGCAAGAACTAACTCGGACGGCTTTCTTGAATTGAAATTGTTTTTGAATTTGAATTTGTTAATAAAGTTCATGACATTGACAGACATCGGGAAAAATGAAATCTATGTGGGTGTAGTTCTCCAGAAGGCGAATGCTTCACTGAGGAAGCATCCTGTCAAAAATGTATAAATGTGAGTGCTGGAAATCTTGCTGAGTCAAGATGAAACATGCTGTGCTGAAGCTTTCTTGTTCGCTGTGTCAGCACTGATTAAACTGTCCTCTGGATGTTAATCAGAAGATATCAAAAATGGCATAGCATTTGCCGTTCTTACTGAAGAGAGCCAGAGGCAAATAGGTGAATATATACGAAAATATTCATGTATCTTATACAAGTTGGAAACCTCAGTTAAGGCAAACAATTAATGAAAGAGTATGCCTCCAAATACCTGCACTTCCCAGATCAAAGGTCATCTGGTGCTCAGCTTAAAAGCGTATTTTGGATAACTCGTCTTTGAGTTGCGCTAACAGAGAAGAGTAACGCATTGCTTAACAAAGCCTTACGACAACATGATAAAGGGAATGTAACCAAACCAACCTTAAGTTTTAGAGCTCTTGGATCCACACATTCAGGGTGCGAAAATGAACTGTACTTTACATGCATCGGAGCCTAATTCCATTAAAGGCAATGGCCCAGGCCACAGTGATTTGAAGGAGAGCAAAAGGAAGTTTTCATTTCTTTCTTTATGCACACACGTTTTTAAACAAGAGCAGCCTACAATAAAATTATTTGACACCAGAAAAAAGGGAAACTTCACTAGCTCTGCTTCTAACAAGCTGCACAACCACATTTGGGAATTTGGATGTGGCTATGTGCCAGTTTAAAACAGACATGTTTCTAATAATTTTATCTCAAAGCAAAATAACACAACAAATTAAATGATAGCACTTTCTAAGAAGACAAAGACAGAAATGCACTCCTGAAAAGATACAGTCATGCTTTTACTATGCAGAAGGGCAGAGAATCAAAAATTCATTGGAGCAGCATATTCTTACACTGCCACAGCTGTTGGTTGAAAATGTGAGCAAAGCAAGCAAAGAAAATACCAACTTCAACAACGAATGTTTTGGGAATTTTTGCTTTGGAAGGCAACAAAGAGATCCTAAGCATGTTATCTCCTTTCAGACCCAGACTGAAACACATTTCCTATCATCTTTTCTGGTCTACCTTTTACTTGGAGTATAAAACCAGTCCTCTGAAGGGGTTTGCACGTTCACCTCAG